>NW_027459473.1:0-330625 GCF_050624435.1 Tenrec ecaudatus
CCCACATGCCTGTACCTATGCCCGTTTAAAGTTAAGGCTAAACCGAAATCTTCTGTCCCACTATTTTGCAGCATTTTAAAGAAGTACACTGGGAAAGATTTTTCTGCAAGGAAGAAACTGCAGGCGGCGTGGCTGAAATGAGAATATCATGCTGCACGAGCTCTTTGCCCTCAGATGTAGAAGTGTCATCAGTGGGCATCATAGAGAAACGGGACTTTAATAAGTGATCATCAACCTCTGTGAATTCCCTTTGTTCTAGACGCCTGAAATAAAGAGTTGTCCTGAGTCACAGAAACCTCCACCGAGTGGTCTTTATGCGGCGCGGGAACATGCCGGTATAAGAGAATTCCGAAGAAGGCTGAACGTCCACAATTGAATGATCATTGCCAGAAATGAAGTGGGGCAGCCGGATCAGACAGGGAAAGTTCAGCTTCCATTAGACAATGAAGATGTGAGAATCTGGTACGTCCACAATTCACGGTTTCCTTAGATCCATGAAATTCCGTGTTGAATTTTAGTCAGAAAATGAAAACTCCGGAGCCGCTGTTCAGCAGGCCCGGGTGTAGCTCCCAGAGGCACACTGGTGCTCCTCTAGAATTTGGATAAAAATCGTTTTCACTGGAATAAAGAACCTTGATCAAGCCAGGTGGGTCTTGACAATCGAAATTGCTGCGTTTGCCCGGTATACTCACGCGTACCCACCTGTGCTAGTCCATGGCGTATTCAGCACAGGAATCTGCATCGATTGAGCCAAGACAAAGGAAAGCTCAGGGAGGCAGCACCCGTGTAGAAAAGCATTTGTACTTCAAAGATGAGGCCAAGGAGGTGAAAGGACAAAGCCATGGCAAACAGTTTTCATCATCGGCAGAATTTCACGGAGCAATATTGCTGGGAGAGAAAAGGCACCACCTGAGGGAGGCACGCTCAACAAAACTACCTAGGGCAGGAGCCGGGTTGCCCCCAGGCACTAGGCGTGTCAGGCCTCAGCATTGTAAGGAGAGTTCCCTGAAGTCCCTGAGTGAAGTTTTCTCCGCTGTCCTACGTCTACGTTCCTAAAATTTACTCTGCGCTTTCTGATGATTCTGGCTTATGAACGGCCACCATTCACCGTTCTCCTTACACTCGTGCGTCTCCATCGACCTTAAAAGAAAGGGAGGACACGCAACTGCTGGCAGGTAAATTCAGCAAAGTTTGTCTCCACACAAAAGAGACAACTGTGGTCACCCGTCTTCCACGGTAAAACAATTCCTAGCGAATAAGGAATCTTCCCATCGCAATGACAATATGAGAGAATTGCCACCGATGGATTTGCCGCTGTGCCTACACATCATCTTGAGGCCATACAGTAGTGAAGCAGGGGAACCCAGGCGCTTCACCCTTTACCCTAGACCAGTGAAACACTGTCTCTAAACATGCCCACATGCCTGTACCTATGCCCGTTTAAAGTTAAGCCTACCCCGAAACCTTCTGTCCCACTATTTTGCAGCATTTTAAAGAAGTACACTGGGAAAGATTTTTCTGCATGGAAGAAACTGCAGGCGGCGTGGCTGAAATGAGAATATCATGCTGCACGAGCTCTTTGCCCTCCGATGTAGAAGTGTCATCAGTGGGCATCATAGAGAAACGGGACTTTAATAAGTGATCATCAACCTCTGTGAATTCCCTTTGTTCTAGACGCCTGAAATAAAGAGTTGTCCTGAGTCACAGAAACCTCCACCGAGTGGTCTTTATGCGGCGCGGGAACATGCTGGTATAAGAGAATTCCGAAGAAGGCTGAACGTCCACAATTGAATGATCATTGCCAGAAATGAAGTGGGGCAGCCGGATCAGACAGGGAAACTTCAGCTTCCATTAGACAATGAAGATGTGAGAATCTGGTACGTCCACAATTCACGGTTTCCTTAGATCCATGAAATTCCGTGTTGAATTTTAGTCAGAAAATGAAAACTCCGGAGCCGCTGTTCAGCAGGCCCGGGTGTAGCTCCCAGAGGCACACTGGTGCTCCTCTAGAATTTGGATAAAAATCGTTTTCACTGGAATAAAGAACCTTGATCAAGCCAGGTGGGTCTTGACAATCGAAATTGCTGCGTTTGCCCGGTATACTCACGAGAACCCACCTGTGCTAGTCCATGGCGTATTCAGCACAGGAATCTGCATCGATTGAGCCAAGACAAAGGAAAGCTCAGGGAGGCAGCACCCGTGTAGAAAAGCATTTGTACTTCAAAGATGAGGCCAATGAGGTGAAAGGACAAAGCCATGGCAAACAGTTTTCATCATGGGCAGAATTTCACGGAGCAATATTGCTGGGAGAGAAAAGGCACCACCTGAGGGAGGCACGCTCAACAAAACTACCTAGGGCAGGAGCCGGGTTGCCCCCAGGCACTAGGCGTGTCAGGTCTCAGCATTGTAAGGAGAGTTCCCTGAAGTCCCTGAGTGAAGTTTTCTCCGCTGTCCTACGTCTACGTTCCTAAAATTTACTCTGCGCTTTCTGATGATTCTGGCTTATGAACGGCCACCATTCACCGTTCTCCTTACACTCGTGCGTCTCCATCGACCTTAAAAGAAAGGGAGGACACGCAACTGCTGGCAGGTAAATTCAGCAAAGTTTGTCTCCACACAAAAGAGACAGCTGTGGTGACCCGTCTTCCACGGTAAAACAATTCCTAGCGAATAAGGAATCTTCCCATCGCAATGACAATATGAGAGAATTGCCACCGATGGATTTGCCGCTGTGCCTACACATCATCTTGAGGCCATACAGTAGTGAAGCACGGGAACCCAGGCGCTTCACCCTTTACCCTAGACCAGTGAAACACTGTCTCTAAACATGCCCACATGCCTGTACCTATGCCCGTTTAAAGTTAAGCCTAAACCGAAACCTTCTGTCCCACTATTTTGCAGCATTTTAAAGAAGTACACTGGGAAAGATTTTTCTGCATGGAAGAAACTGCAGGCGGCGTGGCTGAAATGAGAATATCATGCTGCACGAGCTCTTTGCCCTCCGATGTAGAAGTGTCATCAGTGGGCATCATAGAGAAAAGGGACTTTAATAAGTGATCATCAACCTCTGTGAATTCCCTTTGTTCTAGACGCCTGAAATAAAGAGTTGTCCTGAGTCACAGAAACCTCAACCGAGTGGTCTTGATGCGGCGCGGGAACATGCCGGTATAAGAGAATTTCGAAGAAGGCTGAACGTCCACAATTGAATGATCATTGCCAGAAATGAAGTGGCAGCTGGATCAGACTGGGAAACTTCAGTTCTATTAGACAATGAAGATGTGAGAATCTGGTACGTCCACAATTCACGGTTTCCTTAGATCCATGAAATTCCGTGCTGAATTTTAGTCAGAAAATGAAAACTCCGGAGCCGCTGTTCAGCAGTCCCGGGTGTAGCTCCCAGAGGCACACTGGTGCTCCTCTAGAATTTGGATAAAAATCGTTTTCACTGGAATAAAGAACCTTGATCAAGCCAGGTGGGTCTTGACAATCGAAATTGCTGCGTTTGCCCGGTATACTGACAAGAACCCACCTGTGCTAGTCCATGGCGTATTCAGCACAGGAATCTGCATCGATTGAGCGAAGACAAAGGAAAGCTCAGGGAGGCAGCACCCGTGTAGAAAAGCATTTGTACTTCAAAGATGAGGCCAAGGAGGTGAAAGGACAAAGCCATGGCAAACAGTTTTCATCATGGGCAGAATTTCAAGGAGCAATATTGCTGGGAGAGAAAAGGCACCACCTGAGGGAGGCACGCTCAACAAAACTACCTAGGGCAGGAGCCGGGTTGCCCCCAGGCACTAGGCGTGTCAGGCCTCAGCATTGTAAGGAGAGTTCCCTGAAGTCCCTGAGTGAAGTTTTCTCCGCTGTCCTACGTCTACGTTCCTAAAATTTACTCTGCGCTTTCTGATGATTCTGGCTTATGAACGGCCACCATTCACCGTTCTCCTTACACTCGTGCGTCTCCATCGACCTTAAAAGAAAGGGAGGACACGCAACTGCTGGCAGGTAAATTCAGCAAAGTTTGTCTCAACACAAAAGAGACAGCTGTGGTGACCCGTCTTCCACGGTAAAACAATTCCTAGCGAATAAGGAATCTTCCCATCGCAATGACAATATGAGAGAATTGCCACCGATGGATTTGCCGCTTTGCCTACACATCATCTTGAGGCCATACAGTAGTGAAGCACAGGAACCCAGGCGCTTCACCCTTTACCCTAGACCAGTGAAACACTGTCGCTAAACATGCCCACATGCCTGTACCTATGCCCGTTTAAAGTTAAGCCTAAACCGAAACCTTCTGTCCCACTATTTTGCAGCATTTTAAAGAAGTACACTGGGAAAGATTTTTCTACATGGAAGAAACTGCAGGCGGCGTGGCTGAAATGAGAATATCATGCTGCACGAGCTCTTTGCCCTCCGATGTAGAAGTGTCATCAGTGGGCATCATAGAGAAACGGGACTTTAATAAGTGATCATCAACCTCTGTGAATTCCCTTTGTTCTAGACGCCTGAAATAAAGAGTTGTCCTGAGTCACAGAAACCTCCACCGAGTGGTCTTTATGCGTCGCGGGAACATGCCGGTATAAGAGAATTCCGAAGAAGGCTGAACGTCCACAATTGAATGATCATTGCCAGAAATGAAGTGGGGCAGCCGGATCAGACAGGGAAACTTCAGCTTCCATTAGACAATGAAGATGTGAGAATCTGGTACGTCCACAATTCACGGTTTCCTTAGATCCATGAAATTCCGTGTTGAATTTTAGTCAGAAAATGAAAACTCCGGAGCCGCTGTTCAGCAGGCCCGGGTGTAGCTCCCAGAGGCACACTGGTGCTCCTCTAGAATTTGGATAAAAATCGTTTTCACTGGAATAAAGAACCTTGATCAAGCCAGGTGGGTCTTGACAATCGAAATTGCTGCGTTTGCCCGGTATACTCACGAGAACCCACCTGTGCTAGTCCATGGCGTATTCAGCACAGGAATCTGCATCGATTGAGCCAAGACAAAGGAAAGCTCAGGGAGGCAGCACCCGTGTAGAAAAGCATTTGTACTTCAAAGATGAGGCCAAGGAGGTGAAAGGACAAAGCCATGGCAAACAGTTTTCATCATGGGCAGAATTTCACGGAGCAATATTGCTGGGAGAGAAAAGGCACCACCTGAGGGAGGCACGCTCAACAAAACTACCTAGGGCAGGAGCCGGGTTGCCCCCAGGCACTAGGCGTGTCAGGCCTCAGCATTGTAAGGAGAGTTCCCTGAAGTCCCTGAGTGAAGTTTTCTCCGCTGTCCTACGTCTACGTTCCTAAAATTTACTCTGCGCTTTCTGATGATTCTGGCTTATGAACGGCCACCATTCACCGTTCTCCTTACACTCGTGCGTCTCCATCGACCTTAAAAGAAAGGGAGGACACGCAACTGCTGGCAGGTAAATTCAGCAAAGTTTGTCTCAACACAAAAGAGACAGCTGTGGTGACCCGTCTTCCACGGTAAAACAATTCCTAGCGAATAAGGAATCTTTCCATCGCAATGACAATATGAGAGAATTGCCACCGATGGATTTGCCGCTGTGCCTACACATCATCTTGAGGCCATACAGTAGTGAAGCACGGGAACCCAGGCGCTTCACCCTTTACCCTAGACCAGTGAAACACTGTCTCTAAACATGCCCACATGCCTGTACCTATGCCCGTTTAAAGTTATGCCTAAACCGAAACCTTCTGTCCCACTATTTTGCAGCATTTTAAAGAAGTACACTGGGAAAGATTTTTCTGCATGGAAGAAACTGCAGGCGGCGTGGCTGAAATGAGAATATCATGCTGCACGAGCTCTTTGCCCTCCGATGTAGAAGTGTCATCAGTGGGCATCATAGAGAAACGGGACTTTAATAAGTGATCATCAACCTCTGTGAATTCCCTTTGTTCTAGACGCCTGAAATAAAGAGTTGTCCTGAGTCACATAAACCTCCACCGAGTGGTCTTTATGCGGCGCGGGAACATGCTGGTATAAGAGAATTCCGAAGAAGGCTGAACGTCAAAAATTGAATGATCATTGCCAGAAATGAAGTGGGGCAGCCGGATCAGACAGGGAAACTTCAGCTTCCATTAGACAATGAAGATGTGAGAATCTGGTACGTCCACAATTCACGGTTTCCTTAGATCCATGAAATTCCGTGTTGAATTTTAGTCAGAAAATGAAAACTCCGGAGCCGCTGTTCAGCAGGCCCGGGTGTAGCTCCCAGAGGCACACTGGTGCTCCTCTAGAATTTGGATAAAAATCGTTTTCACTGGAATAAAGAACCTTGATCAAGCCAGGTGGGTCTTGACAATCGAAATTGCTGCGTTTGCCCGGTATACTCACGAGAACCCACCTGTGCTAGTCCATGGCGTATTCAGCACAGGAATCTGCATCGATTGAGCGAAGACAAAGGAAAGCTCAGGGAGGCAGCACCCGTGTAGAAAAGCATTTGTACTTCAAAGATGAGGCCAATGAGGTGAAAGGACAAAGCCATGGCAAACAGTTTTCATCATCAGCAGAATTTCACGGAGCAATATTGCTGGGAGAGAAAAGGCACCACCTGAGGGAGGCACGCTCAACAAAACTACCTAGGGCAGGAGCCGGGTTGCCCCCAGGCACTAGGCGTGTCAAGTCTCAGCATTGTAAGGAGAGTTCCCTGAAGTCCCTGAGTGAAGTTTTCTCCGCTGTCCTACGTCTACGTTCCTAAAATTTACTCTGCGCTTTCTGATGATTCTGGCTTATGAACGGCCACCATTCACCGTTCTCCTTACACTCGTGCGTCTCCATCGACCTTAAAAGAAAGGGAGGACACGCAACTGCTGGCAGGTAAATTCAGCAAAGTTTGTCTCAACACAAAAGAGACAGCTGTGGTGACCCGTCTTCCACGGTAAAACAATTCCTAGCGAATAAGGAATCTTCCCATCGCAATGACAATATGAGAGAATTGCCACCGATGGATTTGCCGCTGTGCCTACACATCAACTTGAGGCCATACAGTAGTGAAGCACGGGAACCCAGGCGCTTCACCCTTTACCCTAGACCAGTGAAACACTGTCTCTAAACATGCCCACATGCCTGTACCTATGCCCGTTTAAAGTTAAGCCTAAACCGAAACCTTCTGTCCCACTATTTTGCAGCATTTTAAAGAAGTACACTGGGAAAGATTTTTCTGCATGGAAGAAACTGCAGGCGGCGTAGCTGAAATGAGAATATCATGCTGCACGAGCTCTTTGCCCTCCGATGTAGAAGTGTCATCAGTGGGCATCATAGAGAAAAGGGACTTTAATAAGTGATCATCAACCTCTGTGAATTCCCTTTGTTCTAGACGCCTGAAATAAAGAGTTGTCCTGAGTCACAGAAACCTCAACCGAGTGGTCTTGATGCGGCGCGGGAACATGCCGGTATAAGAGAATTTCGAAGAAGGCTGAACGTCCACAATTGAATGATCATTGCCAGAAATGAAGTGGCAGCTGGATCAGCCTGGGAAACTTCAGTTCTATTAGACAATGAAGATGTGAGAATCTGGTACGTCCACAATTCACGGTTTCCTTAGATCCATGAAATTCCGTGCTGAATTTTAGTCAGAAAATGAAAACTCCAGAGCCGCTGTTCAGCAGTCCCGGGTGTAGCTCCCAGAGGCACACTGGTGCTCCTCTAGAATTTGGATAAAAATCGTTTTCACTGGAATAAAGAACCTTGATCAAGCCAGGTGGGTCTTGACAATCGAAATTGCTGCGTTTGCCCGGTATACTGACGAGAACCCACCTGTGCTAGTCCATGGCGTATTCAGCACAGGAATCTGCATCGGTTGAGCCAAGACAAAGGAAAGCTCAGGGAGGCAGCACCCGTGTAGAAAAGCATTTGTACTTCAAAGATGAGGCCAAGGAGGTGAAAGGACAAAGCCATGGCAAACAGTTTTCATCATGGGCAGAATTTCACGGAGCAATATTGCTGGGAGAGAAAAGGCACCACCTGAGGGAGGCACGCTCAAGAAAACTACCTAGGGCAGGAGCCGGGTTGCCCCCAGGCACTAGGCGTGTCAGGCCTCAGCATTGTAAGGAGAGTTCCCTGAAGTCCCTGAGTGAAGTTTTCTCCGCTGTCCTACGTCTACGTTCCTAAAATTTACTCTGCGCTTTCTGATGATTCTGGCTTATGAACGGCCACCATTCACCGTTCTCCTTACACTCGTGCGTCTCCATCGACCTTAAAAGAAAGGGAGGACACGCAACTGCTGGCAGGTAAATTCAGCAAAGTTTGTCTCAACACAAAAGAGACAGCTGTGGTGACCCGTCTTCCACGGTAAAACAATTCCTAGCGAATAAGGAATCTTCCCATCGCAATGACAATATGAGAGAATTGCCACCGATGGATTTGCCGCTGTGCCTACACATCATCTTGAGGCCATACAGTAGTGAAGCACGGGAACCCAGGCGCTTCACCCTTTACCCTAGACCAGTGAAACACTGTCTCTAAACATGCCCACATGCCTGTACCTATGCCCGTTTAAAGTTAAGCCTAAACCGAAACCTTCTGTCCCACTATTTTGCAGCATTTTAAAGAAGTACACTGGGAAAGATTTTTCTGCATGGAAGAAACTGCAGGCGGCGTGGCTGAAATGAGAATATCATGCTGCACGAGCTCTTCGCCCTCCGATGTAGAAGTGTCATCAGTGGGCATCATAGAGAAACGGGACTTTAATAAGTGATCATCAACCTCTGTGAATTCCCTTTGTTCTAGACGCCTGAAATAAAGGGTTGTCCTGAGTCACAGAAACCTCAACCGAGTGGTCTTGATGCGGCGCGGGAACATGCCGGTATAAGAGAATTTCGAAGAAGGCTGAACGTCCACAATTGAATGATCATTGCCAGAAATGAAGTGGCAGCTGGATCAGACTGGGAAACTTCAGTTCTATTAGACAATGAAGATGTGAGAATCTGGTACGTCCACAATTCACGGTTTCCTTAGATCCATGAAATTCCGTGCTGAATTTTAGTCAGAAAATGAAAACTCCGGAGCCGCTGTTCAGCAGTCCCGGGTGTAGCTCCCAGAGGCACACTGGTGCTCCTCTAGAATTTGGATAAAAATCGTTTTCACTGGAATAAAGAACCTTGATCAAGCCAGGTGGGTCTTGACAATCGAAATTGCTGCGTTTGCCCGGTATACTGACAAGAACCCACCTGTGCTAGTCCATGGCGTATTCAGCACAGGAATCTGCATCGGTTGAGCCAAGACAAAGGAAAGCTCAGGGAGGCAGCACCCGTGTAGAAAAGCATTTGTACTTCAAAGATGAGGCCAAGGAGGTGAAAGGACAAAGCCATGGCAAACAGTTTTCATCATTGGCAGAATTTCACGGAGCAATATTGCTGGGAGAGAAAAGGCACCACCTGAGGGAGGCACGCTCAACAAAACTACCTAGGGCAGGAGCCGGGTTGCCCCCAGGCACTAGGCGTGTCAGGCCTCAGCATTGTAAGGAGAGTTCCCTGAAGTCCCTGAGTGAAGTTTTCTCCGCTGTCCTACGTCTACGTTCCTAAAATTTACTCTGCGCTTTCTGATGATTCTGGCTTATGAACGGCCACCATTCACCGTTCTCCTTACACTCGTGCGTCTCCATCGACCTTAAAAGAAAGGGAGGACACGCAACTGCTGGCAGGTAAATTCAGCAAAGTTTGTCTCAACACAAAAGAGACAGCTGTGGTGACCCGTCTTCCACGGTAAAACAATTCCTAGCGAATAAGGAATCTTCCCATCGCAATGACAATATGAGAGAATTGCCACCGATGGATTTGCCGCTTTGCCTACACATCATCTTGAGGCCATAAAGTAGTGAAGCACGGGAACCCAGGCGCTTCACCCTTTACCCTAGACCAGTGAAACACTGTCTCTAAACATGCCCACATGCCTGTACCTATGCCCGTTTAAAGTTAAGCCTAAACCGAAACCTTCTGTCCCACTATTTTGCAGCATTTTAAAGAAGTACACTGGGAAAGATTTTTCTGCATGGAAGAAACTGCAGGCGGCGTGGCTGAAATGAGAATATCATGCTGCACGAGCTCTTTGCCCTCCGATGTAGAAGTGTCATCAGTGGGCATCATAGAGAAACGGGACTTTAATAAGTGATCATCAACCTCTGTGAATTCCCTTTGTTCTAGACGCCTGAAATAAAGAGTTGTCCTGAGTCACAGAAACCTCAACCGAGTGGTCTTGATGCGGCGCGGGAACATGCCGGTATAAGAGAATTCCGAAGAAGGCTGAACGTCCACAATTGAATGATCATTGCCAGAAATGAAGTGGCAGCTGGATCAGCCTGGGAAACTTCAGTTCTATTAGACAATGAAGATGTGAGAATCTGGTACGTCCACAATTCACGGTTTCCTTAGATCCATGAAATTCCGTGCTGAATTTTAGTCAGAAAATGAAAACTCCGGAGCCGCTGTTCAGCAGTCCCGGGTGTAGCTCCCAGAGGCACACTGGTGCTCCTCTAGAATTTGGATAAAAATCGTTTTCACTGGAATAAAGAACCTTGATCAAGCCAGGTGGGTCTTGACAATCGAAATTGCTGCGTTTGCCCGGTATACTGACAAGAACCCACCTGTGCTAGTCCATGGCGTATTCAGCACAGGAATCTGCATCGATTGAGCGAAGACAAAGGAAAGCTCAGGGAGGCAGCACCCGTGTAGAAAAGCATTTGTACTTCAAAGATGAGGCCAAGGAGGTGAAAGGACAAAGCCATGGCAAACAGTTTTCATCATGGGCAGAATTTCACGGAGCAATATTGCTGGGAGAGAAAAGGCACCACCTGAGGGAGGCTCGCTCAACAAAACTACCTAGGGCAGGAGCCGGGTTGCCCCCAGGCACTAGGCGTGTCAGGCCTCAGCATTGTAAGGAGAGTTCCCTGAAGTCCCTGAGTGAAGTTTTCTCCGCTGTCCTACGTCTACGTTCCTAAAATTTACTCTGCGCTTTCTGATGATTCTGGCTTATGAACGGCCACCATTCACCGTTCTCCTTACACTCGTGCGTCTCCATCGACCTTAAAAGAAAGGGAGGACACGCAACTGCTGGCAGGTAAATTCAGCAAAGTTTGTCTCAACACAAAAGAGACAGCTGTGGTGACCCGTCTTCCACGGTAAAACAATTCCTAGCGAATAAGGAATCTTCCCATCGCAATGACAATATGAGAGAATTGCCACCGATGGATTTGCCGCTGTGCCTACACATCATCTTGAGGCCATACAGTAGTGAAGCACGGGAACCCAGGCGCTTCACCCTTTACCCTAGACCAGTGAAACACTGTCGCTAAACATGCCCACATGCCTGTACCTATGCCCGTTTAAAGTTAAGCCTAAACCGAAACCTTCTGTCCCACTATTTTGCAGCATTTTAAAGAAGTACACTGGGAAAGATTTTTCTGCATGGAAGAAACTGCAGGCGGCGTGGCTGAAATGAGAATATCATGCTGCACGAGCTCTTTGCCCTCCGATGTAGAAGTGTCATCAGTGGGCATCATAGAGAAACGGGACTTTAATAAGTGATCATCAACCTCTGTGAATTCCCTTTGTTCTAGACGCCTGAAATAAAGAGTTGTCCTGAGTCACAGAAACCTCAACCGAGTGGTCTTGATGCGGCGCGGGAACATGCCGGTATAAGAGAATTCCGAAGAAGGCTGAACGTCCACAATTGAATGATCATTGCCAGAAATGAAGTGGCAGCTGGATCAGCCTGGGAAACTTCAGTTCTATTAGACAATGAAGATGTGAGAATCTGGTACGTCCACAATTCACGGTTTCCTTAGATCCATGAAATTCCGTGCTGAATTTTAGTCAGAAAATGAAAACTCCGGAGCCGCTGTTCAGCAGTCCCGGGTGTAGCTCCCAGAGGCACACTGGTGCTCCTCTAGAATTTGGATAAAAATCGTTTTCACTGGAATAAAGAACCTTGATCAAGCCAGGTGGGTCTTGACAATCGAAATTGCTGCGTTTGCCCGGTATACTGACAAGAACCCACCTGTGCTAGTCCATGGCGTATTCAGCACAGGAATCTGCATCGATTGAGCGAAGACAAAGGAAAGCTCAGGGAGGCAGCACCCGTGTAGAAAAGCATTTGTACTTCAAAGATGAGGCCAAGGAGGTGAAAGGACAAAGCCATGGCAAACAGTTTTCATCATGGGCAGAATTTCACGGAGCAATATTGCTGGGAGAGAAAAGGCACCACCTGAGGGAGGCACGCTCAACAAAACTACCTAGGGCAGGAGCTGGTTGCCCCCAGGCACTAGGCGTGTCAGGCCTCAGCATTGTAAGGAGAGTTCCCTGAAGTCCCTGAGTGAAGTTTTCTCCGCTGTCCTACGTCTACGTTCCTAAAATTTACTCTGCGCTTTCTGATGATTCTGGCTTATGAACGGCCACCATTCACCGTTCTCCTTACACTCGTGCGTCTCCATCGACCTTAAAAGAAAGGGAGGACACGCAACTGCTGGCAGGTAAATTCAGCAAAGTTTGTCTCAACACAAAAGAGACAGCTGTGGTGACCCGTCTTCCACGGTAAAACAATTCCTAGCGAATAAGGAATCTTCCCATCGCAATGACAATATGAGAGAATTGCCACCGATGGATTTGCCGCTGTGCCTACACATCATCTTGAGGCCATACAGTAGTGAAGCACGGGAACCCAGGCGCTTCACCCTTTACCCTAGACCAGTGAAACACTGTCTCTAAACATGCCCACATGCCTGTACCTATGCCCGTTTAAAGTTAAGCCTACCCCGAAACCTTCTGTCCCACTATTTTGCAGCATTTTAAAGAAGTACACTGGGAAAGATTTTTCTGCAAGGAAGAAACTGCAGGCGGCGTGGCTGAAATGAGAATATCATGCTGCACGAGCTCTTTGCCCTCCGATGTAGAAGTGTCATCAGTGGGCATCATAGAGAAACGGGACTTTAATAAGTGATCATCAACCTCTGTGAATTCCCTTTGTTCTAGACGCCTGAAATAAAGAGTTGTCCTGAGTCACAGAAACCTCAACCGAGTGGTCTTGATGCGGCGCGGGAACATGCCGGTATAAGAGAATTCCGAAGAAGGCTGAACGTCCACAATTGAATGATCATTGCCAGAAATGAAGTGGCAGCTGGATCAGCCTGGGAAACTTCAGTTCTATTAGACAATGAAGATGTGAGAATCTGGTACGTCCACAATTCACGGTTTCCTTAGATCCATGAAATTCCGTGCTGAATTTTAGTCAGAAAATGAAAACTCCGGAGCCGCTGTTCAGCAGTCCCGGGTGTAGCTCCCAGAGGCACACTGGTGCTCCTCTAGAATTTGGATAAAAATCGTTTTCACTGGAATAAAGAACCTTGATCAAGCCAGGTGGGTCTTGACAATCGAAATTGCTGCGTTTGCCCGGTATACTGACAAGAACCCACCTGTGCTAGTCCATGGCGTATTCAGCACAGGAATCTGCATCGATTGAGCGAAGACAAAGGAAAGCTCAGGGAGGCAGCACCCGTGTAGAAAAGCATTTGTACTTCAAAGATGAGGCCAAGGAGGTGAAAGGACAAAGCCATGGCAAACAGTTTTCATCATGGGCAGAATTTCACGGAGCAATATTGCTGGGAGAGAAAAGGCACCACCTGAGGGAGGCACGCTCAACAAAACTACCTAGGGCAGGAGCCGGGTTGCCCCCAGGCACTAGGCGTGTCAGGCCTCAGCATTGTAAGGAGAGTTCCCTGAAGTCCCTGAGTGAAGTTTTCTCCGCTGTCCTACGTCTACGTTCCTAAAATTTACTCTGCGCTTTCTGATGATTCTGGCTTATGAACGGCCACCATTCACCGTTCTCCTTACACTCGTGCGTCTCCATCGACCTTAAAAGAAAGGGAGGACACGCAACTGCTGGCAGGTAAATTCAGCAAAGTTTGTCTCAACACAAAAGAGACAGCTGTGGTGACCCGTCTTCCACGGTAAAACAATTCCTAGCGAATAAGGAATCTTCCCATCGCAATGACAATATGAGAGAATTGCCACCGATGGATTTGCCGCTGTGCCTACACATCATCTTGAGGGCATACAGTAGTGAAGCACGGGAACCCAGGCGCTTCACCCTTTACCCTAGACCAGTGAAACACTGTCTCTAAACATGCCCACATGCCTGTACCTATGCCCGTTTAAAGTTAAGCCTACCCCGAAACCTTCTGTCCCACTATTTTGCAGCATTTTAAAGAAGTACACTGGGAAAGATTTTTCTGCAAGGAAGAAACTGCAGGCGGCGTGGCTGAAATGAGAATATCATGCTGCACAAGCTCTTTGCCCTCCGATGTAGAAGTGTCATCAGTGGGCATCATAGAGAAACGGGACTTTAATAAGTGATCATCAACCTCTGTGAATTCCCTTTGTTCTAGACGCCTGAAATAAAGAGTTGTCCTGAGTCACAGAAACCTCAACCGAGTGGTCTTGATGCGGCGCGGGAACATGCCGGTATAAGAGAATTCCGAAGAAGGCTGAACGTCCACAATTGAATGATCATTGCCAGAAATGAAGTGGCAGCTGGATCAGCCTGGGAAACTTCAGTTCTATTAGACAATGAAGATGTGAGAATCTGGTACGTCCACAATTCACGGTTTCCTTAGATCCATGAAATTCCGTGCTGAATTTTAGTCAGAAAATGAAAACTCCGGAGCCGCTGTTCAGCAGTCCCGGGTGTAGCTCCCAGAGGCACACTGGTGCTCCTCTAGAATTTGGATAAAAATCGTTTTCACTGGAATAAAGAACCTTGATCAAGCCAGGTGGGTCTTGACAATCGAAATTGCTGCGTTTGCCCGGTATACTCACGAGAACCCACCTGTGCTAGTCCATGGCGTATTCAGCACAGGAATCTGCATCGGTTGAGCCAAGACAAAGGAAAGCTCAGGGAGGCAGCACCCGTGTAGAAAAGCATTTGTACTTCAAAGATGAGGCCAAGGAGGTGAAAGGACAAAGCCATGGCAAACAGTTTTCATCATGGGCAGAATTTCACGGAGCAATATTGCTGGGAGAGAAAAGGCACCACCTGAGGGAGGCACGCTCAACAAAACTACCTAGGGCAGGAGCCGGGTTGCCCCCAGGCACTAGGCGTGTCAGGCCTCAGCATTGTAAGGAGAGTTCCCTGAAGTCCCTGAGTGAAGTTTTCTCCGCTGTCCTACGTCTACGTTCCTAAAATTTACTCTGCGCTTTCTGATGATTCTGGCTTATGAACGGCCACCATTCACCGTTCTCCTTACACTCGTGCGTCTCCATCGACCTTAAAAGAAAGGGAGGACACGCAACTGCTGGCAGGTAAATTCAGCAAAGTTTGTCTCAACACAAAAGAGACAGCTGTGGTGACCCGTCTTCCACGGTAAAACAATTCCTAGCGAATAAGGAATCTTCCCATCGCAATGACAATATGAGAGAATTGCCACCGATGGATTTGCCGCTGTGCCTACACATCATCTTGAGGCCATACAGTAGTGAAGCACGGGAACCCAGGCGCTTCACCCTTTACCCTAGACCAGTGAAACACTGTCTCTAAACATGCCCACATGCCTGTACCTATGCCCGTTTAAAGTTAAGCCTACCCCGAAACCTTCTGTCCCACTATTTTGCAGCATTTTAAAGAAGTACACTGGGAAAGATTTTTCTGCAAGGAAGAAACTGCAGGCGGCGTGGCTGAAATGAGAATATCTTGCTGCACGAGCTCTTTGCCCTCCGATGTAGAAGTGTCATCAGTTGGCATCATAGAGAAACGGGACTTTAATAAGTGATCATCAACCTCTGTGAATTCCCTTTGTTCTAGACGCCTGAAATAAAGAGTTGTCCTGAGTCACAGAAACCTCAACCGAGTGGTCTTGATGCGGCGCGGGAACATGCCGGTATAAGAGAATTCCGAAGAAGGCTGAACGTCCACAATTGAATGATCATTGCCAGAAATGAAGTGGCAGCTGGATCAGCCTGGGAAACTTCAGTTCTATTAGACAATGAAGATGTGAGAATCTGGTACGTCCACAATTCACGGTTTCCTTAGATCCATGAAATTCCGTGCTGAATTTTAGTCAGAAAATGAAAACTCCGGAGCCGCTGTTCAGCAGTCCCGGGTGTAGCTCCCAGAGGCACACTGGTGCTCCTCTAGAATTTGGATAAAAATCGTTTTCACTGGAATAAAGAACCTTGATCAAGCCAGGTGGGTCTTGACAATCGAAATTGCTGCGTTTGCCCGGTATACTGACAAGAACCCACCTGTGCTAGTCCATGGCGTATTCAGCACAGGAATCTGCATCGATTGAGCGAAGACAAAGGAAAGCTCAGGGAGGCAGCACCCGTGTAGAAAAGCATTTGTACTTCAAAGATGAGGCCAAGGAGGTGAAAGGACAAAGCCATGGCAAACAGTTTTCATCATGGGCAGAATTTCACGGAGCAATATTGCTGGGAGAGAAAAGGCACCACCTGAGGGAGGCACGCTCAACAAAACTACCTAGGGCAGGAGCCGGGTTGCCCCCAGGCACTAGGCGTGTCAGGCCTCAGCATTGTAAGGAGAGTTCCCTGAAGTCCCTGAGTGAAGTTTTCTCCGCTGTCCTACGTCTACGTTCCTAAAATTTACTCTGCGCTTTCTGATGATTCTGGCTTATGAACGGCCACCATTCACCGTTCTCCTTACACTCGTGCGTCTCCATCGACCTTAAAAGAAAGGGAGGACACGCAACTGCTGGCAGGTAAATTCAGCAAAGTTTGTCTCAACACAAAAGAGACAGCTGTGGTGACCCGTCTTCCACGGTAAAACAATTCCTAGCGAATAAGGAATCTTCCCATCGCAATGACAATATGAGAGAATTGCCACCGATGGATTTGCCGCTGTGCCTACACATCATCTTGAGGGCATACAGTAGTGAAGCACGGGAACCCAGGCGCTTCACCCTTTACCCTAGACCAGTGAAACACTGTCTCTAAACATGCCCACATGCCTGTACCTATGCCCGTTTAAAGTTAAGCCTACCCCGAAACCTTCTGTCCCACTATTTTGCAGCATTTTAAAGAAGTACACTGGGAAAGATTTTTCTGCAAGGAAGAAACTGCAGGCGGCGTGGCTGAAATGAGAATATCATGCTGCACGAGCTCTTTGCCCTCCGATGTAGAAGTGTCATCAGTGGGCATCATAGAGAAACGGGACTTTAATAAGTGATCATCAACCTCTGTGAATTCCCTTTGTTCTAGACGCCTGAAATAAAGAGTTGTCCTGAGTCACAGAAACCTCAACCGAGTGGTCTTGATGCGGCGCGGGAACATGCCGGTATAAGAGAATTTCGAAGAAGGCTGAACGTCCACAATTGAATGATCATTGCCAGAAATGAAGTGGCAGCTGGATCAGCCTGGGAAACTTCAGTTCTATTAGACAATGAAGATGTGAGAATCTGGTACGTCCACAATTCACGGTTTCCTTAGATCCATGAAATTCCGTGCTGAATTTTAGTCAGAAAATGAAAACTCCGGAGCCGCTGTTCAGCAGTCCCGGGTGTAGCTCCCAGAGGCACACTGGTGCTCCTCTAGAATTTGGATAAAAATCGTTTTCACTGGAATAAAGAACCTTGATCAAGCCAGGTGGGTCTTGACAATCGAAATTGCTGCGTTTGCCCGGTATACTCACGAGAACCCACCTGTGCTAGTCCATGGCGTATTCAGCACAGGAATCTGCATCGGTTGAGCCAAGACAAAGGAAAGCTCAGGGAGGCAGCACCCGTGTAGAAAAGCATTTGTACTTCAAAGATGAGGCCAAGGAGGTGAAAGGACAAAGCCATGGCAAACAGTTTTCATCATGGGCAGAATTTCACGGAGCAATATTGCTGGGAGAGAAAAGGCACCACCTGAGGGAGGCACGCTCAACAAAACTACCTAGGGCAGGAGCCGGGTTGCCCCCAGGCACTAGGCGTGTCAGGCCTCAGCATTGTAAGGAGAGTTCCCTGAAGTCCCTGAGTGAAGTTTTCTCCGCTGTCCTACGTCTACGTTCCTAAAATTTACTCTGCGCTTTCTGACGATTCTGGCTTATGAACGGCCACCATTCACCGTTCTCCTTACACTCGTGCGTCTCCATCGACCTTAAAAGAAAGGGAGGACACGCAACTGCTGGCAGGTAAATTCAGCAAAGTTTGTCTCAACACAAAAGAGACAGCTGTGGTGACCCGTCTTCCACGGTAAAACAATTCCTAGCGAATTAGGAATCTTCCCATCGCAATGACAATATGAGAGAATTGCCACCGATGGATTTGCCGCTGTGCCTACACATCATCTTGAGGCCATACAGTAGTGAAGCAGGGGAACCCAGGCGCTTCACCCTTTACCCTAGACCAGTGAAACACTGTCGCTAAACATGCCCACATGCCTGTACCTATGCCCGTTTAAAGTTAAGCCTAAACCGAAACCTTCTGTCCCACTATTTTGCAGCATTTTAAAGAAGTACACTGGGAAAGATTTTTCTGCATGGAAGAAACTGCAGGCGGCGTGGCTGAAATGAGAATATCATGCTGCACGAGCTCTTTGCCCTCCGATGTAGAAGTGTCATCAGTGGGCATCATAGAGAAACGGGACTTTAATAAGTGATCATCAACCTCTGTGAATTCCCTTTGTTCTAGACGCCTGAAATAAAGAGTTGTCCTGAGTCACAGAAACCTCAACCGAGTGGTCTTGATGCGGCGCGGGAACATGCCGGTATAAGAGAATTCCGAAGAAGGCTGAACGTCCACAATTGAATGATCATTGCCAGAAATGAAGTGGCAGCTGGATCAGCCTGGGAAACTTCAGTTCTATTAGACAATGAAGATGTGAGAATCTGGTACGTCCACAATTCACGGTTTCCTTAGATCCATGAAATTCCGTGCTGAATTTTAGTCAGAAAATGAAAACTCCGGAGCCGCTGTTCAGCAGTCCCGGGTGTAGCTCCCAGAGGCACACTGGTGCTCCTCTAGAATTTGGATAAAAATCGTTTTCACTGGAATAAAGAACCTTGATCAAGCCAGGTGGGTCTTGACAATCGAAATTGCTGCGTTTGCCCGGTATACTCACGAGAACCCACCTGTGCTAGTCCATGGCGTATTCAGCACAGGAATCTGCATCGATTGAGCCAAGACAAAGGAAAGCTCGGGGAGGCAGCACCCGTGTAGAAAAGCATTTGTACTTCAAAGATGAGGCCAAGGAGGTGAAAGGACAAAGCCATGGCAAACAGTTTTCATCATGGGCAGAATTTCACGGAGCAATATTGCTGGGAGAGAAAAGGCACCATCTGAGGGATGCACGCTCAACAAAACTACCTAGGGCAGGAGCCGGGTTGCCCCCAGGCACTAGGCGTGTCAGGCCTCAGCATTGTAAGGAGAGTTCCCTGAAGTCCCTGAGTGAAGTTTTCTCCGCTGTCCTACGTCTACGTTCCTAAAATTTACTCTGCGCTTTCTGATGATTCTGGCTTATGAACGGCCACCATTCACCGTTCTCCTTACACTCGTGCGTCTCCATCAACCTTAAAAGAAAGGGAGGACACGCAACTGCTGGCAGGTAAATTCAGCAAAGTTTGTCTCAACACAAAAGAGACAGCTGTGGTGACCCGTCTTCCACGGTAAAACAATTCCTAGCGAATTAGGAATCTTCCCATCGCAATGACAATATGAGAGAATTGCCACCGATGGATTTGCCGCTGTGCCTACACATCATCTTGAGGCCATACAGTAGTGAAGCAGGGGAACCCAGGCGCTTCACCCTTTACCCTAGACCAGTGAAACACTGTCTCTAAACATGCCCACATGCCTGTACCTATGCCCGTTTAAAGTTAAGGCTAAACCGAAACTTTCTGTCCCACTATTTTGCAGCATTTTAAAGAAGTACACTGGGAAAGATTTTTCTGCATGGAAGAAACTGCAGGCGGCGTGGCTGAAATGAGAATATCATGCTGCACGAGCTCTTTGCCCTCCGATGTAGAAGTGTCATCAGTGGGCATCATAGAGAAATGGGACTTTAATAAGTGATCATCAACCTCTGTGAATTCCCTTTGTTCTAGACGCCTGAAATAAAGAGTTGTCCTGAGTCACAGAAACCTCCACCGAGTGGTCTTTATGCGGCGCGGGAACATGCTGGTATAAGAGAATTCCGAAGAAGGCTGAACGTCCACAATTGAATGATCATTGCCAGAAATGAAGTGGGGCAGCCGGATCAGACAGGGAAACTTCAGCTTCCATTAGACAATGAAGATGTGAGAATCTGGTACGTCCACAATTCACGGTTTCCTTAGATCCATGAAATTCCGTGTTGAATTTTAGTCAGAAAATGAAAACTCCGGAGCCGCTGTTCAGCAGGCCCGGGTGTAGCTCCCAGAGGCACACTGGTGCTCCTCTAGAATTTGGATAAAAATCGTTTTCACTGGAATAAAGAACCTTGATCAAGCCAGGTGGGTCTTGACAATCGAAATTGCTGCGTTTGCCCGGTATACTGACAAGAACCCACCTGTGCTAGTCCATGGCGTATTCAGCACAGGAATCTGCATCGATTGAGCGAAGACAAAGGAAAGCTCAGGGAGGCAGCACCCGTGTAGAAAAGCATTTGTACTTCAAAGATGAGGCCAAGGAGGTGAAAGGACAAAGCCATGGCAAACAGTTTTCATCATGGGCAGAATTTCACGGAGCAATATTGCTGGGAGAGAAAAGGCACCACCTGAGGGAGGCACGCTCAACAAAACTACCTAGGGCAGGAGCCGGGTTGCCCCCAGGCACTAGGCGTGTCAGGCCTCAGCATTGTAAGGAGAGTTCCCTGAAGTCCCTGAGTGAAGTTTTCTCCGCTGTCCTACGTCTACGTTCCTAAAATTTACTCTGCGCTTTCTGATGATTCTGGCTTATGAACGGCCACCATTCACCGTTCTCCTTACACTCGTGCGTCTCCATCGACCTTAAAAGAAAGGGAGGACACGCAACTGCTGGCAGGTAAATTCAGCAAAGTTTGTCTCAACACAAAAGAGACAGCTGTGGTCACCCGTCTTCCACGGTAAAACAATTCCTAGCGAATAAGGAATCTTCCCATCGCAATGACAATATGAGAGAATTGCCACCGATGGATTTGCCGCTGTGCCTACACATCATCTTGAGGCCATACAGTAGTGAAGCACGGGAACCCAGGCGCTTCACCCTTTACCCTAGACCAGTGAAACACTGTCGCTAAACATGCCCACATGCCTGTACCTATGCCCGTTTAAAGTTAAGCCTAAACCGAAACCTTCTGTCCCACTATTTTGCAGCATTTTAAAGAAGTACACTGGGAAAGATTTTTCTGCATGGAAGAAACTGCAGGCGGCGTGGCTGAAATGAGAATATCATGCTGCACGAGCTCTTTGCCCTCCGATGTAGAAGTGTCATCAGTGGGCATCATAGAGAAATGGGACTTTAATAAGTGATCATCAGCCTCTGTGAAATCCCTTTGTTCTAGACGCCTGAAATAAAGAGTTGTCCTGAGTCACAGAAACCTCCACCGTATGGTCTTTATGCGGCGCGGGAACATGCTGGTATAAGAGAATTCCGCAGAAGCCTGAACGTCCACAATTGAATGATCATTGCCAGAAATAAAGTGGGGCAGCCAGATCAGACAGGGAAACTTCAGCTTCCATTAGACAATGAAGATGTGAGAATCTGGTACGTCCACAATTCACGGTTTCCTTAGATCCATGAAATTCCGTGTTGAATTTTAGTCAGAAAATGAAAACTCCGCAGCCGCTGTTCAGCAGGCCCGGGTGTAGCTCCCAGAGGCACACTGGTGCTCCTCTAGAATTTGGATAAAAATCGTTTTCACTGGAATAAAGAACCTTGATCAAGCCAGGTGGGTCTTGACAATCGAAATTGCTGCGTTTGCCCGGTATACTCACGAGAACCCACCTGTGCTAGTCCATGGCGTATTCAGCACAGGAATCTGCATCGATTGAGCCAAGACAAAGGAAAGCTCAGGGAGGCAGCACCCGTGTAGAAAAGCATTTGTACTTCAAAGATGAGGCCAATGAGGTGAAAGGACAAAGCCATGGCAAACAGTTTTCATCATGGGCAGAATTTCACGGAGCAATATTGCTGGGAGAGAAAAGGCACCACCTGAGGGAGGCACGCTCAACAAAACTACCTAGGGCAGGAGCCGGGTTGCCCCCAGGCACTAGGCGTGTCAGGCCTCAGCATTGTAAGGAGAGTTCCCTGAAGTCCCTGAGTGAAGTTTTCTCCGCTGTCCTACGTCTACGTTCCTAAAATTTACTCTGCGCTTTCTGATGATTCTGGCTTATGAACGGCCACCATTCACCGTTCTCCTTACACTCGTGCGTCTCCATCGACCTTAAAAGAAAGGGAGGACACGCAACTGCTGGCAGGTAAATTCAGCAAAGTTTGTCTCAACACAAAAGAGACAGCTGTGGTGACCCGTCTTCCACGGTAAAACAATTCCTAGCGAATAAGGAATCTTCCCATCGCAATGACAATATGAGAGAATTGCCACCGATGGATTTGCCGCTGTGCCTACACATCATCTTGAGGCCATACAGTAGTGAAGCACGGGAACCCAGGCGCTTCACCCTTTACCCTAGACCAGTGAAACACTGTCTCTAAACATGCCCACATGCCTGTACCTATGCCCGTTTAAAGTTAAGCCTAAACCGAAACCTTCTGTCCCACTATTTTGCAGCATTTTAAAGAAGTACACTGGGAAAGATTTTTCTGCATGGAAGAAACTGCAGGCGGCGTGGCTGAAATGAGAATATCATGCTGCACGAGCTCTTCGCCCTCCGATGTAGAAGTGTCATCAGTGGGCATCATAGAGAAACGGGACTTTAATAAGTGATCATCAACCTCTGTGAATTCCCTTTGTTCTAGACGCCTGAAATAAAGAGTTGTCCTGAGTCACAGAAACCTCAACCGAGTGGTCTTGATGCGGCGCGGGAACATGCCGGTATAAGAGAATTTCGAAGAAGGCTGAACGTCCACAATTGAATGATCATTGCCAGAAATGAAGTGGCAGCTGGATCAGACTGGGAAACTTCAGTTCTATTAGACAATGAAGATGTGAGAATCTGGTACGTCCACAATTCACGGTTTCCTTAGATCCATGAAATTCCGTGCTGAATTTTAGTCAGAAAATGAAAACTCCGGAGCCGCTGTTCAGCAGTCCCGGGTGTAGCTCCCAGAGGCACACTGGTGCTCCTCTAGAATTTGGATAAAAATCGTTTTCACTGGAATAAAGAACCTTGATCAAGCCAGGTGGGTCTTGACCATCGAAATTGCTGCGTTTGCCCGGTATACTCACGAGAACCCACCTGTGCTAGTCCATGGCGTATTCAGCACAGGAATCTGCATCGGTTGAGCCAAGACAAAGGAAAGCTCAGGGAGGCAGCACCCGTGTAGAAAAGCATTTGTACTTCAAAGATGAGGCCAAGGAGGTGAAAGGACAAAGCCATGGCAAACAGTTTTCATCATGGGCAGAATTTCACGGAGCAATATTGCTGGGAGAGAAAAGGCACCACCTGAGGGAGGCACGCTCAACAAAACTACCTAGGGCAGGAGCCGGGTTGCCCCCAGGCACTAGGCGTGTCAGGCCTCAGCATTGTAAGGAGAGTTCCCTGAAGTCCCTGAGTGAAGTTTTCTCCGCTGTCCTACGTCTACGTTCCTAAAATTTACTCTGCGCTTTCTGATGATTCTGGCTTATGAACGGCCACCATTCACCGTTCTCCTTACACTCGTGCGTCTCCATCGACCTTAAAAGAAAGGGAGGACACGCAACTGCTGGCAGGTAAATTCAGCAAAGTTTGTCTCAACACAAAAGAGACAGCTGTGGTGACCCGTCTTCCACGGTAAAACAATTCCTAGCGAATAAGGAATCTTCCCATCGCAATGACAATATGAGAGAATTGCCACCGATGGATTTGCCGCTGTGCCTACACATCATCTTGAGGCCATACAGTAGTGAAGCAGGGGAACCCAGGCGCTTCACCCTTTACCCTAGACCAGTGAAACACTGTCTCTAAACATGCCCACATGCCTGTACCTATGCCCGTTTAAAGTTAAGCCTAAACCGAAACCTTCTGTCCCACTATTTTGCAGCATTTTAAAGAAGTACACTGGGAAAGATTTTTCTGCATGGAAGAAACTGCAGGCGGCGTGGCTGAAATGAGAATATCATGCTGCACGAGCTCTTTGCCCTCCGATGTAGAAGTGTCATCAGTGGGCATCATAGAGAAATGGGACTTTAATAAGTGATCATCAGCCTCTGTGAATTCCCTTTGTTCTAGACGCCTGAAATAAAGAGTTGTCCTGAGTCACAGAAACCTCCACCGAGTGGTCTTTATGCGGCGCGGGAACATGCTGGTATAAGAGAATTCCGCAGAAGCCTGAACGTCCACAATTGAATGATCATTGCCAGAAATGAAGTGGGGCAGCCAGATCAGACAGGGAAACTTCAGCTTCCATTAGACAATGAAGATGTGAGAATCTGGTACGTCCACAATTCACGGTTTCCTTAGATCCATGAAATTCCGTGTTGAATTTTAGTCAGAAAATGAAAACTCCGCAGCCGCTGTTCAGCAGGCCCGGGTGTAGCTCCCAGAGGCACACTGGTGCTCCTCTAGAATTTGGATAAAAATCGTTTTCACTGGAATAAAGAACCTTGATCAAGCCAGGTGGGTCTTGACAATCGAAATTGCTGCGTTTGCCCGGTATACTCACGAGAACCCACCTGTGCTAGTCCATGGCGTATTCAGCACAGGAATCTGCATCGATTGAGCCAAGACAAAGGAAAGCTCAGGGAGGCAGCACCCGTGTAGAAAAGCATTTGTACTTCAAAGATGAGGCCAATGAGGTGAAAGGACAAAGCCTAGGCAAACAGTTTTCATCCTGGGCAGAATTTCACGGAGCAATATTGCTGGGAGAGAAAAGGCACCACCTGAGGGAGGCACGCTCAACAAAACTACCTAGGGCAGGAGCCGGGTTGCCCCCAGGCACTAGGCGTGTCAGGCCTCAGCATTGTAAGGAGAGTTCCCTGAAGTCCCTGAGTGAAGTTTTCTCCGCTGTCCTACGTCTACGTTCCTAAAATTTACTCTGCGCTTTCTGATGATTCTGGCTTATGAACGGCCACCATTCACCGTTCTCCTTACACTCGTGCGTCTCCATCGACCTTAAAAGAAAGGGAGGACACGCAACTGCTGGCAGGTAAATTCAGCAAAGTTTGTCTCAACACAAAAGAGACAGCTGTGGTGACCCGTCTTCCACGGTAAAACAATTCCTAGCGAATAAGGAATCTTCCCATCGCAATGACAATATGAGAGAATTGCCACCGATGGATTTGCCGCTGTGCCTACACATCATCTTGAGGCCATACAGTAGTGAAGCACGGGAACCCAGGCGCTTCACCCTTTACCCTAGACCAGTGAAACACTGTCTCTAAACATGCCCACATGCCTGTACCTATGCCCGTTTAAAGTTAAGCCTAAACCGAAACCTTCTGTCCCACTATTTTGCAGCATTTTAAAGAAGTACACTGGGAAAGATTTTTCTGCATGGAAGAAACTGCAGGCGGCGTGGCTGAAATGAGAATATCATGCTGCACGAGCTCTTCGCCCTCCGATGTAGAAGTGTCATCAGTGGGCATCATAGAGAAACGGGACTTTAATAAGTGATCATCAACCTCTGTGAATTCCCTTTGTTCTAGACGCCTGAAATAAAGAGTTGTCCTGAGTCACAGAAACCTCAACCGAGTGGTCTTGATGCGGCGCGGGAACATGCCGGTATAAGAGAATTTCGAAGAAGGCTGAACGTCCACAATTGAATGATCATTGCCAGAAATGAAGTGGCAGCTGGATCAGACTGGGAAACTTCAGTTCTATTAGACAATGAAGATGTGAGAATCTGGTACGTCCACAATTCACGGTTTCCTTAGATCCATGAAATTCCGTGCTGAATTTTAGTCAGAAAATGAAAACTCCGGAGCCGCTGTTCAGCAGTCCCGGGTGTAGCTCCCAGAGGCACACTGGTGCTCCTCTAGAATTTGGATAAAAATCGTTTTCACTGGAATAAAGAACCTTGATCAAGCCAGGTGGGTCTTGACCATCGAAATTGCTGCGTTTGCCCGGTATACTCACGAGAACCCACCTGTGCTAGTCCATGGCGTATTCAGCACAGGAATCTGCATCGGTTGAGCCAAGACAAAGGAAAGCTCAGGGAGGCAGCACCCGTGTAGAAAAGCATTTGTACTTCAAAGATGAGGCCAAGGAGGTGAAAGGACAAAGCCATGGCAAACAGTTTTCATCATGGGCAGAATTTCACGGAGCAATATTGCTGGGAGAGAAAAGGCACCACCTGAGGGAGGCACGCTCAACAAAACTACCTAGGGCAGGAGCCGGGTTGCCCCCAGGCACTAGGCGTGTCAGGCCTCAGCATTGTAAGGAGAGTTCCCTGAAGTCCCTGAGTGAAGTTTTCTCCGCTGTCCTACGTCTACGTTCCTAAAATTTACTCTGCGCTTTCTGATGATTCTGGCTTATGAACGGCCACCATTCACCGTTCTCCTTACACTCGTGCGTCTCCATCGACCTTAAAAGAAAGGGAGGACACGCAACTGCTGGCAGGTAAATTCAGCAAAGTTTGTCTCAACACAAAAGAGACAGCTGTGGTGACCCGTCTTCCACGGTAAAACAATTCCTAGCGAATTAGGAATCTTCCCATCGCAATGACAATATGAGAGAATTGCCACCGATGGATTTGCCGCTTTGCCTACACATCATCTTGAGGCCATACAGTAGTGAAGCACGGGAACCCAGGCGCTTCACCCTTTACCCTAGACCAGTGAAACACTGTCGCTAAACATGCCCACATGCCTGTACCTATGCCCGTTTAAAGTTAAGCCTACCCCGAAACCTTCTGTCCCACTATTTTGCAGCATTTTAAAGAAGTACACTGGGAAAGATTTTTCTGCAAGGAAGAAACTGCAGGCGGCGTGGCTGAAATGAGAATATCATGCTGCACGAGCTCTTTGCCCTCCGATGTAGAAGTGTCATCAGTGGGCATCATAGAGAAACGGGACTTTAATAAGTGATCATCAACCTCTGTGAATTCCCTTTGTTCTAGACGCCTGAAATAAAGAGTTGTCCTGAGTCACAGAAACCTCAACCGAGTGGTCTTGATGCGGCGCGGGAACATGCCGGTATAAGAGAATTTCGAAGAAGGCTGAACGTCCACAATTGAATGATCATTGCCAGAAATGAAGTGGCAGCTGGATCAGACTGGGAAACTTCAGTTCTATTAGACAATGAAGATGTGAGAATCTGGTACGTCCACAATTCACGGTTTCCTTAGATCCATGAAATTCCGTGCAGAATTTTAGTCAGAAAATGAAAACTCCGGAGCCGCTGTTCAGCAGTCCCGGGTGTAGCTCCCAGAGGCACACTCGTGCTCCTCTAGAATTTGGATAAAAATCGTTTTCACTGGAATAAAGAACCTTGATCAAGCCAGGTGGGTCTTGACAATCGAAATTGCTGCGTTTGCCCGGTATACTGACAAGAACCCACCTGTGCTAGTCCATGGCGTATTCAGCACAGGAATCTGCATCGGGTGAGTCAAGACAAAGGAAAGCTCAGGGAGGCAGCACCCGTGTAGAAAAGCATTTGTACTTCAAAGATGAGGCCAAGGAGGTGAAAGGACAAAGCCATGGCAAACAGTTTTCATCATGGGCAGAATTTCACGGAGCAATATTGCTGGGAGAGAAAAGGCACCACCTGAGGGAGGCACGCTCAACAAAACTACCTAGGGCAGGAGCCGGGTTGCCCCCAGGCACTAGGCGTGTCAGGCCTCAGCATTGTAAGGAGAGTTCCCTGAAGTCCCTGAGTGAAGTTTTCTCCGCTGTCCTACGTCTACGTTCCTAAAATTTACTCTGCGCTTTCTGATGATTCTGGCTTATGAACGGCCACCATTCACCGTTCTCCTTACACTCGTGCGTCTCCATCGACCTTAAAAGAAAGGGAGGACACGCAACTGCTGGCAGGTAAATTCAGCAAAGTTTGTCTCAACACAAAAGAGACAGCTGTGGTGACCCGTCTTCCACGGTAAAACAATTCCTAGCGAATTAGGAATCTTCCCATCGCAATGACAATATGAGAGAATTGCCACCGATGGATTTGCCGCTGTGCCTACACATCATCTTGAGGCCATACAGTAGTGAAGCACGGGAACCCAGGCGCTTCACCCTTTACCCTAGACCAGTGAAACACTGTCTCTAAACATGCCCACATGCCTGTACCTATGCCCGTTTAAAGTTAAGCCTAAACCGAAACCTTCTGTCCCACTATTTTGCAGCATTTTAAAGAAGTACACTGGGAAAGATTTTTCTGCATGGAAGAAACTGCAGGCGGCGTGGCTGAAATGAGAATATCATGCTGCACGAGCTCTTCGCCCTCCGATGTAGAAGTGTCATCAGTGGGCATCATAGAGAAACGGGACTTTAATAAGTGATCATCAACCTCTGTGAATTCCCTTTGTTCTAGACGCCTGAAATAAAGGGATGTCCTGAGTCACAGAAACCTCAACCGAGTGGTCTTGATGCGGCGCGGGAACATGCCGGTATAAGAGAATTTCGAAGAAGGCTGAACGTCCACAATTGAATGATCATTGCCAGAAATGAAGTGGCAGCTGGATCAGACTGGGAAACTTCAGTTCTATTAGACAATGAAGATGTGAGAATCTGGTACGTCCACAATTCACGGTTTCCTTAGATCCATGAAATTCCGTGCTGAATTTTAGTCAGAAAATGAAAACTCCGGAGCCGCTGTTCAGCAGTCCCGGGTGTAGCTCCCAGAGGCACACTGGTGCTCCTCTAGAATTTGGATAAAAATCGTTTTCACTGGAATAAAGAACCTTGATCAAGCCAGGTGGGTCTTGACCATCGAAATTGCTGCGTTTGCCCGGTATACTCACGAGAACCCACCTGTGCTAGTCCATGGCGTATTCAGCACAGGAATCTGCATCGGTTGAGCCAAGACAAAGGAAAGCTCAGGGAGGCAGCACCCGTGTAGAAAAGCATTTGTACTTCAAAGATGAGGCCAAGGAGGTGAAAGGACAAAGCCATGGCAAACAGTTTTCATCATGGGCAGAATTTCACGGAGCAATATTGCTGGGAGAGAAAAGGCACCACCTGAGGGAGGCACGCTCAACAAAACTACCTAGGGCAGGAGCCGGGTTGCCCCCAGGCACTAGGCGTGTCAGGCCTCAGCATTGTAAGGAGAGTTCCCTGAAGTCCCTGAGTGAAGTTTTCTCCGCTGTCCTACGTCTACGTTCCTAAAATTTACTCTGCGCTTTCTGATGATTCTGGCTTATGAACGGCCACCATTCACCGTTCTCCTTACACTCGTGCGTCTCCATCGACCTTAAAAGAAAGGGAGGACACGCAACTGCTGGCAGGTAAATTCAGCAAAGTTTGTCTCAACACAAAAGAGACAGCTGTGGTGACCCGTCTTCCACGGTAAAACAATTCCTAGCGAATAAGGAATCTTCCCATCGCAATGACAATATGAGAGAATTGCCACCGATAGATTTGCCGCTGTGCCTACACATCATCTTGAGGCCATACAGTAGTGAAGCACGGGAACCCAGGCGCTTCACCTTTACCCTAGACCAGTGAAACACTGTCGCTAAACATGCCCACATGCCTGTACCTATGCCCGTTTAAAGTTAAGCCTAAACCGAAACCTTCTGTCCCACTATTTTGCAGCATTTTAAAGAAGTACACTGGGAAAGATTTTTCTGCATGGAAGAAACTGCAGGCGGCGTGGCTGAAATGAGAATATCATGCTGCACGAGCTCTTTGCCCTCCGATGTAGAAGTGTCATCAGTGGGCATCATAGAGAAACGGGACTTTAATAAGTGATCATCAACCTCTGTGAATTCCCTTTGTTCTAGACGCCTGAAATAAAGAGTTGTCCTGAGTCACAGAAACCTTCACCGAGTGGTCTTGATGCAGCGCGGGAACATGCCGGTATAAGAGAATTCCGAAGAAGGCTGAACGTCCACAATTGAATGATCATTGCCAGAAATGAAGTGGCAGCTGGATCAGCCTGGGAAACTTCAGTTCTATTAGACAATGAAGATGTGAGAATCTGGTACGTCCACAATTCACGGTTTCCTTAGATCCATGAAATTCCGTGCTGAATTTTAGTCAGAAAATGAAAACTCCGGAGCCGCTGTTCAGCAGTCCCGGGTGTAGCTCCCAGAGGCACACTGGTGCTCCTCTAGAATTTGGATAAAAATCGTTTTCACTGGAATAAAGAACCTTGATCAAGCCAGGTGGGTCTTGACAATCGAAATTGCTGCGTTTGCCCGGTATACTGACAAGAACCCACCTGTGCTAGTCCATGGCGTATTCAGCACAGGAATCTGCATCGATTGAGCGAAGACAAAGGAAAGCTCAGGGAGGCAGCACCCGTGTAGAAAAGCATTTGTACTTCAAAGATGAGGCCAAGGAGGTGAAAGGACAAAGCCATGGCAAACAGTTTTCATCATGGGCAGAATTTCACGGAGCAATATTGCTGGGAGAGAAAAGGCACCACCTGAGGGAGGCACGCTCAACAAAACTACCTAGGGCAGGAGCCGGGTTGCCCCCAGGCACTAGGCGTGTCAGGCCTCAGCATTGTAAGGAGAGTTCCCTGAAGTCCCTGAGTGAAGTTTTCTCCGCTGTCCTACGTCTACGTTCCTAAAATTTACTCTGCGCTTTCTGATGATTCTGGCTTATGAACGGCCACCATTCACCGTTCTCCTTACACTCGTGCGTCTCCATCGACCTTAAAAGAAAGGGAGGACACGCAACTGCTGGCAGGTAAATTCAGCAAAGTTTGTCTCAACACAAAAGAGACAGCTGTGGTGACCCGTCTTCCACGGTAAAACAATTCCTAGCGAATAAGGAATCTTCCCATCGCAATGACAATATGAGAGAATTGCCACCGATGGATTTGCCGCTGTGCCTACACATCATCTTGAGGCCATACAGTAGTGAAGCAGGGGAACCCAGGCGCTTCACCCTTTACCCTAGACCAGTGAAACACTGTCGCTAAACATGCCCACATGCCTGTACCTATGCCCGTTTAAAGTTAAGCCTAAACCGAAACCTTCTGTCCCACTATTTTGCAGCATTTTAAAGAAGTACACTGGGAAAGATTTTTCTGCATGGAAGAAACTGCAGGCGGCGTGGCTGAAATGAGAATATCATGCTGCACGAGCTCTTTGCCCTCCGATGTAGAAGTGTCATCAGTGGGCATCATAGAGAAACGGGACTTTAATAAGTGATCATCAACCTCTGTGAATTCCCTTTGTTCTAGACGCCTGAAATAAAGAGTTGTCCTGAGTCACAGAAACCTCAACCGAGTGGTCTTGATGCAGCGCGGGAACATGCCGGTATAAGAGAATTCCGAAGAAGGCTGAACGTCCACAATTGAATGATCATTGCCAGAAATGAAGTGGCAGCTGGATCAGCCTGGGAAACTTCAGTTCTATTAGACAATGAAGATGTGAGAATCTGGTACGTCCACAATTCACGGTTTCCTTAGATCCATGAAATTCCGTGCTGAATTTTAGTCAGAAAATGAAAACTCCGGAGCCGCTGTTCAGCAGTCCCGGGTGTAGCTCCCAGAGGCACACTGGTGCTCCTCTAGAATTTGGATAAAAATCGTTTTCACTGGAATAAAGAACCTTGATCAAGCCAGGTGGGTCTTGACAATCGAAATTGCTGCGTTTGCCCGGTATACTGACAAGAACCCACCTGTGCTAGTCCATGGCGTATTCAGCACAGGAATCTGCATCGATTGAGCGAAGACAAAGGAAAGCTCAGGGAGGCAGCACCCGTGTAGAAAAGCATTTGTACTTCAAAGATGAGGCCAAGGAGGTGAAAGGACAAAGCCATGGCAAACAGTTTTCATCATGGGCAGAATTTCACGGAGCAATATTGCTGGGAGAGAAAAGGCACCACCTGAGGGAGGCACGCTCAACAAAACTACCTAGGGCAGGAGCCGGGTTGCCCCCAGGCACTAGGCGTGTCAGGCCTCAGCATTGTAAGGAGAGTTCCCTGAAGTCCCTGAGTGAAGTTTTCTCCGCTGTCCTACGTCTACGTTCCTAAAATTTACTCTGCGCTTTCTGATGATTCTGGCTTATGAACGGCCACCATTCACCGTTCTCCTTACACTCGTGCGTCTCCATCGACCTTAAAAGAAAGGGAGGACACGCAACTGCTGGCAGGTAAATTCAGCAAAGTTTGTCTCAACACAAAAGAGACAGCTGTGGTGACCCGTCTTCCACGGTAAAACAATTCTTAGCGAATAAGGAATCTTCCCATCGCAATGACAATATGAGAGAATTGCCACCGATGGATTTGCCGCTGTGCCTACACATCATCTTGAGGCCATACAGTAGTGAAGCACGGGAACCCAGGCGCTTCACCCTTTACCCTAGACCAGTGAAACACTGTCTCTAAACATGCCCACATGCCTGTACCTATGCCCGTTTAAAGTTAAGCCTACCCCGAAACCTTCTGTCCCACTATTTTGCAGCATTTTAAAGAAGTACACTGGGAAAGATTTTTCTGCAAGGAAGAAACTGCAGGCGGCGTGGCTGAAATGAGAATATCATGCTGCACGAGCTCTTTGCCCTCCGATGTAGAAGTGTCATCAGTGGGCATCATAGAGAAACGGGACTTTAATAAGTGATCATCAACCTCTGTGAATTCCCTTTGTTCTAGACGCCTGAAATAAAGAGTTGTCCTGAGTCACAGAAACCTCAACCGAGTGGTCTTGATGCGGCGCGGGAACATGCCGGTATAAGAGAATTTCGAAGAAGGCTGAACGTCCACAATTGAATGATCATTGCCAGAAATGAAGTGGCAGCTGGATCAGCCTGGGAAACTTCAGTTCTATTAGACAATGAAGATGTGAGAATCTGGTACGTCCACAATTCACGGTTTCCTTAGATCCATGAAATTCCGTGCTGAATTTTAGTCAGAAAATGAAAACTCCGGAGCCGCTGTTCAGCAGTCCCGGGTGTAGCTCCCAGAGGCACACTGGTGCTCCTCTAGAATTTGGATAAAAATCGTTTTCACTGGAATAAAGAACCTTGATCAAGCCAGGTGGGTCTTGACAATCGAAATTGCTGCGTTTGCCCGGTATACTCACGAGAACCCACCTGTGCTAGTCCATGGCGTATTCAGCACAGGAATCTGCATCGATTGAGCGAAGACAAAGGAAAGCTCAGGGAGGCAGCACCCGTGTAGAAAAGCATTTGTACTTCAAAGATGAGGCCAAGGAGGTGAAAGGACAAAGCCATGGCAAACAGTTTTCATCATGGGCAGAATTTCACGGAGCAATATTGCTGGGAGAGAAAAGGCACCACCTGAGGGAGGCACGCTCAACAAAACTACCTAGGGCAGGAGCCGGGTTGCCCCCAGGCACTAGGCGTGTCAGGCCTCAGCATTGTAAGGAGAGTTCCCTGAAGTCCCTGAGTGAAGTTTTCTCCGCTGTCCTACGTCTACGTTCCTAAAATTTACTCTGCGCTTTCTGATGATTCTGGCTTATGAACGGCCACCATTCACCGTTCTCCTTACACTCGTGCGTCTCCATCGACCTTAAAAGAAAGGGAGGACACGCAACTGCTGGCAGGTAAATTCAGCAAAGTTTGTCTCAACACAAAAGAGACAGCTGTGGTGACCCGTCTTCCACGGTAAAACAATTCCTAGCGAATTAGGAATCTTCCCATCGCAATGACAATATGAGAGAATTGCCACCGATGGATTTGCCGCTTTGCCTACACATCATCTTGAGGCCATACAGTAGTGACGCACGGGAACCCAGGCGCTTCACCCTTTACCCTAGACCAGTGAAACACTGTCGCTAAACATGCCCACATGCCTGTACCTATGCCCGTTTAAAGTTAAGCCTAAACCGAAACCTTCTGTCCCACTATTTTGCAGCATTTTAAAGAAGTACACTGGGAAAGATTTTTCTGCATGGAAGAAACTGCAGGCGGCGTGGCTGAAATGAGAATATCATGCTGCACGAGCTCTTTGCCCTCCGATGTAGAAGTGTCATCAGTGGGCATCATAGAGAAACGGGACTTTAATAAGTGATCATCAACCTCTGTGAATTCCCTTTGTTCTAGACGCCTGAAATAAAGAGTTGTCCTGAGTCACAGAAACCTCAACCGAGTGGTCTTGATGCGGCACGGGAACATGCCGGTATAAGAGAATTCCGAAGAAGGCTGAACGTCCACAATTGAATGATCATTGCCAGAAATGAAGTGGCAGCTGGATCAGACTGGGAAACTTCAGTTCTATTAGACAATGAAGATGTGAGAATCTGGTACGTCCACAATTCACGGTTTCCTTAGATCCATGAAATTCCGTGCTGAATTTTAGTCAGAAAATGAAAACTCCGGAGCCGCTGTTCAGCAGTCCCGGGTGTAGCTCCCAGAGGCACACTGGTGCTCCTCTAGAATTTGGATAAAAATCGTTTTCACTGGAATAAAGAACCTTGATCAAGCCAGGTGGGTCTTGACAATCGAAATTGCTGCGTTTGCCCGGTATACTGACAAGAACCCACCTGTGCTAGTCCATGGCGTATTCAGCACAGGAATCTGCATCGATTGAGCGAAGACAAAGGAAAGCTCAGGGAGGCAGCACCCGTGTAGAAAAGCATTTGTACTTCAAAGATGAGGCCAAGGAGGTGAAAGGACAAAGCCATGGCAAACAGTTTTCATCATGGGCAGAATTTCACGGAGCAATATTGCTGGGAGAGAAAAGGCACCACCTGAGGGAGGCACGCTCAACAAAACTACCTAGGGCAGGAGCCGGGTTGCCCCCAGGCACTAGGCGTGTCAGGCCTCAGCATTGTAAGGAGAGTTCCCTGAAGTCCCTGAGTGAAGTTTTCTCCGCTGTCCTACGTCTACGTTCCTAAAATTTACTCTGCGCTTTCTGATGATTCTGGCTTATGAACGGCCACCATTCACCGTTCTCCTTACACTCGTGCGTCTCCATCGACCTTAAAAGAAAGGGAGGACACGCAACTGCTGGCAGGTAAATTCAGCAAAGTTTGTCTCAACACAAAAGAGACAGCTGTGGTGACCCGTCTTCCACGGTAAAACAATTCCTAGCGAATTAGGAATCTTCCCATCGCAATGACAATATGAGAGAATTGCCACCGATGGATTTGCCGCTTTGCCTACACATCATCTTGAGGCCATACAGTAGTGACGCACGGGAACCCAGGCGCTTCACCCTTTACCCTAGACCAGTGAAACACTGTCGCTAAACATGCCCACATGCCTGTACCTATGCCCGTTTAAAGTTAAGCCTAAACCGAAACCTTCTGTCCCACTATTTTGCAGCATTTTAAAGAAGTACACTGGGAAAGATTTTTCTGCATGGAAGAAACTGCAGGCGGCGTGGCTGAAATGAGAATATCATGCTGCACGAGCTCTTTGCCCTCCGATGTAGAAGTGTCATCAGTGGGCATCATAGAGAAACGGGACTTTAATAAGTGATCATCAACCTCTGTGAATTCCCTTTGTTCTAGACGCCTGAAATAAAGAGTTGTCCTGAGTCACAGAAACCTCAACCGAGTGGTCTTGATGCGGCGCGGGAACATGCCGGTATAAGAGAATTCCGAAGAAGGCTGAACGTCCACAATTGAATGATCATTGCCAGAAATGAAGTGGCAGCTGGATCAGCCTGGGAAACTTCAGTTCTATTAGACAATGAAGATGTGAGAATCTGGTACGTCCACAATTCACGGTTTCCTTAGATCCATGAAATTCCGTGCTGAATTTTAGTCAGAAAATGAAAACTCCGGAGCCGCTGTTCAGCAGTCCCGGGTGTAGCTCCCAGAGGCACACTGGTGCTCCTCTAGAATTTGGATAAAAATCGTTTTCACTGGAATAAAGAACCTTGATCAAGCCAGGTGGGTCTTGACAATCGAAATTGCTGCGTTTGCCCGGTATACTGACAAGAACCCACCTGTGCTAGTCCATGGCGTATTCAGCACAGGAATCTGCATCGATTGAGCGAAGACAAAGGAAAGCTCAGGGAGGCAGCACCCGTGTAGAAAAGCATTTGTACTTCAAAGATGAGGCCAAGGAGGTGAAAGGACAAAGCCATGGCAAACAGTTTTCATCATGGGCAGAATTTCACGGAGCAATATTGCTGGGAGAGAAAAGGCACCACCTGAGGGAGGCACGCTCAACAAAACTACCTAGGGCAGGAGCCGGGTTGCCCCCAGGCACTAGGCGTGTCAGGCCTCAGCATTGTAAGGAGAGTTCCCTGAAGTCCCTGAGTGAAGTTTTCTCCGCTGTCCTACGTCTACGTTCCTAAAATTTACTCTGCGCTTTCTGATGATTCTGGCTTATGAACGGCCACCATTCACCGTTCTCCTTACACTCGTGCGTCTCCATCGACCTTAAAAGAAAGGGAGGACACGCAACTGCTGGCAGGTAAATTCAGCAAAGTTTGTCTCAACACAAAAGAGACAGCTGTGGTGACCCGTCTTCCACGGTAAAACAATTCTTAGCGAATAAGGAATCTTCCCATCGCAATGACAATATGAGAGAATTGCCACCGATGGATTTGCCGCTGTGCCTACACATCATCTTGAGGCCATACAGTAGTGAAGCACGGGAACCCAGGCGCTTCACCCTTTACCCTAGACCAGTGAAACACTGTCTCTAAACATGCCCACATGCCTGTACCTATGCCCGTTTAAAGTTAAGCCTACCCCGAAACCTTCTGTCCCACTATTTTGCAGCATTTTAAAGAAGTACACTGGGAAAGATTTTTCTGCAAGGAAGAAACTGCAGGCGGCGTGGCTGAAATGAGAATATCATGCTGCACGAGCTCTTTGCCCTCCGATGTAGAAGTGTCATCAGTGGGCATCATAGAGAAACGGGACTTTAATAAGTGATCATCAACCTCTGTGAATTCCCTTTGTTCTAGACGCCTGAAATAAAGAGTTGTCCTGAGTCACAGAAACCTCAACCGAGTGGTCTTGATGCGGCGCGGGAACATGCCGGTATAAGAGAATTCCGAAGAAGGCTGGACGTCCACAATTGAATGATCATTGCCAGAAATGAAGTGGCAGCTGGATCAGCCTGGGAAACTTCAGTTCTATTAGACAATGAAGATGTGAGAATCTGGTACGTCCACAATTCACGGTTTCCTTAGATCCATGAAATTCCGTGCTGAATTTTAGTCAGAAAATGAAAACTCCGGAGCCGCTGTTCAGCAGTCCCGGGTGTAGCTCCCAGAGGCACACTGGTGCTCCTCTAGAATTTGGATAAAAATCGTTTTCACTGGAATAAAGAACCTTGATCAAGCCAGGTGGGTCTTGACAATCGAAATTGCTGCGTTTGCCCGGTATACTGACAAGAACCCACCTGTGCTAGTCCATGGCGTATTCAGCACAGGAATCTGCATCGATTGAGCGAAGACAAAGGAAAGCTCAGGGAGGCAGCACCCGTGTAGAAAAGCATTTGTACTTCAAAGATGAGGCCAATGAGGTGAAAGGACAAAGCCATGGCAAACAGTTTTCATCATGGGCAGAATTTCACGGAGCAATATTGCTGGGAGAGAAAAGGCACCACCTGAGGGAGGCACGCTCAACAAAACTACCTAGGGCAGGAGCCGGGTTGCCCCCAGGCACTAGGCGTGTCAGGCCTCAGCATTGTAAGGAGAGTTCCCTGAAGTCCCTGAGTGAAGTTTTCTCCGCTGTCCTACGTCTACGTTCCTAAAATTTACTCTGCGCTTTCTGATGATTCTGGCTTATGAACGGCCACCATTCACCGTTCTCCTTACACTCGTGCGTCTCCATCGACCTTAAAAGAAAGGGAGGACACGCAACTGCTGGCAGGTAAATTCAGCAACGTTTGTCTCAACACAAAAGAGACAGCTGTGGTGACCCGTCTTCCACGGTAAAACAATTCTTAGCGAATAAGGAATCTTCCCATCGCAATGACAATATGAGAGAATTGCCACCGATGGATTTGCCGCTGTGCCTACACATCATCTTGAGGCCATACAGTAGTGAAGCACGGGAACCCAGGCGCTTCACCCTTTACCCTAGACCAGTGAAACACTGTCTCTAAACATGCCCACATGCCTGTACCTATGCCCGTTTAAAGTTAAGCCTACCCCGAAACCTTCTGTCCCACTATTTTGCAGCATTTTAAAGAAGTACACTGGGAAAGATTTTTCTGCAAGGAAGAAACTGCAGGCGGCGTGGCTGAAATGAGAATATCATGCTGCACGAGCTCTTTGCCCTCCGATGTAGAAGTGTCATCAGTGGGCATCATAGAGAAACGGGACTTTAATAAGTGATCATCAACCTCTGTGAATTCCCTTTGTTCTAGACGCCTGAAATAAAGAGTTGTCCTGAGTCACAGAAACCTCAACCGAGTGGTCTTGATGCGGCGCGGGAACATGCCGGTATAAGAGAATTTCGAAGAAGGCTGAACGTCCACAATTGAATGATCATTGCCAGAAATGAAGTGGCAGCTGGATCAGCCTGGGAAACTTCAGTTCTATTAGACAATGAAGATGTGAGAATCTGGTATGTCCACAATTCACGGTTTCCTTAGATCCATGAAATTCCGTGCTGAATTTTAGTCAGAAAATGAAAACTCCGGAGCCGCTGTTCAGCAGTCCCGGGTGTAGCTCCCAGAGGCACACTGGTGCTCCTCTAGAATTTGGATAAAAATCGTTTTCACTGGAATAAAGAACCTTGATCAAGCCAGGTGGGTCTTGACAATCGAAATTGCTGCGTTTGCCCGGTATACTCACGAGAACCCACCTGTGCTAGTCCATGGCGTATTCAGCACAGGAATCTGCATCGGTTGAGCCAAGACAAAGGAAAGCTCAGGGAGGCAGCACCCGTGTAGAAAAGCATTTGTACTTCAAAGATGAGGCCAAGGAGGTGAAAGGACAAAGCCATGGCAAACAGTTTTCATCATGGGCAGAATTTCACGGAGCAATATTGCTGGGAGAGAAAAGGCACCACCTGAGGGAGGCACGCTCAACAAAACTACCTAGGGCAGGAGCCGGGTTGCCCCCAGGCACTAGGCGTGTCAGGCCTCAGCATTGTAAGGAGAGTTCCCTGAAGTCCCTGAGTGAAGTTTTCTCCGCTGTCCTACGTCTACGTTCCTAAAATTTACTCTGCGCTTTCTGATGATTCTGGCTTATGAACGGCCACCATTCACCGTTCTCCTTACACTCGTGCGTCTCCATCGACCTTAAAAGAAAGGGAGGACACGCAACTGCTGGCAGGTAAATTCAGCAAAGTTTGTCTCAACACAAAAGAGACAGCTGTGGTGACCCGTCTTCCACGGTAAAACAATTCCTAGCGAATTAGGAATCTTCCCATCGCAATGACAATATGAGAGAATTGCCACCGATGGATTTGCCGCTTTGCCTACACATCATCTTGAGGCCATACAGTAGTGAAGCACGGGAACCCAGGCGCTTCACCCTTTACCCTAGACCAGTGAAACACTGTCGCTAAACATGCCCACATGCCTGTACCTATGCCCGTTTAAAGTTAAGCCTAAACCGAAACCTTCTGTCCCACTATTTTGCAGCATTTTAAAGAAGTACACTGGGAAAGATTTTTCTGCATGGAAGAAACTGCAGGCGGCGTGGCTGAAATGAGAATATCATGCTGCACGAGCTCTTTGCCCTCCGATGTAGAAGTGTCATCAGTGGGCATCATAGAGAAACGGGACTTTAATAAGTGATCATCAACCTCTGTGAATTCCCTTTGTTCTAGACGCCTGAAATAAAGAGTTGTCCTGAGTCACAGAAACCTCAACCGAGTGGTCTTGATGCGGCGCGGGAACATGCCGGTATAAGAGAATTCCGAAGAAGGCTGAACGTCCACAATTGAATGATCATTGCCAGAAATGAAGTGGCAGCTGGATCAGACTGGGAAACTTCAGTTCTATTAGACAATGAAGATGTGAGAATCTGGTACGTCCACAATTCACGGTTTCCTTAGATCCATGAAATTCCGTGCTGAATTTTAGTCAGAAAATGAAAACTCCGGAGCCGCTGTTCAGCAGTCCCGGGTGTAGCTCCCAGAGGCACACTGGTGCTCCTCTAGAATTTGGATAAAAATCGTTTTCACTGGAATAAAGAACCTTGATCAAGCCAGGTGGGTCTTGACAATCGAAATTGCTGCGTTTGCCCGGTATACTGACAAGAACCCACCTGTGCTAGTCCATGGCGTATTCAGCACAGGAATCTGCATCGATTGAGCGAAGACAAAGGAAAGCTCAGGGAGGCAGCACCCGTGTAGAAAAGCATTTGTACTTCAAAGATGAGGCCAAGGAGGTGAAAGGACAAAACCATGGCAAACAGTTTTCATCATAGGCAGAATTTCACGGAGCAATATTGCTGGGAGAGAAAAGGCACCATCTGAGGGAGGCACGCTCAACAAAACTACCTAGGGCAGGAGCCGGGTTGCCCCCAGGCACTAGGCGTGTCAGGCCTCAGCATTGTAAGGAGAGTTCCCTGAAGTCCCTGAGTGAAGTTTTCTCCGCTGTCCTACGTCTACGTTCCTAAAATTTACTCTGCGCTTTCTGATGATTCTGGCTTATGAACGGCCACCATTCACCGTTCTCCTTACACTCGTGCGTCTCCATCGACCTTAAAAGAAAGGGAGGACACGCAACTGCTGGCAGGTAAATTCAGCAAAGTTTGTCTCAACACAAAAGAGACAGCTGTGGTGACCCGTCTTCCACGGTAAAACAATTCCTAGCGAATAAGGAATCTTCCCATCGCAATGACAATATGAGAGAATTGCCACCGATGGATTTGCCGCTGTGCCTACACATCATCTTGAGGCCATACAGTAGTGAAGCACGGGAACCCAGGCGCTTCACCCTTTACCCTAGACCAGTGAAACACTGTCTCTAAACATGCCCACATGCCTGTACCTATGCCCGTTTAAAGTTAAGCCTAAACCGAAACCTTCTGTCCCACAATTTTGCAGCATTTTAAAGAAGTACACTGGGAAAGATTTTTCTGCAAGGAAGAAACTGCAGGCGGCGTGGCTGAAATGAGAATATCATGCTGCACGAGCTCTTTGCCCTCCGATGTAGAAGTGTCATCAGTGGGCATCATAGAGAAACGGGACTTTAATAAGTGATCATCAACCTCTGTGAATTCCCTTTGTTCTAGACGCCTGAAATAAAGAGTTGTCCTGAGTCACAGAAACCTCAACCGAGTGGTCTTGATGCGGCGCGGGAACATGCCGGTATAAGAGAATTCCGAAGAAGGCTGAACGTCCACAATTGAATGATCATTGCCAGAAATGAAGTGGCAGCTGGATCAGACTGGGAAACTTCAGTTCTATTAGACAATGAAGATGTGAGAATCTGGTACGTCCACAATTCACGGTTTCCTTAGATCCATGAAATTCCGTGCTGAATTTTAGTCAGAAAATGAAAACTCCGGAGCCGCTGTTCAGCAGTCCCGGGTGTAGCTCCCAGAGGCACACTGGTGCTCCTCTAGAATTTGGATAAAAATCGTTTTCACTGGAATAAAGAACCTTGATCAAGCCAGGTGGGTCTTGACAATCGAAATTGCTGCGTTTGCCCGGTATACTGACAAGAACCCACCTGTGCTAGTCCATGGCGTATTCAGCACAGGAATCTGCATCGATTGAGCGAAGACAAAGGAAAGCTCAGGGAGGCAGCACCCGTGTAGAAAAGCATTTGTACTTCAAAGATGAGGCCAAGGAGGTGAAAGGACAAAACCATGGCAAACAGTTTTCATCATGGGCAGAATTTCACGGAGCAATATTGCTGGGAGAGAAAAGGCACCATCTGAGGGAGGCACGCTCAACAAAACTACCTAGGGCAGGAGCCGGGTTGCCCCCAGGCACTAGGCGTGTCAGGCCTCAGCATTGTAAGGAGAGTTCCCTGAAGTCCCTGAGTGAAGTTTTCTCCGCTGTCCTACGTCTACGTTCCTAAAATTTACTCTGCGCTTTCTGATGATTCTGGCTTATGAACGGCCACCATTCACCGTTCTCCTTACACTCGTGCGTCTCCATCGACCTTAAAAGAAAGGGAGGACACGCAACTGCTGGCAGGTAAATTCAGCAAAGTTTGTCTCAACACAAAAGAGACAGCTGTGGTGACCCGTCTTCCACGGTAAAACAATTCCTAGCGAATTAGGAATCTTCCCATCGCAATGACAATATGAGAGAATTGCCACCGGTGGATTTGCCGCTTTGCCTACACATCATCTTGAGGCCATACAGTAGTGAAGCACGGGAACCCAGGCGCTTCACCCTTTACCCTAGACCAGTGAAACACTGTCGCTAAACATGCCCACATGCCTGTACCTATGCCCGTTTAAAGTTAAGGCTAAACCGAAACCTTCTGTCCCACTATTTTGCAGCATTTTAAAGAAGTACACTGGGAAAGATTTTTCTGCATGGAAGAAACTGCAGGCGGCGTGGCTGAAATGAGAATATCATGCTGCACGAGCTCTTTGCCCTCCGATGTAGAAGTGTCATCAGTGGGCATCATAGAGAAACGGGACTTTAATAAGTGATCATCAACCTCTGTGAATTCCCTTTGTTCTAGACGCCTGAAATAAAGAGTTGTCCTGAGTCACAGAAACCTCAACCGAGTGGTCTTGATGCGGCGCGGGAACATGCCGGTATAAGAGAATTCCGAAGAAGGCTGAACGTCCACAATTGAATGATCATTGCCAGAAATGAAGTGGCAGCTGGATCAGCCTGGGAAACTTCAGTTCTATTAGACAATGAAGATGTGAGAATCTGGTACGTCCACAATTCACGGTTTCCTTAGATCCATGAAATTCCGTGCTGAATTTTAGTCAGAAAATGAAAACTCCGGAGCCGCTGTTCAGCAGTCCCGGGTGTAGCTCCCAGAGGCACACTGGTGCTCCTCTAGAATTTGGATAAAAATCGTTTTCACTGGAATAAAGAACCTTGATCAAGCCAGGTGGGTCTTGACAATCGAAATTGCTGCGTTTCCCCGGTATACTGACAAGAACCCACCTGTGCTAGTCCATGGCGTATTCAGCACAGGAATCTGCATCGGTTGAGCCAAGACAAAGGAAAGCTCAGGGAGGCAGCACCCGTGTAGAAAAGCATTTGTACTTCAAAGATGAGGCCAAGGAGGTGAAAGGACAAAGCCATGGCAAACAGTTTTCATCATGGGCAGAATTTCACGGAGCAATATTGCTGGGAGAGAAAAGGCACCACCTGAGGGAGGCACGCTCAACAAAACTACCTAGGGCAGGAGCCGGGTTGCCCCCAGGCACTAGGCGTGTCAGGCCTCAGCATTGTAAGGAGAGTTCCCTGAAGTCCCTGAGTGAAGTTTTCTCCGCTGTCCTACGTCTACGTTCCTAAAATTTACTCTGCGCTTTCTGATGATTCTGGCTTATGAACGGCCACCATTCACCGTTCTCCTTACACTCGTGCGTCTCCATCGACCTTAAAAGAAAGGGAGGACACGCAACTGCTGGCAGGTAAATTCAGCAAAGTTTGTCTCAACACAAAAGAGACAGCTGTGGTGACCCGTCTTCCACGGTAAAACAATTCCTAGCGAATAAGGAATCTTCCCATCGCAATGACAATATGAGAGAATTGCCACCGATGGATTTGCCGCTTTGCCTACACATCATCTTGAGGCCATACAGTAGTGAAGCACGGGAACCCAGGCGCTTCACCCTTTACCCTAGACCAGTGAGTGAAACACTGTCGCTAAACATGCCCACATGCCTGTACCTATGCCCGTTTAAAGTTAAGCCTAAACCGAAACCTTCTGTCCCACTATTTTGCAGCATTTTAAAGAAGTACACTGGGAAAGATTTTTCTGCATGGAAGAAACTGCAGGCGGCGTGGCTGAAATGAGAATATCATGCTGCACGAGCTCTTTGCCCTCCGATGTAGAAGTGTCATCAGTGGGCATCATAGAGAAACGGGACTTTAATAAGTGATCATCAACCTCTGTGAATTCCCTTTGTTCTAGACGCCTGAAATAAAGAGTTGTCCTGAGTCACAGAAACCTCAACCGAGTGGTCTTGATGCGGCGCGGGAACATGCCGGTATAAGAGAATTCCGAAGAAGGCTGAACGTCCACAATTGAATGATCATTGCCAGAAATGAAGTGGCAGCTGGATCAGCCTGGGAAACTTCAGTTCTATTAGACAATGAAGATGTGAGAATCTGGTACGTCCACAATTCACGGTTTCCTTAGATCCATGAAATTCCGTGCTGAATTTTAGTCAGAAAATGAAAACTCCGGAGCCGCTGTTCAGCAGTCCCGGGTGTAGCTCCCAGAGGCACACTGGTGCTCCTCTAGAATTTGGATAAAAATCGTTTTCACTGGAATAAAGAACCTTGATCAAGCCAGGTGGGTCTTGACAATCGAAATTGCTGCGTTTGCCCGGTATACTGACAAGAACCCACCTGTGCTAGTCCATGGCGTATTCAGCACAGGAATCTGCATCGGTTGAGCCAAGACAAAGGAAAGCTCAGGGAGGCAGCACCCGTGTAGAAAAGCATTTGTACTTCAAAGATGAGGCCAAGGAGGTGAAAGGACAAAGCCATGGCAGTTTTCATCATGGGCAGAATTTCACGGAGCAATATTGCTGGGAGAGAAAAGGCACCACCTGAGGGAGGCACGCTCAACAAAACTACCTAGGGCAGGAGCCGGGTTGCCCCCAGGCACTAGGCGTGTCAGGCCTCAGCATTGTAAGGAGAGTTCCCTGAAGTCCCTGAGTGAAGTTTTCTCCGCTGTCCTACGTCTACGTTCCTAAAATTTACTCTGCGCTTTCTGATGTTTCTGGCTTATGAACGGCCACCATTCACCGTTCTCCTTACACTCGTGCGTCTCCATCGACCTTAAAAGAAAGGGAGGACACGCAACTGCTGGCAGGTAAATTCAGCAAAGTTTGTCTCAACACAAAAGAGACAGCTGTGGTGACCCGTCTTCCACGGTAAAACAATTCCTAGCGAATAAGGAATCTTCCCATCGCAATGACAATATGAGAGAATTGCCACCGATGGATTTGCCGCTGTGCCTACACATCATCTTGAGGCCATACAGTAGTGAAGCACGGGAACCCAGGCGCTTCACCCTTTACCCTAGACCAGTGAAACACTGTCTCTAAACATGCCCACATGCCTGTACCTATGCCCGTTTAAAGTTAAGCCTAAACCGAAACCTTCTGTCCCACTATTTTGCAGCATTTTAAAGAAGTACACTGGGAAAGATTTTTCTGCAAGGAAGAAACTGCAGGCGGCGTGGCTGAAATGAGAATATCATGCTGCACGAGCTCTTTGCCCTCCGATGTAGAAGTGTCATCAGTGGGCATCATAGAGAAACGGGACTTTAATAAGTGATCATCAACCTCTGTGAATTCCCTTTGTTCTAGACGCCTGAAATAAAGTTGTCCTGAGTCACAGAAACCTCAACCGAGTGGTCTTGATGCGGCGCGGGAACATGCCGGTATAAGAGAATTCCGAAGAAGGCTGAACGTCCACAATTGAATGATCATTGCCAGAAATGAAGTGGCAGCTGGATCAGCCTGGGAAACTTCAGTTCTATTAGACAATGAAGATGTGAGAATCTGGTACGTCCACAATTCACGGTTTCCTTAGATCCATGAAATTCCGTGCTGAATTTTAGTCAGAAAATGAAAACTCCGGAGCCGCTGTTCAGCAGTCCCGGGTGTAGCTCCCAGAGGCACACTGGTGCTCCTCTAGAATTTGGATAAAAATCGTTTTCATGGGAATAAAGAACCTTGATCAAGCCAGGTGGGTCTTGACAATCGAAATTGCTGCGTTTGCCCGGTATACTGACAAGAACCCACCTGTGCTAGTCCATGGCGTATTCAGCACAGGAATCTGCATCGATTGAGCAAAGACAAAGGAAAGCTCAGGGAGGCAGCACCCGTGTAGAAAAGCATTTGTACTTCAAAGATGAGGCCAAGGAGGTGAAAGGACAAAGCCATGGCAAACAGTTTTCATCATGGGCAGAATTTCACGGAGCAATATTGCTGGGAGAGAAAAGGCACCACCTGAGGGAGGCACGCTCAACAAAACTACCTAGGGCAGGAGCCGGGTTGCCCCCAGGCACTAGGCGTGTCAGGCCTCAGCATTGTAAGGAGAGTTCCCTGAAGTCCCTGAGTGAAGTTTTCTCCGCTGTCCTACGTCTACGTTCCTAAAATTTACTCTGCGCTTTCTGATGATTCTGGCTTATGAACGGCCACCATTCACCGTTCTCCTTACACTCGTGCGTCTCCATCGACCTTAAAAGAAAGGGAGGACACGCAACTGCTGGCAGGTAAATTCAGCAAAGTTTGTCTCAACACAAAAGAGACAGCTGTGGTGACCCGTCTTCCACGGTAAAACAATTCCTAGCGAATAAGGAATCTTCCCATCGCAATGACAATATGAGAGAATTGCCACCGATGGATTTGCCGCTGTGCCTACACATCATCTTGAGGCCATACAGTAGTGAAGCACGGGAACCCAGGCGCTTCACCCTTTACCCTAGACCAGTGAAACACTGTCTCTAAACATGCCCACATGCCTGTACCTATGCCCGTTTAAAGTTAACGCTAAACCGAAACCTTCTGTCCCACTATTTTGCAGCATTTTAAAGAAGTACACTGGGAAAGATTTTTCTGCAAGGAAGAAACTGCAGGCGGCGTGGCTGAAATGAGAATATCATGCTGCACGAGCTCTTTGCCCTCCGATGTAGAAGTGTCATCAGTGGGCATCATAGAGAAACGGGACTTTAATAAGTGATCATCAACCTCTGTGAATTCCCTTTGTTCTAGACGCCTGAAATAAAGAGTTGTCCTGAGTCACAGAAACCTCAACCGAGTGGTCTTGATGCGGCGCGGGAACATGCCGGTATAAGAGAATTTCAAAGAAGGCTGAACGTCCACAATTGAATGATCATTGCCAGAAATGAAGTGGCAGCTGGATCAGACTGGGAAACTTCAGTTCTATTAGACAATGAAGATGTGAGAATCTGGTACGTCCACAATTCACGGTTTCCTTAGATCCATGAAATTCCGTGCTGAATTTTAGTCAGAAAATGAAAACTCCGGAGCCGCTGTTCAGCAGTCCCGGGTGTAGCTCCCAGAGGCACACTGGTGCTCCTCTAGAATTTGGATAAAAATCGTTTTCACTGGAATAAAGAACCTTGATCAAGCCAGGTGGGTCTTGACAATCGAAATTGCTGCGTTTTCCCGGTATACTGACAAGAACCCACCTGTGCTAGTCCATGGTGTATTCAGCACAGGAATCTGCATCGGTTGAGCCAAGACAAAGGAAAGCTCAGGGAGGCAGCACCCGTGTAGAAAAGCATTTGTACTTCAAAGATGAGGCCAATGAGGTGAAAGGACAAAGCCATGGCAAACAGTTTTCATCATGGGCAGAATTTCACGGAGCAATATTGCTGGGAGAGAAAAGGCACCACCTGAGGGAGGCACGCTCAACAAAACTACCTAGGGCAGGAGCCGGGTTGCCCCCAGGCACTAGGCGTGTCAGGCCTCAGCATTGTAAGGAGAGTTCCCTGAAGTCCCTGAGTGAAGTTTTCTCCGCTGTCCTACGTCTACGTTCCTAAAATTTACTCTGCGCTTTCTGATGATTCTGGCTTATGAACGGCCACCATTCACCGTTCTCCTTACACTCGTGCGTCTCCATCGACCTTAAAAGAAAGGGAGGACACGCAACTGCTGGCAGGTAAATTCAGCAAAGTTTGTCTCAACACAAAAGAGACAGCTGTGGTGACCCGTCTTCCACGGTAAAACAATTCCTAGCGAATAAGGAATCTTCCCATCGCAATGACAATATGAGAGAATTGCCACCGATGGATTTGCCGCTTTGCCTACACATCATCTTGAGGCCATACAGTAGTGAAGCACGGGAACCCAGGCGCTTCACCCTTTACCCTAGACCAGTGAAACACTGTCGCTAAACATGCCCACATGCCTGTACCTATGCCCGTTTAAAGTTAAGCCTAAACCGAAACCTTCTGTCCCACTATTTTGCAGCATTTTAAAGAAGTACACTGGGAAAGATTTTTCTGCATGGAAGAAACTGCAGGCGGCGTGGCTGAAATGAGAATATCATGCTGCACGAGCTCTTTGCCCTCCGATGTAGAAGTGTCATCAGTGGGCATCATAGAGAAACGGGACTTTAATAAGTGATCATCAACCTCTGTGAATTCCCTTTGTTCTAGACGCCTGAAATAAAGAGTTGTCCTGAGTCACAGAAACCTCAACCGAGTGGTCTTGATGCGGCGCGGGAACATGCCGGTATAAGAGAATTTCAAAGAAGGCTGAACGTCCACAATTGAATGATCATTGCCAGAAATGAAGTGGCAGCTGGATCAGCCTGGGAAACTTCAGTTCTATTAGACAATGAAGATGTGAGAATCTGGTACGTCCACAATTCACGGTTTCCTTAGATCCATGAAATTCCGTGCTGAATTTTAGTCAGAAAATGAAAACTCCGGAGCCGCTGTTCAGCAGTCCCGGGTGTAGCTCCCAGAGGCACACTGGTGCTCCTCTAGAATTTGGATAAAAATCGTTTTCACTGGAATAAAGAACCTTGATCAAGCCAGGTGGGTCTTGACAATCGAAATTGCTGCGTTTGCCCGGTATACTGACAAGAACCCACCTGTGCTAGTCCATGGCGTATTCAGCACAGGAATCTGCATCGGTTGAGCCAAGACAAAGGAAAGCTCAGGGAGGCAGCACCCGTGTAGAAAAGCATTTGTACTTCAAAGATGAGGCCAATGAGGTGAAAGGACAAAGCCATGGCAAACAGTTTTCATCATGGGCAGAATTTCACGGAGCAATATTGCTGGGAGAGAAAAGGCACCACCTGAGGGAGGCACGCTCAACAAAACTACCTAGGGCAGGAGCCGGGTTGCCCCCAGGCACTAGGCGTGTCAGGCCTCAGCATTGTAAGGAGAGTTCCCTGAAGTCCCTGAGTGAAGTTTTCTCCGCTGTCCTACGTCTACGTTCCTAAAATTTACTCTGCGCTTTCTGATGATTCTGGCTTATGAACGGCCACCATTCACCGTTCTCCTTACACTCGTGCGTCTCCATCGACCTTAAAAGAAAGGGAGGACACGCAACTGCTGGCAGGTAAATTCAGCAAAGTTTGTCTCAACACAAAAGAGACAGCTGTGGTGACCCGTCTTCCACGGTAAAACAATTCCTAGCGAATAAGGAATCTTCCCATCGCAATGACAATATGAGAGAATTGCCACCGATGGATTTGCCGCTGTGCCTACACATCATCTTGAGGCCATACAGTAGTGAAGCACGGGAACCCAGGCGCTTCACCCTTTACCCTAGACCAGTGAAACACTGTCTCTAAACATACCCACATGCCTGTACCTATGCCCGTTTAAAGTTAAGCCTACCCCGAAACCTTCTGTCCCACTATTTTGCAGCATTTTACAGAAGTACACTGGGAAAGATTTTTCTGCAAGGAAGAAACTGCAGGCGGCGTGGCTGAAATGAGAATATCATGCTGCACGAGCTCTTTGCCCTCCGATGTAGAAGTGTCATCAGTGGGCATCATAGAGAGACGGGACTTTAATAAGTGATCATCAACCTCTGTGAATTCCCTTTGTTCTAGACGCCTGAAATAAAGAGTTGTCCTGAGTCACAGAAACCTCAACCGAGTGGTCTTGATGCGGCGCGGGAACATGCCGGTATAAGAGAATTTCGAAGAAGGCTGAACGTCCACAATTGAATGATCATTGCCAGAAATGAAGTGGCAGCTGGATTAGACTGGGAAACTTCGGTTCTATTAGACAATGAAGATGTGAGAATCTGGTACGTCCACAATTCACGGTTTCCTTAGATCCATGAAATTCCGTGCTGAATTTTAGTCAGAAAATGAAAACTCCGGAGCCGCTGTTCAGCAGTCCCGGGTGTAGCTCCCAGAGGCACACTGGTGCTCCTCTAGAATTTGGATAAAAATCGTTTTCACTGGAATAAAGAACCTTGATCAAGCCAGGTGGGTCTTGACAATCGAAATTGCTGCGTTTGCCCGGTATACTGACAAGAACCCACCTGTGCTAGTCCATGGCGTATTCAGCACAGGAATCTGCATCGGTTGAGCCAAGACAAAGGAAAGCTCAGGGAGGCAGCACCCGTGTAGAAAAGCATTTGTACTTCAAAGATGAGGCCAATGAGGTGAAAGGACAAAGCCATGGCAAACAGTTTTCATCATGGGCAGAATTTCACGGAGCAATATTGCTGGGAGAGAAAAGGCACCACCTGAGGGAGGCACGCTCAACAAAACTACCTAGGGCAGGAGCCGGGTTGCCCCCAGGCACTAGGCGTGTCAGGCCTCAGCATTGTAAGGAGAGTTCCCTGAAGTCCCTGAGTGAAGTTTTCTCCGCTGTCCTACGTCTACGTTCCTAAAATTTACTCTGCGCTTTCTGATGATTCTGGCTTATGAACGGCCACCATTCACCGTTCTCCTTACACTCGTGCGTCTCCATCGACCTTAAAAGAAAGGGAGGACACGCAACTGCTGGCAGGTAAATTCAGCAAAGTTTGTCTCAACACAAAAGAGACAGCTGTGGTGACCCGTCTTCCACGGTAAAACAATTCCTAGCGAATAAGGAATCTTCCCATCGCAATGACAATATGAGAGAATTGCCACCGATGGATTTGCCGCTGTGCCTACACATCATCTTGAGGCCATACAGTAGTGAAGCATGGGAACCCAGGCGCTTCACCCTTTACCCTAGACCAGTGAAACACTGTCGCTAAACATGCCCACATGCCTGTACCTATGCCCGTTTAAAGTTAAGCCTAAACCGAAACCTTCTGTCCCACTATTTTGCAGCATTTTAAAGAAGTACACTGGGAAAGATTTTTCTGCATGGAAGAAACTGCAGGCGGCGTGGCTGAAATGAGAATATCATGCTGCACGAGCTCTTTGCCCTCCGATGTAGAAGTGTCATCAGTGGGCATCATAGAGAAACGGGACTTTAATAAGTGATCATCAACCTCTGTGAATTCCCTTTGTTCTAGACGCCTGAAATAAAGAGTTGTCCTGAGTCACAGAAACCTCAACCGAGTGGTCTTGATGCGGCGCGGGAACATGCCGGTATAAGAGAATTTCAAAGAAGGCTGAACGTCCACAATTGAATGATCATTGCCAGAAATGAAGTGGCAGCTGGATCAGCCTGGGAAACTTTAGTTCTATTAGACAATGAAGATGTGAGAATCTGGTACGTCCACAATTCACGGTTTCCTTAGATCCATGAAATTCCGTGCTGAATTTTAGTCAGAAAATGAAAACTCCGGAGCCGCTGTTCAGCAGTCCCGGGTGTAGCTCCCAGAGGCACACTGGTGCTCCTCTAGAATTTGGATAAAAATCGTTTTCACTGGAATAAAGAACCTTGATCAAGCCAGGTGGGTCTTGACAATCGAAATTGCTGCGTTTGCCCGGTATACTGACAAGAACCCACCTGTGCTAGTCCATGGCGTATTCAGCACAGGAATCTGCATCGATTGAGCGAAGACAAAGGAAATCTCAGGGAGGCAGCACCCGTGTAGAAAAGCATTTGTACTTCAAAGATGAGGCCAAGGAGGTGAAAGGACAAAGCCATGGCAAACAGTTTTCATCATGGGCAGAATTTCACGGAGCAATATTGCTGGGAGAGAAAAGGCACCACCTGAGGGAGGAACACTCAACAAAACTATCTAGGGCAGGAGCCGGGTTGCCCCCAGGCACTAGGCGTGTCAGGCCTCAGCATTGTAAGGAGAGTTCCCTGAAGTCCCTGAGTGAAGTTTTCTCCGCTGTCCTACGTCTACGTTCCTAAAATTTACTCTGCGCTTTCTGATGATTCTGGCTTATGAACGGCCACCATTCACCGTTCTCCTTACACTCGTGCGTCTCCATCGACCTTAAAAGAAAGGGAGGACACGCAACTGCTGGCAGGTAAATTCAGCAAAGTTTGTCTCAACACAAAAGAGACAGCTGTGGTGACCCGTCTTCCACGGTAAAACAATTCCTAGCGAATAAGGAATCTTCCCATCGCAATGACAATATGAGAGAATTGCCACCGATGGATTTGCCGCTGTGCCTACACATCATCTTGAGGCCATACAGTAGTGAAGCACGGGAACCCAGGCGCTTCACCCTTTACCCTAGACCAGTGAAACACTGTCTCTAAACATACCCACATGCCTGTACCTATGCCCGTTTAAAGTTAAGCCTACCCCGAAACCTTCTGTCCCACTATTTTGCAGCATTTTACAGAAGTACACTGGGAAAGATTTTTCTGCAAGGAAGAAACTGCAGGCGGCGTGGCTGAAATGAGAATATCATGCTGCACGAGCTCTTTGCCCTCCGATGTAGAAGTGTCATCAGTGGGCATCATAGAGAGACGGGACTTTAATAAGTGATCATCAACCTCTGTGAATTCCCTTTGTTCTAGACGCCTGAAATAAAGAGTTGTCCTGAGTCACAGAAACCTCAACCGAGTGGTCTTGATGCGGCGCGGGAACATGCCGGTATAAGAGAATTTCGAAGAAGGCTGAACGTCCACAATTGAATGATCATTGCCAGAAATGAAGTGGCAGCTGGATCAGACTGGGAAACTTCAGTTCTATTAGACAATGAAGATGTGAGAATCTGGTACGTCCACAATTCACGGTTTCCTTAGATCCATGAAATTCCGTGCTGAATTTTAGTCAGAAAATGAAAACTCCGGAGCCGCTGTTCAGCAGTCCCGGGTGTAGCTCCCAGAGGCACACTGGTGCTCCTCTAGAATTTGGATAACAATCGTTTTCACTGGAATAAAGAACCTTGATCAAGCCAGGTGGGTCTTGACAATCGAAATTGCTGCGTTTGCCCGGTATACTGACAAGAACCCACCTGTGCTAGTCCATGGCGTATTCAGCACAGGAATCTGCATCGGTTGAGCCAAGACAAAGGAAAGCTCAGGGAGGCAGCACCCGTGTAGAAAAGCATTTGTACTTCAAAGATGAGGCCAATGAGGTGAAAGGACAAAGCCATGGCAAACAGTTTTCATCATGGGCAGAATTTCACGGAGCAATATTGCTGGGAGAGAAAAGGCACCACCTGAGGGAGGCACGCTCAACAAAACTACCTAGGGCAGGAGCCGGGTTGCCCCCAGGCACTAGGCGTGTCAGGCCTCAGCATTGTAAGGAGAGTTCCCTGAAGTCCCTGAGTGAAGTTTTCTCCGCTGTCCTACGTCTACGTTCCTAAAATTTACTCTGCGCTTTCTGATGATTCTGGCTTATGAACGGCCACCATTCACCATTCTCCTTACACTCGTGCGTCTCCATCGACCTTAAAAGAAAGGGAGGACACGCAACTGCTGGCAGGTAAATTCAGCAAAGTTTGTCTCAACACAAAAGAGACAGCTGTGGTGACCCGTCTTCCACGGTAAAACAATTCCTAGCGAATAAGGAATCTTCCCATCGCAATGACAATATGAGAGAATTGCCACCGATGGATTTGCCGCTGTGCCTACACATCATCTTGAGGCCATACAGTAGTGAAGCACGGGAACCCAGGCGCTTCACCCTTTACCCTAGACCAGTGAAACACTGTCTCTAAACATGCCCACATGCCTGTACCTATGCCCGTTTAAAGTTAAGCCTACCCCGAAACCTTCTGTCCCACTATTTTGCAGCATTTTAAAGAAGTACACTGGGAAAGATTTTTCTGCAAGGAAGAAACTGCAGGCGGCGTGGCTGAAATGAGAATATCATGCTGCACGAGCTCTTAGCCCTCCGATGTAGAAGTGTCATCAGTGGGCATCATAGAGAAACGGGACTTTAATAAGTGATCATCAACCTCTGTGAATTCCCTTTGTTCTAGACGCCTGAAATAAAGAGTTGTCCTGAGTCACAGAAACCTCAACCGAGTGGTCTTGATGCGGCGCGGGAACATGCCGGTATAAGAGAATTTCGAAGAAGGCTGAACGTCCACAATTGAATGATCATTGCCAGAAATGAAGTGGCAGCTGGATCAGACTGGGAAACTTCAGTTCTATTAGACAATGAAGATGTGAGAATCTGGTACGTCCACAATTCACGGTTTCCTTAGATCCATGAAATTCCGTGCTGAATTTTAGTCAGAAAATGAAAACTCCGGAGCCGCTGTTCAGCAGTCCCGGGTGTAGCTCCCAAAGGCACACTGGTGCTCCTCTAGAATTTGGATAAAAATCGTTTTCACTGGAATAAAGAACCTTGATCAAGCCAGGTGGGTCTTGACAATCGAAATTGCTGCGTTTTCCCGGTATACTGACAAGAACCCACCTGTGCTAGTCCATGGCGTATTCAGCACAGGAATCTGCATCGGTTGAGCCAAGACAAAGGAAAGCTCAGGGAGGCAGCACCCGTGTAGAAAAGCATTTGTACTTCAAAGATGAGGCCAAGGAGGTGAAAGGACAAAGCCATGGCAAACAGTTTTCATCATGGGCAGAATTTCACGGAGCAATATTGCTGGGAGAGAAAAGGCACCACCTGAGGGAGGCACGCTCAACAAAACTACCTAGGGCAGGAGCCGGGTTGCCCCCAGGCACTAGGCGTGTCAGGCCTCAGCATTGTAAGGAGAGTTCCCTGAAGTCCCTGAGTGAAGTTTTCTCCGCTGTCCTACGTCTACGTTCCTAAAATTTACTCTGCGCTTTCTGATGATTCTGGCTTATGAACGGCCACCATTCACCGTTCCCCTTACACTCGTGCGTCTCCATCGACCTTAAAAGAAAGGGAGGACACGCAACTGCTGGCAGGTAAATTCAGCAAAGTTTGTCTCAACACAAAAGAGACAGCTGTGGTGACCCGTCTTCCACGGTAAAACAATTCCTAGCGAATAAGGAATCTTCCCATCGCAATGACAATATGAGAGAATTGCCACCGATGGATTTGCCGCTGTGCCTACACATCATCTTGAGGCCATACAGTAGTGAAGCACGGGAACCCAGGCGCTTCACCCTTTACCCTAGACCAGTGAAACACTGTCGCTAAACATGCCCACATGCCTGTACCTATGCCCGTTTAAAGTTTAGCCTAAACCGAAACCTTCTGTCCCACTATTTTGCAGCATTTTAAAGAAGTACACTGGGAAAGATTTTTCTGCATGGAAGAAACTGCAGGCGGCGTGGCTGAAATGAGAATATCATGCTGCACGAGCTCTTTGCCCTCCGATGTAGAAGTGTCATCAGTGGGCATCATAGAGAAACGGGACTTTAATAAGTGATCATCAACCTCTGTGAATTCCCTTTGTTCTAGACGCCTGAAATAAAGAGTTGTCCTGAGTCACAGAAACCTCAACCGAGTGGTCTTGATGCGGCGCGGGAACATGCCGGTATAAGAGAATTCCGAAGAAGGCTGAACGTCCACAATTGAATGATCATTGCCAGAAATGAAGTGGCAGCTGGATCAGCCTGGGAAACTTCAGTTCTATTAGACAATGAAGATGTGAGAATCTGGTACGTCCACAATTCACGGTTTCCTTCGATCCATGAAATTCCGTGTTGAATTTTAGTCAGAAAATGAAAACTCCGGAGCCGCTGTTCAGCAGTCCCGGGTGTAGCTCCCAGAGGCACACTGGTGCTCCTCTAGAATTTGGATAAAAATCGTTTTCACTGGAATAAAGAACCTTGATCAAGCCAGGTGGGTCTTGACAATCGAAATTGCTGCGTTTGCCCGGTATACTGACAAGAACCCACCTGTGCTAGTCCACGGCGTATTCAGCACAGGAATCTGCATCGATTGAGCGAAGACAAAGGAAAGCTCAGGGAGGCAGCACCCGTGTAGAAAAGCATTTGTACTTCAAAGATGAGGCCAATGAGGTGAAAGGACAAAGCCATGGCAGTTTTCATCATCGGCAGAATTTCACGGAGCAATATTGCTGGGAGAGAAAAGGCACCACCTGAGGGAGGCAAGCTCAACAAAACTACCTAGGGAAGGAGCCGGGTTGCCCCCAGGCACTAGCCGTGTCAGGCCTCAGCATTGTAAGGAGAGTTCCCTGAAGTCCCTGAGTGAAGTTTTCTCCGCTGTCCTACGTCTACGTTCCTAAAATTTACTCTGCGGTTTCTTATGATCCTGGCTTATGAACGGCCACCATTCACCGTTCTCCTTACACTCGTGCGTCTCCATCGGCCTTAAAAGAAAGGGAGGACACGCAACTGCTGGCAGGTAAATTCAGCAAAGTTTGTCTCAACACAAAAGAGACAGCTCTGTGGTGACCCGTCTTCCACGGTAAAACAATTCCTAGCGAATAAGGAATCTTCCCATCGCAATGACAATATGAGAGAATTGCCACCGATGGATTTGCCGCTGTGCCTACACATCATCTTGAGGCCATACAGTAGTGAAGCACGGGAACCCAGGCGCTTCACCCTTTACCCTAGACCAGTGAAACACTGTCTCTAAACATGCCCACATGCCTGTACCTATGCCCGTTTAAAGTTAAGGCTAAACCGAAATCTTCGGTCCCACTATTTTGCAGCATTTTAAAGAAGTACACTGGGAAAGATTTTTCTGCAAGGAAGAAACTGCAGGCGGCGTGGCTGAAATGAGAATATCATGCTGCACGAGCTCTTTGCCCTCCGATGTAGAAGTGTCATCAGTGGGCATCATAGAGAAACGGGACTTTAATAAGTGATCATCAACCTCTGTGAATTCCCTTTGTTCTAGACGCCTGAAATAGAGCTGTCCTGAGTCACAGAAACCTCAACCGAGTGGTCTTGATGCGGCGCGGGAACATGCCGGTATAAGAGAATTTCGAAGAAGGCTGAACGTCCACAATTGAATGATCATTGCCAGAAATGAAGTGGCAGCTGGATCAGACTGGGAAACTTCAGTTCTATTAGACAATGAAGATGTGAGAATCTGGTACGTCCACAATTCACGATTTCCTTAGATCCATGAAATTCCGTGCTGAATTTTAGTCAGAAAATGAAAATTCCGGAGCCGCTGTTCAGCAGTCCCGGGTGTAGCTCCCAGAGGCACACTGGTGCTCCTCTAGAATTTGGATAAAAATCGTTTTCACTGGAATAAAGAACCTTGATCAAGCCAGGTGGGTCTTGACAATCGAAATTGCTGCGTTTGCCCGGTATACTGACAAGAACCCACCTGTGCTAGTCCATGGCGTATTCAGCACAGGAATCTGCATCGGTTGAGCCAAGACAAAGGAAAGCTCAGGGAGGCAGCACCCGTGTAGAAAAGCATTTGTACTTCAAAGATGAGGCCAAGGAGGTGAAAGACAAAGCCATGGCAAACAGTTTTCATCATGGGCAGAATTTCACGGAGCAATATTGCTGGGAGAGAAAAGGCACCACCTGAGGGAGGCACGCTCAACAAAACTACCTAGGGCAGGAGCCGGGTTGCCCCCAGGCACTAGGCGTGTCAGGCCTCAGCATTGTAAGGAGAGTTCCCTGAAGTCCCTGAGTGAAGTTTTCTCCGCTGTCCTACGTCTACGTTCCTAAAATTTACTCTGCGCTTTCTGATGATTCTGGCTTATGAACGGCCACCATTCACCGTTCTCCTTACACTCGTGCGTCTCCATCGACCTTAAAAGAAAGGGAGGACACGCAACTGCTGGCAGGTAAATTCAGCAAAGTTTGTCTCAACACAAAAGAGACAGCTGTGGTGACCCGTCTTCCACGGTAAAACAATTCCTAGCGAATTAGGAATCTTCCCATCGCAATGACAATATGAGAGAATTGCCACCGATGGATTTGCCGCTTTGCCTACACATCATCTTGAGGCCATACAGTAGTGAAGCACGGGAACCCAGGCGCTTCACCCTTTACCCTAGACCAGTGAAACACTGTCTCTAAACATGCCCACATGCCTGTACCTATGCCCGTTTAAAGTTAAGCCTAAACCGAAACCTTCTGTCCCACTATTTTGCAGCATTTTAAAGAAGTACACTGGGAAAGATTTTTCTGCATGGAAGAAACTGCAGGCGGCGTGGCTGAAATGAGAATATCATGCTGCACGAGCTCTTTGCCCTCCGATGTAGAAGTGTCATCAGTGGGCATCATAGAGAAACGGGACTTTAATAAGTGATCATCAACCTCTGTGAATTCCCTTTGTTCTAGACGCCTGAAATAAAGAGTTGTCCTGAGTCACAGAAACCTCAACCGAGTGGTCTTGATGCGGCGCGGGAACATGCCGGTATAAGAGAATTCCGAAGAAGGCTGAACGTCCACAATTGAATGATCATTGCCAGAAATGAAGTGGCAGCTGGATCAGCCTGGGAAACTTCAGTTCTATTAGACAATGAAGATGTGAGAATCTGGTACGTCCACAATTCACGGTTTCCTTAGATCCATGAAATTCCGTGCTGAATTTTAGTCAGAAAATGAAAACTCTGGAGCCGCTGTTCAGCAGTCCCGGGTGTAGCTCCCAGAGGCACACTGGTGCTCCTCTAGAATTTGGATAAAAATCGTTTTCACTGGAATAAAGAACCTTGATCAAGCCAGGTGGGTCTTGACAATCGAAATTGCTGCGTTTGCCCGGTATACTGACAAGAACCCACCTGTGCTAGTCCATGGCGTATTCAGCACAGGAATCTGCATCGATTGAGCGAAGACAAAGGAAAGCTCAGGGAGCCAGCACCCGTGTAGAAAAGCATTTGTACTTCAAAGATGAGGCCAATGAGGTGAAAGGACAAAGCCATGGCAAACAGTTTTCATCATCAGCAGAATTTCACGGAGCAATATTGCTGGGAGAGAAAAGGCACCACCTGAGGGAGGCACGCTCAACAAAACTACCTAGGGCAGGAGCCGGGTTGCCCCCAGGCACTAGGCGTGTCAGGCCTCAGCATTGTAAGGAGAGTTCCCTGAAGTCCCTGAGTGAAGTTTTCTCCGCTGTCCTACGTCTACGTTCCTAAAATTTACTCTGCGCTTTCTGATGATTCTGGCTTATGAACGGCCACCATTCACCGTTCTCCTTACACTCGTGCGTCTCCATCGACCTTAAAAGAAAGGGAGGACACGCAACTGCTGGCAGGTAAATTCAGCAAAGTTTGTCTCAACACAAAAGAGACAGCTGTGGTGACCCGTCTTCCACGGTAAAACAATTCCTAGCGAATAAGGAATCTTCCCATCGCAATGACAATATGAGAGAATTGCCACCGATGGATTTGCCGCTGTGCCTACACATCATCTTGAGGCCATACAGTAGTGAAGCACGGGAACCCAGGCGCTTCACCCTTTACCCTAGACCAGTGAAACACTGTCGCTAAACATGCCCACATGCCTGTACCTATGCCCGTTTAAAGTTAAGCCTAAACCGAAACCTTCTGTCCCACTATTTTGCAGCATTTTAAAGAAGTACACTGGGAAAGATTTTTCTGCATGGAAGAAACTGCAGGCGGCGTGGCTGAAATGAGAATATCATGCTGCACGAGCTCTTTGCCCTCCGATGTAGAAGTGTCATCAGTGGGCATCATAGAGAAACGGGACTTTAATAAGTGATCATCAACTTCTGTGAATTCCCTTTGTTCTAGACGCCTGAAATAAAGAGTTGTCCTGAGTCACAGAAACCTCAACCGAGTGGTCTTGATGCGGCGCGGGAACATGCCGGTATAAGAGAATTCCGAAGAAGGCTGAACGTCCACAATTGAATGATCATTGCCAGAAATGAAGTGGCAGCTGGATCAGCCTGGGAAACTTCAGTTCTATTAGACAATGAAGATGTGAGAATCTGGTACGTCCACAATTCACGGTTTCCTTAGATCCATGAAATTCCTTGCTGAATTTTGGTCAGAAAATGAAAACTCCGGAGCCGCTGTTCAGCAGTCCCGGGTGTAGCTCCCAGAGGCACACTGGTGCTCCTCTAGAATTTGGATAAAAATCGTTTTCACTGGAATAAAGAACCTTGATCAAGCCAGGTGGGTCTTGACAATCGAAATTGCTGCGTTTGCCCGGTATACTGACAAGAACCCACCTGTGCTAGTCCATGGCGTATTCAGCACAGGAATCTGCATCGGTTGAGCGAAGACAAAGGAAAGCTCAGGGAGGCAGCACCCGTGTAGAAAAGCATTTGTACTTCAAAGATGAGGCCAAGGAGGTGAAAGGACAAAGCCATGGCAAACAGTTTTCATCATGGGCAGAATTTCACGGAGCAATATTGCTGGGAGAGAAAAGGCACCACCTGAGGGAGGCACGCTCAACAAAACTACCTAGGGCAGGTGCCGGGTTGCCCCCAGGCACTAGGCGTGTCAGGCCTCAGCATTGTAAGGAGAGTTCCCTGAAGTCCCTGAGTGAAGTTTTCTCCGCTGTCCTACGTCTACGTTCCTAAAATTTACTCTGCGCTTTCTGATGATTCTGGCTTATGAACGGCCACCATTCACCGTTCTCCTTACACTCGTGCGTCTCCATCGACCTTAAAAGAAAGGGAGGACACGCAACTGCTGGCAGGTAAATTCAGCAAAGTTTGTCTCAACACAAAAGAGACAGCTCTGTGGTGACCCGTCTTCCACGGTAAAACAATTCCTAGCGAATAAGGAATCTTCCCATCGCAATGACAATATGAGGGAATTGCCACCGATGGATTTGCCGCTGTGCCTACACATCATCTTGAGGCCATACAGTAGTGAAGCACGGGAACCCAGGCGCTTCACCCTTTACCCTAGACCAGTGAAACACTGTCGCTAAACATGCCCACATGCCTGTACCTATGCCCGTTTAAAGTTAAGGCTAAACCGAAATCTTCTGTCCCACTATTTTGCAGCATTTTAAAGAAGTACACTGGGAAAGATTTTTCTGCAAGGAAGGAACTGCAGGCGGCGTGGCTGAAATGAGAATATCATGCTGCACGAGCTCTTTGCCCTCCGATGTAGAAGTGTCATCAGTGGGCAAAATAGAGAAACGGGACTTTAATAAGTGATCATCAACCTCTGTGAATTCCCTTTGTTCTAGACGCCTGAAATAAAGAGTTGTCCTGAGTCACAGAAACCTCCACCGAGTGGTCTTTATGCGGCGCGGGAACATGCCGGTATAAGAGAATTCCGAAGAAGGCTGAACGTCCACAATTGAATGATCATTGCCAGAAATGAAGTGGCAGCCGGATCAGACTGGGAAACTTCAGCTTCCATTAGACAATGAAGATGTGAGAATCTGGTACGTCCACAATTCACGGTTTCCTTAGATCCATGAAATTCCGTGCTGAATTTTAGTCAGAAAATGAAAACTCCGGAGCCGCTGTTCAGCAGGCCCGGGTGTAGCTCCCAGAGGCACACTGGTGCTCCTCTAGAATTTGGATAAAAATCGTTTTCACTGGAATAAAGAACCTTGATCAAGCCAGGTGGGTCTTGACAATCGAAATTGCTGCGTTTGCCCGGTATACTGACGAGAACCCACCTGTGCTAGTCCATGGCGTATTCAGCACAGGAATCTGCATCGATTGAGCGAAGACAAAGGAAAGCTCAGGGAGGCACACCCGTGTAGAAAAGCATTTGTACTTCAAAGATGAGGCCAAGGAGGTGAAAGGACAAAGCCATGGCAAACAGTTTTCATCATGGGCAGAATTTCACGGAGCAATATTGCTGGGAGAGAAAAGGCACCACCTGAGGGAGGCACGCTCAACAAAATTACCTAGGGCAGGAGCCGGGTTGCCCCCAGGCACTGGGCGTGTCAGGCCTCAGCATTGTAAGGAGAGTTCCCTGAAGTCCCTGAGTGAAGTTTTCTCCGCTGTCCTACGTCTACGTTCCTAAAATTTACTCTGCGGTTTCTGATGATTCTGGCTTATGAACGGCCACCATTCACCGTTCTCCTTACACTCGTGCGTCTCCATCGACCTTAAAAGAAAGGGAGGACACGCAACTGCTGGCAGGTAAATTCAGCAAAGTTTGTCTCAACACAAAAGAGACAGCTCTGTGGTGACCCGTCTTCCACGGTAAAACAATTCCTAGCGAATAAGGAATCTTCCCATCGCAATGACAATATGAGAGAATTGCCACCGATGGATTTGCCGCTGTGCCTACACATCATCTTGAGGCCATACAGTAGTGAAGCACGGGAACCCAGGCGCTTCACCCTTTACCCTAGACCAGTGAAACACTGTCTCTAAACATGCCCACATGCCTGTACCTATGCCCGTTTAAAGTGAACGCTAAACCGAAATCTTCTGTCCCACTATTTTGCAGCATTTTAAAGAAGTACACTGGGAAAGATTTTTCTGCAAGGAAGAAACTGCAGGCGGCGTGGTTGAAATGAGAATATCATGCTGCACGAGCTCTTTGCCCTCAGATGTAGAAGTGTCATCAATGGGCATCATAGAGAAACGGGACTTTAATAAGTGATCATCAACCTCTGTGAATTCCCTTTGTTCTAGACGCCGGAAATAAAGAGTTGTCCTGAGTCACATAAACCTCCACCGAGTGGTCTTTATGTGGCGCGGGAACATGCCGGTATAAGAGAATTCCGAAGAAGGCTGAACGTCCACAATTGAATGGTCATTGCCAGAAATGAAGTGGCAGCCGGATCAGACTGGGAAACTTCAGCTTCCATTAGACAATGAAGATGTGAGAATCTGGTACGTCCACAATTCACGGTTTCCTTAGATCCATGAAATTCGGTGTTGAATTTTAGTCAGAAAATGAAAACTCCGGAGCCGCTGTTCAGCAGGCCCGGGTGTAGCTCCCAGAGGCACACTGGTGCTCCTCTAGAATTTGGATAAAAATCGTTTTCACTGGAATAAAGAACCTTGATCAAGCCAGGTGGGTCTTGACAATCGAAATTGCTGCGTTTGCCCGGTATACTCACGAGAACCCACCTGTGCTAGTCCATGGCGTATTCAGCACAGGAATCTGCATCGATTGAGCCAAGACAAAGGAAAGCTCAGGGAGGCAGCACCCGTGTAGAAAAGCATTTGTACTTCAAAGATGAGGCCAATGAGGTGAAAGGACAAAGCCATGGCAAACAGTTTTCATCATCGGCAGAATTTCACGGAGCAATATTGCTGGGAGAGAAAAGGCACCACCTGAGGGAGGCACGCTCAACAAAAGAACCTAGGGCAGGAGCCGGGTTGCCCCCAGGCACTAGGGGTGTCAGGCCGCAGCATTGTAAGGAGAGTTCCCTGAAGTCCCTGAGTGAAGTTTTCTCCGCTGTCCTACGTCTACGTTCCTAAAATTTACTCTGCGGTTTCTGATGATTCTGTCTTATGAACGGCCACCATTCACCGTTCTCCTTACACTCGTGCGTCTCCATCGACCTTAAAAGAAAGGGAGGACACGCAACTGCTGGCAGGTAAATTCAGCAAAGTTTGTCTCAACACAAAAGAGACAGCTCTGTGGTGAACCGTCTTCCACGGTAAAACAATTCCTAGCGAATAAGGAATCTTCCCATCGCAATGACAATATGAGAGAATTGCCACCGATGGATTTGCCGCTGTGCCTACACATCATCTTGAGGCCATACAGTAGTGAAGCACGGGAACCCAGGCGCTTCACCCTTTACCCTAGACCAGTGAAACACTGTCTCTAAACATGCCCACATGCCTGTACCTATGCCCGTTTAAAGTGAACGCTAAACCGAAATCTTCTGTCCCACTATTTTGCAGCATTTTAAAGAAGTACACTGGGAAAGATTTTTCTGCAAGGAAGAAACTGCAGGCGGCGTGGTTGAAATGAGAATATCATGCTGCACGAGCTCTTTGCCCTCCGATGTAGAAGTGTCATCAATGGGCATCATAGAGAAACGGGACTTTAATAAGTGATCATCAACCTCTGTGAATTCCCTTTGTTCTAGACGCCGGAAATAAAGAGTTGTCCTGAGTCACATAAACCTCCACCGAGTGGTCTTTATGTGGCGCGGGAACATGCCGGTATAAGAGAATTCCGAAGAAGGCTGAACGTCCACAATTGAATGGTCATTGCCAGAAATGAAGTGGCAGCCGGATCAGACTGGGAAACTTCAGCTTCCATTAGACAATGAAGATGTGAGAATCTGGTACGTCCACAATTCACGGTTTCCTTAGATCCATGAAATTCCGTGCTGAATTTTAGTCAGAAAATGAAAACTCCGGAGCCGCTGTTCAGCAGGCCCGGGTGTAGCTCCCAGAGGCACACTGGTGCTCCTCTAGAATTTGGATAAAAATCGTTTTCACTGGAATAAAGAACCTTGATCAAGCCAGGTGGGTCTTGACAATCGAAATTGCTGCGTTTGCCCGGTATACTCACGAGAACCCACCTGTGCTAGTCCATGGCGCATTCAGCACAGGAATCTGCATCGATTGAGCCAAGACAAAGGAAAGCTCAGGGAGGCAGCACCCGTGTAGAAAAGCATTTGTACTTCAAAGATGAGGCCAATGAGGTGAAAGGACAAAGCCATGGCAAACAGTGTTCATCATCGGCAGAATTTCACGGAGCAATATTGCTGGGAGAGAAAAGGCACCACCTGAGGGAGGCACGCTCAACAAAAGAACCTAGGGCAGGAGCCGGGTTGCCCCCAGGCACTAGGGGTGTCAGGCCGCAGCATTGTAAGGAGAGTTCCCTGAAGTCCCTGAGTGAAGTTTTCTCCGCTGTCGTACGTCTACGTTCCTAAAATTTACTCTGCGGTTTCTGATGATTCTGTCTTATGAACGGCCACCATTCACCGTTCTCCTTACACTCGTGCGTCTCCATGGACCTTAAAAGAAAGGGAGGACACGCAACTGCTGGCAGGTAAATTCAGCAAAGTTTGTCTCAACACAAAAGAGACAGCTCTGTGGTGAACCGTCTTCCACGGTAAAACAATTCCTAGCGAATAAGGAATCTTCCCATCGCAATGACAATATGAGAGAATTGCCACCGATGGATTTGCCGCTGTGCCTACACATCATCTTGAGGCCATACAGTAGTGAAGCACGGGAACCCAGGCGCTTCACCCTTTACCCTAGACCAGTGAAACACTGTCTCTAAACATGCCCACATGCCTGTACCTATGCCCGTTTAAAGTGAACGCTAAACCGAAATCTTCTGTCCCACTATTTTGCAGCATTTTAAAGAAGTACACTGGGAAAGATTTTTCTGCAAGGAAGAAACTGCAGGCGGCGTGGTTGAAATGAGAATATCATGCTGCACGAGCTCTTTGCCCTCCGATGTAGAAGTGTCATCAATGGGCATCATAGAGAAACGGGACTTTAATAAGTGATCATCAACCTCTGTGAATTCCCTTTGTTCTAGACGCCGGAAATAAAGAGTTGTCCTGAGTCACAGAAACCTCCACCGAGTGGTCTTTATGTGGCGCGGGAACATGCCGGTATAAGAGAATTCCGAAGAAGGCTGAACGTCCACAATTGAATGGTCATTGCCAGAAATGAAGTGGCAGCCGGATCAGACTGGGAAACTTCAGCTTCCATTAGACAATGAAGATGTGAGAATCTGGTACGTCCACAATTCACGGTTTCCTTAGATCCATGAAATTCCGTGCTGAATTTTAGTCAGAAAATGAAAACTCCGGAGCCGCTGTTCAGCAGGCCCGGGTGTAGCTCCCAGAGGCACACTGGTGCTCCTCTAGAATTTGGATAAAAATCGTTTTCACTGGAATAAAGAACCTTGATCAAGCCAGGTGGGTCTTGACAATCGAAATTGCTGCGTTTGCCCGGTATACTCACGAGAACCCACCTGTGCTAGTCCATGGCGCATTCAGCACAGGAATCTGCATCGATTGAGCCAAGACAAAGGAAAGCTCAGGGAGGCAGCACCCGTGTAGAAAAGCATTTGTACTTCAAAGATGAGGCCAAGGAGGTGAAAGGACAAAGCCATGGCAAACAGTTTTCATCATCGGCAGAATTTCACGGAGCAATATTGCTGGGAGAGAAAAGGCACCACCTGAGGGAGGCACGCTCAACAAAAGAACCTAGGGCAGGAGCCGGGTTGCCCCCAGGCACTAGGGGTGTCAGGCCGCAGCATTGTAAGGAGAGTTCCCTGAAGTCCCTGAGTGAAGTTTTCTCCGCTGTCGTACGTCTACGTTCCTAAAATTTACTCTGCGGTTTCTGATGATTCTGTCTTATGAACGGCCACCATTCACCGTTCTCCTTACACTCGTGCGTCTCCATCGACCTTAAAAGAAAGGGAGGACACGCAACTGCTGGCAGGTAAATTCAGCAAAGTTTGTCTCAACACAAAAGAGACAGCTCTGTGGTGAACCGTCTTCCACGGTAAAACAATTCCTAGCGAATAAGGAATCTTCCCATCGCAATGACAATATGAGAGAATTGCCACCGATGGATTTGCCGCTGTGCCTACACATCATCTTGAGGCCATACAGTAGTGAAGCACGGGAACCCAGGCGCTTCACCCTTTACCCTAGACCAGTGAAACACTGTCTCTAAACATGCCCACATGCCTGTACCTATGCCCGTTTAAAGTGAACGCTAAACCGAAATCTTCTGTCCCACTATTTTGCAGCATTTTAAAGAAGTACACTGGGAAAGATTTTTCTGCAAGGAAGAAACTGCAGGCGGCGTGGTTGAAATGAGAATATCATGCTGCACGAGCTCTTTGCCCTCCGATGTAGAAGTGTCATCAATGGGCATCATAGAGAAACGGGACTTTAATAAGTGATCATCAACCTCTGTGAATTCCCTTTGTTCTAGACGCCGGAAATAAAGAGTTGTCCTGAGTCACATAAACCTCCACCGAGTGGTCTTTATGTGGCGCGGGAACATGCCGGTATAAGAGAATTCCGAAGAAGGCTGAACGTCCACAATTGAATGGTCATTGCCAGAAATGAAGTGGCAGCCGGATCAGACTGGGAAACTTCAGCTTCCATTAGACAATGAAGATGTGAGAATCTGGTACGTCCACAATTCACGGTTTCCTTAGATCCATGAAATTCCGTGCTGAATTTTAGTCAGAAAATGAAAACTCCGGAGCCGCTGTTCAGCAGGCCCGGGTGTAGCTCCCAGAGGCACACTGGTGCTCCTCTAGAATTTGGATAAAAATCGTTTTCACTGGAATAAAGAACCTTGATCAAGCCAGGTGGGTCTTGACAATCGAAATTGCTGCGTTTGCCCGGTATACTCACGAGAACCCACCTGTGCTAGTCCATGGCGCATTCAGCACAGGAATCTGCATCGATTGAGCCAAGACAAAGGAAAGCTCAGGGAGGCAGCACCCGTGTAGAAAAGCATTTGTACTTCAAAGATGAGGCCAATGAGGTGAAAGGACAAAGCCATGGCAAACAGTGTTCATCATCGGCAGAATTTCACGGAGCAATATTGCTGGGAGAGAAAAGGCACCACCTGAGGGAGGCACGCTCAACAAAAGAACCTAGGGCAGGAGCCGGGTTGCCCCCAGGCACTAGGCGTGTCAGGCCTCAGCATTGTAAGGAGAGTTCCCTGAAGTCCCTGAGTGAAGTTTTCTCCGCTGTCGTACGTCTACGTTCCTAAAATTTACTCTGCGGTTTCTGATGATCCTGGCTTATGAACGGCCACCATTCACCGTTCTCCTTACACTCGTGCGTCTCCATCGACCTTAAAAGAAAGGGAGGACACGCAACTGCTGGCAGGTAAATTCAGCAAAGTTTGTCTCAACACAAAAGAGATAGCTCTGTGGTGACCCGTCTTCCACGGTAAAACAATTCCTAGCGAATAAGGAATCTTCCCATCGCAATGACAATAAGAGTATTGCCACCGATGGATTTGCCGCTGTGCCTACACATCATCTTGAGGCCATACAGTAGTGAAGCACGGGAACCCAGGCGCTTCACCCTTTACCCTAGACCAGTGAAACACTGTCTCCAAACATGCCCACATGCCTGTACCTATGCCCGTTTAAAGTGAACGCTAAACCGAAATCTTCTGTCCCACTATTTTGCAGCATTTTAAAGAAGTACACTGGGAAAGATTTTTCTGCAAGGAAGAAACTGCAGGCGGCGTGGTTGAAATGAGAATATCATGCTGCACGAGCTCTTTGCCCTCCGATGTAGAAGTGTCATCAGTGGGCATCATAGAGAAATGGGACTTTAATAAGTGATCATCAACCTCTGTGAATTCCCTTTGTTCTAGACGCCTGAAATAAAGAGTTGTCCTGAGTCACAGAAACCTCAACCGAGTGGTCTTGATGCGGCGCGGGAACATGCCGGTATAAGAGAATTCCGAAGAAGGCTGAACGTCCACAATTGAATGATCATTGCCAGAAATGAAGTGGCAGCTGGATCATCCTGGGAAACTTCAGTTCTATTAGACAATGAAGATGTGAGAATCTGGTACGTCCACAATTCACGGTTTCCTTAGATCCATGAAATTCCGTGCTGAATTTTAGTCAGAAAATGAAAACTCCGGAGCCGCTGTTCAGCAGGCCCGGGTGTAGCTCCCAGAGGCACACTGGTGCTCCTCTAGAATTTGGATAAAAATCGTTTTCACTGGAATAAAGAACCTTGATCAAGCCAGGTGGGTCTTGACAATCGAAATTGCTGCGTTTGCCCGGTATACTGACAAGAACCCACCTGTGCTAGTCCATGGCGTATTCAGCACAGGAATCTGCATCGATTGAGCGAAGACAAAGGAAAGCTCAGGGAGGCAGCACCCGTGTAGAAAAGCATTTGTACTTCAAAGATGAGGCCAAGGAGGTGAAAGGACAAAGCCATGGCAAACAGTTTTCATCATGGGCAGAATTTCACGGAGCAATATTGCTGGGAGAGAAAAGGCACCACCTGAGGGAGGCTCGCTCAACAAAACTACCTAGGGCAGGAGCCGGGTTGCCCCCAGGCACTAGGCGTGTCAGGCCTCAGCATTGTAAGGAGAGTTCCCTGAAGTCCCTGAGTGAAGTTTTCTCCGCTGTCCTACGTCTACGTTCCTAAAATTTACTCTGCGCTTTCTGATGATTCTGGCTTATGAACGGCCACCATTCACCGTTCTCCTTACACTCGTGCGTCTCCATCGACCTTAAAAGAAAGGGAGGACACGCAACTGCTGGCAGGTAAATTCAGCAAAGTTTGTCTCAACACAAAAGAGACAGCTCTGTGGTGACCCGTCTTCCACGGTAAAACAATTCCTAGCGAATAAGGAATCTTCCCATCGCAATGACAATATGAGGGAATTGCCACCGATGGATTTGCCGCTGTGCCTACACATCATCTTGAGGCCATACAGTAGTGAAGCACGGGAACCCAGGCGCTTCACCCTTTACCCTAGACCAGTGAAACACTGTCGCTAAACATGCCCACATGCCTGTACCTATGCCCGTTTAAAGTTAAGGCTAAACCGAAATCTTCTGTCCCACTATTTTGCAGCATTTTAAAGAAGTACACTGGGAAAGATTTTTCTGCAAGGAAGGAACTGCAGGCGGCGTGGCTGAAATGAGAATATCATGCTGCACGAGCTCTTTGCCCTCCGATGTAGAAGTGTCATCAGTGGGCAAAATAGAGAAACGGGACTTTAATAAGTGATCATCAACCTCTGTGAATTCCCTTTGTTCTAGACGCCTGAAATAAAGAGTTGTCCTGAGTCACAGAAACCTCAACCGAGTGGTCTTGATGCGGCGCGGGAACATGCCGGTATAAGAGAATTCCGAAGAAGGCTGAACGTCCACAATTGAATGATCATTGCCAGAAATGAAGTGGCAGCCGGATCAGACTGGGAAACTTCAGCTTCCATTAGACAATGAAGATGTGAGAATCTGGTACGTCCACAATTCACGGTTTCCTTAGATCCATGAAATTCCGTGCTGAATTTTAGTCAGAAAATGAAAACTCCGGAGCCGCTGTTCAGCAGTCCCGGGTGTAGCTCCCAGAGGCACACTGGTGCTCCTCTAGAATTTGGATAAAAATCGTTTTCACTGGAATAAAGAACCTTGATCAAGCCAGGTGGGTCTTGACAATCGAAATTGCTGCGTTTGCCCGGTATACTGACGAGAACCCACCTGTGCTAGTCCATGGCGTATTCAGCACAGGAATCTGCATCGATTGAGCGAAGACAAAGGAAAGCTCAGGGAGGCAGCACCCGTGTAGAAAAGCATTTGTACTTCAAAGATGAGGCCAAGGAGGTGAAAGGACAAAGCCATGGCAAACAGTTTTCATCATGGGCAGAATTTCACGGAGCAATATTGCTGGGAGAGAAAAGGCACCACCTGAGGGAGGCACGCTCAACAAAACTACCTAGGGCAGGAGCCGGGTTGCCCCCAGGCACTGGGCGTGTCAGGCCTCAGCATTGTAAGGAGAGTTCCCTGAAGTCCCTGAGTGAAGTTTTCTCCGCTGTCCTACGTCTACGTTCCTAAAATTTACTCTGCGGTTTCTGATGATTCTGGCTTATGAACGGCCACCATTCACCGTTCTCCTTACACTCGTGCGTCTCCATGGACCTTAAAAGAAAGGGAGGACACGCAACTGCTGGCAGGTAAATTCAGCAAAGTTTGTCTCAACACAAAAGAGACAGCTCTGTGGTGACCCGTCTTCCACGGTAAAACAATTCCTAGCGAATAAGGAATCTTCCCATCGCAATGACAATATGAGAGAATTGCCACCGATGGATTTGCCGCTGTGCCTACACATCATCTTGAGGCCATACAGTAGTGAAGCACGGGAACCCAGGCGCTTCACCCTTTACCCTAGACCAGTGAAACACTGTCTCTAAACATGCCCACATGCCTGTACCTATGCCCGTTTAAAGTGAACGCTAAACCGAAATCTTCTGTCCCACTATTTTGCAGCATTTTAAAGAAGTACACTGGGAAAGATTTTTCTGCAAGGAAGAAACTGCAGGCGGCGTGGTTGAAATGAGAATATCATGCTGCACGAGCTCTTTGCCCTCAGATGTAGAAGTGTCATCAATGGGCATCATAGAGAAACGGGACTTTAATAAGTGATCATCAACCTCTGTGAATTCCCTTTGTTCTAGACGCCGGAAATAAAGAGTTGTCCTGAGTCACATAAACCTCCACCGAGTGGTCTTTATGTGGCGCGGGAACATGCCGGTATAAGAGAATTCCGAAGAAGGCTGAACGTCCACAATTGAATGGTCATTGCCAGAAATGAAGTGGCAGCCGGATCAGACTGGGAAACTTCAGCTTCCATTAGACAATGAAGATGTGAGAATCTGGTACGTCCACAATTCACGGTTTCCTTAGATCCATGAAATTCCGTGTTGAATTTTAGTCAGAAAATGAAAACTCCGGAGCCGCTGTTCAGCAGGCCCGGGTGTAGCTCCCAGAGGCACACTGGTGCTCCTCTAGAATTTGGATAAAAATCGTTTTCACTGGAATAAAGAACCTTGATCAAGCCAGGTGGGTCTTGACAATCGAAATTGCTGCGTTTGCCCGGTATACTCACGAGAACCCACCTGTGCTAGTCCATGGCGTATTCAGCACAGGAATCTGCATCGATTGAGCCAAGACAAAGGAAAGCTCAGGGAGGCAGCACCCGTGTAGAAAAGCATTTGTACTTCAAAGATGAGGCCAATGAGGTGAAAGGACAAAGCCATGGCAAACAGTTTTCATCATCGGCAGAATTTCACGGAGCAATATTGCTGGGAGAGAAAAGGCACCACCTGAGGGAGGCACGCTCAACAAAAGAACCTAGGGCAGGAGCCGGGTTGCCCGCAGGCACTAGGGGTGTCAGGCCGCAGCATTGTAAGGAGAGTTCCCTGAAGTCCCTGAGTGAAGTTTTCTCCGCTGTCGTACGTCTACGTTCCTAAAATTTACTCTGCGGTTTCTGATGATTCTGTCTTATGAACGGCCACCATTCACCGTTCTCCTTACACTCGTGCGTCTCCATCGACCTTAAAAGAAAGGGAGGACACGCAACTGCTGGCAGGTAAATTCAGCAAAGTTTGTCTCAACACAAAAGAGACAGCTCTGTGGTGAACCGTCTTCCACGGTAAAACAATTCCTAGCGAATAAGGAATCTTCCCATAGCAATGACAATATGAGAGAATTGCCACCGATGGATTTGCCGCTGTGCCTACACATCATCTTGAGGCCATACAGTAGTGAAGCACGGGAACCCAGGCGCTTCACCCTTTACCCTAGACCAGTGAAACACTGTCTCTAAACATGCCCACATGCCTGTACCTATGCCCGTTTAAAGTGAACGCTAAACCGAAATCTTCTGTCCCACTATTTTGCAGCATTTTAAAGAAGTACACTGGGAAAGATTTTTCTGCAAGGAAGAAACTGCAGGCGGCGTGGTTGAAATGAGAATATCATGCTGCACGAGCTCTTTGCCCTCCGATGTAGAAGTGTCATCAATGGGCATCATAGAGAAACGGGACTTTAATAAGTGATCATCAACCTCTGTGAATTCCCTTTGTTCTAGACGCCGGAAATAAAGAGTTGTCCTGAGTCACAGAAACCTCCACCGAGTGGTCTTTATGTGGCGCGGGAACATGCCGGTATAAGAGAATTCCGAAGAAGGCTGAACGTCCACAATTGAATGGTCATTGCCAGAAATGAAGTGGCAGCCGGATCAGACTGGGAAACTTCAGCTTCCATTAGACAATGAAGATGTGAGAATCTGGTACGTCCACAATTCACGGTTTCCTTAGATCCATGAAATTCCGTGCTGAATTTTAGTCAGAAAATGAAAACTCCGGAGCCGCTGTTCAGCAGGCCCGGGTGTAGCTCCCAGAGGCACACTGGTGCTCCTCTAGAATTTGGATAAAAATCGTTTTCACTGGAATAAAGAACCTTGATCAAGCCAGGTGGGTCTTGACAATCGAAATTGCTGCGTTTGCCCGGTATACTCACGAGAACCCACCTGTGCTAGTCCATGGCGTATTCAGCACAGGAATCTGCATCGATTGAGCCAAGACAAAGGAAAGCTCAGGGAGGCAGCACCCGTGTAGAAAAGCATTTGTACTTCAAAGATGAGGCCAAGGAGGTGAAAGGACAAAGCCATGGCAAACAGTTTTCATCATCGGCAGAATTTCACGGAGCAATATTGCTGGGAGAGAAAAGGCACCACCTGAGGGAGGCACGCTCAACAAAACTACCTAGGGCAGGAGCCGGGTTGCCCCCAGGCACTAGGCGTGTCAGGCCTCAGCATTGTAAGGAGAGTTCCCTGAAGTCCCTGAGTGAAGTTTTCTCCGCTGTCCTACGTCTACGTTCCTAAAATTTACTCTGCGGTTTCTGATGATCCTGGCTTATGAACGGCCACCATTCACCGTTCTCCTTACACTCGTGCGTCTCCATCGACCTTAAAAGAAAGGGAGGACACGCAACTGCTGGCAGGTAAATTCAGCAAAGTTTGTCTCAACACAAAAGAGACAGCTCTGTGGTGACCCGTCTTCCACGGTAAAACAATTCCTAGCGAATAAGGAATCTTCCCATCGCAATGACAATAAGAGTATTGCCACCGATGGATTTGCCGCTGTGCCTACACATCATCTTGAGGCCATACAGTAGTGAAGCACGGGAACCCAGGCGCTTCACCCTTTACCCTAGACCAGTGAAACACTGTCTCCAAACATGCCCACATGCCTGTACCTATGCCCGTTTAAAGTGAACGCTAAACCGAAATCTTCTGTCCCACTATTTTGCAGCATTTTAAAGAAGTACACTGGGAAAGATTTTTCTGCAAGGAAGAAACTGCAGGCGGCGTGGCTGAAATGAGAATATCATGCTGCACGAGCTCTTTGCCCTCCGATGTAGAAGTGTCATCAGTGGGCAAAATAGAGAAACGGGACTTTAATAAGTGATCATCAACCTCTGTGAATTCCCTTTGTTCTAGACGCCTGAAATAAAGAGTTGTCCTGAGTCACAGAAACCTCCACCGAGTGGTCTTTATGCGGCGCGGGAACATGCCGGTATAAGAGAATTCCGAAGAAGGCTGAACGTCCACAATTGAATGATCATTGCCAGAAATGAAGTGGCAGCCGGATCAGACTGGGAAACTTCAGCTTCCATTAGACAATGAAGATGTGAGAATCTGGTACGTCCACAATTCACGGTTTCCTTAGATCCATGAAAGTCCGTGCTGAATTTTAGTCAGAAAATGAAAACTCCGGAGCCGCTGTTCAGCAGTCCCGGGTGTAGCTCCCAGAGGCACACTGGTGCTCCTCTAGAATTTGGATAAAAATCGTTTTCACTGGAATAAAGAACCTTGATCAAGCCAGGTGGGTCTTGACAATCGAAATTGCTGCGTTTGCCCGGTATACTGACGAGAACCCACCTGTGCTAGTCCATGGCGTATTCAGCACAGGAATCTGCATCGATTGAGCGAAGACAAAGGAAAGCTCAGGGAGGCAGCACCCGTGTAGAAAAGCATTTGTACTTCAAAGATGAGGCCAAGGAGGTGAAAGGACAAAGCCATGGCAAACAGTTTTCATCATGGGCAGAATTTCACGGAGCAATATTGCTGGGAGAGAAAAGGCACCACCTGAGGGAGGCACGCTCAACAAAACTACCTAGGGCAGGAGCCGGGTTGCCCCCAGGCACTGGGCGTGTCAGGCCTCAGCATTGTAAGGAGAGTTCCCTGAAGTCCCTGAGTGAAGTTTTCTCCGCTGTCCTACGTCTACGTTCCTAAAATTTACTCTGCGGTTTCTGATGATTCTGGCTTATGAACGGCCACCATTCACCGTTCTCCTTACACTCGTGCGTCTCCATGGACCTTAAAAGAAAGGGAGGACACGCAACTGCTGGCAGGTAAATTCAGCAAAGTTTGTCTCAACACAAAAGAGACAGCTCTGTGGTGACCCGTCTTCCACGGTAAAACAATTCCTAGCGAATAAGGAATCTTCCCATCGCAATGACAATATGAGAGAATTGCCACCGATGGATTTGCCGCTGTGCCTACACATCATCTTGAGGCCATACAGTAGTGAAGCATGGGAACCCAGGCGCTTCACCCTTTACCCTAGACCAGTGAAACACTGTCTCTAAACATGCCCACATGCCTGTACCTATGCCCGTTTAAAGTGAGCGCTAAACCGAAATCTTCTGTCCCACTATTTTGCAGCATTTTAAAGAAGTACACTGGGAAAGATTTTTCTGCAAGGAAGAAACTGCAGGCGGCGTGGTTGAAATGAGAATATCATGCTGCACGAGCTCTTTGCCCTCAGATGTAGAAGTGTCATCAATGAGCATCATAGAGAAACGGGACTTTAATAAGTGATCATCAACCTCTGTGAATTCCCTTTGTTCTAGACGCCGGAAATAAAGAGTTGTCCTGAGTCACAGAAACCTCCACCGAGTGGTCTTTATGTGGCGCGGGAACATGCCGGTATAAGAGAATTCCGAAGAAGGCTGAACGTCCACAATTGAATGGTCATTGCCAGAAATGAAGTGGCAGCCGGATCAGACTGGGAAACTTCAGCTTCCATTAGACAATGAAGATGTGAGAATCTGGTACGTCCACAATTCACGGTTTCCTTAGATCCATGAAATTCCGTGTTGAATTTTAGTCAGAAAATGAAAACTCCGGAGCCGCTGTTCAGCAGGCCCGGGTGTAGCTCCCAGAGGCACACTGGTGCTCCTCTAGAATTTGGATAAAAATCGTTTTCACTGGAATAAAGAACCTTGATCAAGCCAGGTGGGTCTTGACAATCGAAATTGCTGCGTTTGCCCGGTATACTCACGAGAACCCACCTGTGCTAGTCCATGGCGTATTCAGCACAGGAATCTGCATCGATTGAGCCAAGACAAAGGAAAGCTCAGGGAGGCAGCACCCGTGTAGAAAAGCATTTGTACTTCAAAGATGAGGCCAATGAGGTGAAAGGACAAAGCCATGGCAAACAGTTTTCATCATCGGCAGAATTTCACGGAGCAATATTGCTGGGAGAGAAAAGGCACCACCTGAGGGAGGCACGCTCAACAAAAGAACCTAGGGCAGGAGCCGGGTTGCCCCCAGGCACTAGGGGTGTCAGGCCGCAGCATTGTAAGGAGAGTTCCCTGAAGTCCCTGAGTGAAGTTTTCTCCGCTGTCGTACGTCTACGTTCCTAAAATTTACTCTGCGGTTTCTGATGATTCTGTCTTATGAACGGCCACCATTCACCGTTCTCCTTACACTCGTGCGTCTCCATCGACCTTAAAAGAAAGGGAGGACACGCAACTGCTGGCAGGTAAATTCAGCAAACTTTGTCTCAACACAAAAGAGACAGCTCTGTGGTGAACCGTCTTCCACGGTAAAACAATTCCTAGCGAATAAGGAATCTTCCCATCGCAATGACAATATGAGAGAATTGCCACCGATGGATTTGCCGCTGTGCCTACACATCATCTTGAGGCCATACAGTAGTGAAGCACGGGAACCCAGGCGCTTCACCCTTTACCCTAGACCAGTGAAACACTGTCTCTAAACATGCCCACATGCCTGTACCTATGCCCGTTTAAAGTGAACGCTAAACCGAAATCTTCTGTCCCACTATTTTGCAGCATTTTAAAGAAGTACACTGGGAAAGATTTTTCTGCAAGGAAGAAACTGCAGGCGGCGTGGTTGAAATGAGAATATCATGCTGCACGAGCTCTTTGCCCTCCGATGTAGAAGTGTCATCAATGGGCATCATAGAGAAACGGGACTTTAATAAGTGATCATCAACCTCTGTGAATTCCCTTTGTTCTAGACGCCGGAAATAAAGAGTTGTCCTGAGTCACAGAAACCTCCACCGAGTGGTCTTTATGTGGCGCGGGAACATGCCGGTATAAGAGAATTCCGAAGAAGGCTGAACGTCCACAATTGAATGGTCATTGCCAGAAATGAAGTGGCAGCCGGATCAGACTGGGAAACTTCAGCTTCCATTAGACAATGAAGATGTGAGAATCTGGTAAGTCCACAATTCACGGTTTCCTTAGATCCATGAAATTCCGTGCTGAATTTTAGTCAGAAAATGAAAACTCCGGAGCCGCTGTTCAGCAGGCCCGGGTGTAGCTCCCAGAGGCACACTGGTGCTCCTCTAGAATTTGGATAAAAATCGTTTTCACTGGAATAAAGAACCTTGATCAAGCCAGGTGGGTCTTGACAATCGAAATTGCTGCGTTTGCCCGGTATACTCACGAGAACCCACCTGTGCTAGTCCATGGCGTATTCAGCACAGGAATCTGCATCGATTGAGCCAAGACAAAGGAAAGCTCAGGGAGGCAGCACCCGTGTAGAAAAGCATTTGTACTTCAAAGATGAGGCCAAGGAGGTGAAAGGACAAAGCCATGGCAAACAGTTTTCATCATCGGCAGAATTTCACGGAGCAATATTGCTGGGAGAGAAAAGGCACCACCTGAGGGAGGCACGCTCAACAAAACTACCTAGGGCAGGAGCCGGGTTGCCCCCAGGCACTGGGCGTGTCAGGCCTCAGCATTGTAAGGAGAGTTCCCTGAAGTCCCTGAGTGAAGTTTTCTCCGCTGTCCTACGTCTACGTTCCTAAAATTTACTCTGCGGTTTCTGATGATTCTGGCTTATGAACGGCCACCATTCACCGTTCTCCTTACACTCGTGCGTCTCCATCGACCTTAAAAGAAAGGGAGGACACGCAACTGCTGGCAGGTAAATTCAGCAAAGTTTGTCTCAACACAAAAGAGACAGCTGTGGTGACCCGTCTTCCACGGTAAAACAATTCCTAGCGAATAAGGAATCTTGCCATCGCAATGACAATAAGAGTATTGCCACCGATGGATTTGCCGCTGTGCCTACACATCATCTTGAGGCCATACAGTAGTGAAGCACGGGAACCCAGGCGCTTCACCCTTTACCCTAGACCAGTGAAACACTGTCTCCAAACATGCCCACATGCCTGTACCTATGCCCGTTTAAAGTGAACGCTAAACCGAAATCTTCTGTCCCACTATTTTGCAGCATTTTAAAGAAGTACACTGGGAAAGATTTTTCTGCAAGGAAGAAACTGCAGGCGGCGTGGTTGAAATGAGAATATCATGCTGCACGAGCTCTTTGCCCTCCGATGTAGAAGTGTCATCAGTGGGCAAAATAGAGAAACGGGACTTTAATAAGTGATCATCAACCTCTGTGAATTCCCTTTGTTCTCGACGCCTGAAATAAAGAGTTGTCCTGCGTCACAGAAACCTCCACCGAGTGGTCTTGATGCGGCGCGGGAACATGCCGGTATAAGAGAATTCCGAAGAAGGCTGAACGTCCACAATTGAATGATCATTGCCAGAAATGAAGTGGCAGCCGGATCAGACTGGGAAACTTCAGCTTCCATTAGACAAGAAAGATGTGAGAATCTGGTACGTCCACAATTCACGGTTTCCTTAGATCCATGAAATTCCGTGTTGAATTTTAGTCAGAAAATGAAAACTCCGGAGCCGCTGTTCAGCAGGCCCGGGTGTAGCTCCCAGAGGCACACTGGTGCTCCTCTAGAATTTGGATAAAAATCGTTTTCACTGGAATAAAGAACCTTGATCAAGCCAGGTGGGTCTTGACAATCGAAATTGCTGCGTTTGCCCGGTATACTCACGAGAACCCACCTGTGCTAGTCCATGGCGTATTCAGCACAGGAATCTGCATCGATTGAGCCAAGACAAAGGAAAGCTCAGGGAGGCAGCACCCGTGTAGAAAAGCATTTGTACTTCAAAGATGAGGCCAAGGAGGTGAAAGGACAAAGCCATGGCAAACAGTTTTCATCATCGGCAGAATTTCACGGAGCAATATTGCTGGGAGAGAAAAGGCACCACCTGAGGGAGGCACGCTCAACAAAAGAACCTAGGGCAGGAGCCGGGTTGCCCCCAGGCACTAGGGGTGTCAGGCCGCAGCATTGTAAGGAGAGTTCCCTGAAGTCCCTGAGTGAAGTTTTCTCCGCTGTCGTACGTCTACGTTCCTAAAATTTACTCTGCGGTTTCTGATGATTCTGTCTTATGAACGGCCACCATTCACCGTTCTCCTTACACTCGTGCGTCTCCATCGACCTTAAAAGAAAGGGAGGACACGCAACTGCTGGCAGGTAAATTCAGCAAAGTTTGTCTCAACACAAAAGAGACAGCTCTGTGGTGAACCGTCTTCCACGGTAAAACAATTCCTAGCGAATAAGGAATCTTCCCATCGCAATGACAATATGAGAGAATTGCCACCGATGGATTTGCCGCTGTGCCTACACATCATCTTGAGGCCATACAGTAGTGAAGCACGGGAACCCAGGCGCTTCACCCTTTACCCTAGACCAGTGAAACACTGTCTCTAAACATGCCCACATGCCTGTACCTATGCCCGTTTAAAGTGAACGCTAAACCGAAATCTTCTGTCCCACTATTTTGCAGCATTTTAAAGAAGTACACTGGGAAAGATTTTTCTGCAAGGAAGAAACTGCAGGCGGCGTGGTTGAAATGAGAATATCATGCTGCACGAGCTCTTTGCCCTCAGATGTAGAAGTGTCATCAATGGGCATCATAGAGAAACGGGACTTTAATAAGTGATCATCAACCTCTGTGAATTCCCTTTGTTCTAGACGCCGGAAATAAAGAGTTGTCCTGAGTCACAGAAACCTCCACCGAGTGGTCTTTATGTGGCGCGGGAACATGCCGGTATAAGAGAATTCCGAAGAAGGCTGAACGTCCACAATTGAATGGTCATTGCCAGAAATGAAGTGGCAGCCGGATCAGACTGGGAAACTTCAGCTTCCATTAGACAATGAAGATGTGAGAATCTGGTACGTCCACAATTCACGGTTTCCTTAGATCCATGTAATTCCGTGCTGAATTTTAGTCAGAAAATGAAAACTCCGGAGCCGCTGTTCAGCAGGCCCGGGTGTAGCTCCCAGAGGCACACTGGTGCTCCTCTAGAATTTGGATAAAAATCGTTTTCACTGGAATAAAGAACCTTGATCAAGCCAGGTGGGTCTTGACAATCGAAATTGCTGCGTTTGCCCGGTATACTCACGAGAACCCACCTGTGCTAGTCCATGGCGTATTCAGCACAGGAATCTGCATCGATTAGGCCAAGACAAAGGAAAGCTCAGGGAGCCAGCACCCGTGTAGAAAAGCATTTGTACTTCAAAGATGAGGCCAAGGAGGTGAAAGGACAAAGCCATGGCAAACAGTTTTCATCATCGGCAGAATTTCACGGAGCAATATTGCTGGGAGAGAAAAGGCACCACCTGAGGGAGGAACGCTCAACAAAACTACCTAGGGCAGGAGCCGGGTTGCCCCCAGGCACTAGGCGTGTCAGGCCTCAGCATTGTAAGGAGAGTTCCCTGAAGTCCCTGAGTGAAGTTTTCTCCGCTGTCCTACGTCTACGTTCCTAAAATTTACTCTGCGGTTTCTGATGATCCTGGCTTATGAACGGCCACCATTCACCGTTCTCCTTACACTCGTGCGTCTCCATCGACCTTAAAAGAAAGGGAGGACACGCAACTGCTGGCAGGTAAATTCAGCAAAGTTTGTCTCAACACAAAAGAGACAGCTCTGTGGTGACCCGTCTTCCACGGTAAAACAATTCCTAGCGAATAAGGAATCTTCCCATCGCAATGACAATAAGAGTATTGCCACCGATGGATTTGCCGCTGTGCCTACACATCATCTTGAGGCCATACAGTAGTGAAGCACGGGAACCCAGGCGCTTCACCCTTTACCCTAGACCAGTGAAACACTGTCTCCAAACATGCCCACATGCCTGTACCTATGCCCGTTTAAAGTGAACGCTAAACCGAAATCTTCTGTCCCACTATTTTGCAGCATTTTAAAGAAGTACACTGGGAAAGATTTTTCTGCAAGGAAGAAACTGCAGGCGGCGTGGTTGAAATGAGAATATCATGCTGCACGAGCTCTTTGCCCTCCGATGTAGAAGTGTCATCAGTGGGCAAAATAGAGAAACGGGACTTTAATAAGTGATCATCAACCTCTGTGAATTCCCTTTGTTCTCGACGCCTGAAATAAAGAGTTGTCCTGAGTCACAGAAACCTCCACCGAGTGGTCTTGATGCGGCGCGGGAACATGCCGGTATAAGAGAATTCCGAAGAAGGCTGAACGTCCACAATTGAATGATCATTGCCAGAAATGAAGTGGCAGCCGGATCAGACTGGGAAACTTCAGCTTCCATTAGACAATAAAGATGTGAGAATCTGGTACGTCCACAATTCATGGTTTCCTTAGATCCATGAAATTCCGTGTTGAATTTTAGTCAGAAAATGAAAACTCCGGAGCCGCTGTTCAGCAGGCCCGGGTGTAGCTCCCAGAGGCACACTGGTGCTCCTCTAGAATTTGGATAAAAATCGTTTTCACTGGAATAAAGAACCTTGATCAAGCCAGGTGGGTCTTGACAATCGAAATTGCTGCGTTTGCCCGGTATATTCACGAGAACCCACCTGTGCTAGTCCATGGCGTATTCAGCACAGGAATCTGCATCGATTGAGCCAAGACAAAGGAAAGCTCAGGGAGGCAGCACCCGTGTAGAAAAGCATTTGTACTTCAAAGATGAGGCCAAGGAGGTGAAAGGACAAAGCCATGGCAAACAGTTTTCATCATCGGCAGAATTTCACGGAGCAATATTGCTGGGAGAGAAAAGGCACCACCTGAGGGAGGCACGCTCAACAAAACTACCTAGGGCAGGAGCCGGGTTGCCCCCAGGCACTAGGCGTGTCAGGCCTCAGCATTGTAAGGAGAGTTCCCTGAAGTCCCTGAGTGAAGTTTTCTCCGCTGTCCTACGTCTACGTTCCTAAAATTTACTCTGCGGTTTCTGATGATCCTGGCTTATGAACGGCCACCATTCACCGTTCTCCTTACACTCGTGCGTCTCCATCGACCTTAAAAGAAAGGGAGGACACGCAACTGCTGGCAGGTAAATTCAGCAAAGTTTGTCTCAACACAAAAGAGACAGCTCTGTGGTGACCCGTCTTCCACGGTAAAACAATTCCTAGCGAATAAGGAATCTTCCCATCGCAATGACAATAAGAGAATTGCCACCGATGGATTTGCCGCTGTGCCTACACATCATCTTGAGGCCATACAGTAGTGAAGCACGGGAACCCAGGCGCTTCACCCTTTACCCTAGACCAGTGAAACACTGTCTCTAAACATGCCCACATGCCTTTATATATGCCCGTTTAAAGTTAACGCTAAACCGAAATCTTCTGTCCCACTATTTTGCAGCATTTTAAAGAAGTACACTGGGAAAGATTTTTCTGCAAGGAAGAAACTGCAGGCGGCGTGGCTGAAATGAGAATATCATGCTGCACGAGCTCTTTGCCCACAGATGTAGAAATGTCATCAATGGGCATCATAGAGAAACGGGACTTTAATAAGTGATCATCAACCTCTGTGAATTCCCTTTGTTCTAGACGCCTGAAATAAAGAGTTGTCCTGAGTCACAGAAACCTCCACCGAGTGGTCTTGATGCGGCGCGGGAACATGCCGGTATAAGAGAATTCCGAAGAAGGCTGAACGTCCACAATTGAATGATCATTGCCAGAAATGAAGTGGGGCAGCCGGATCAGACTGGGAAACTTCAGCTTCCATTAGACAATAAAGATGTGAGAATCTGGTACGTCCACAATTCACGGTTTCCTTAGATCCATGAAATTCCGTGTTGAATTTTAGTCAGAAAATGAAAACTCCGGAGCCGCTGTTCAGCAGTCCCGGGTGTAGCTCCCAGAGGCACACTGGTGCTCCTCTAGAATTTGGATAAAAATCGTTTTCACTGGAATAAAGAACCTTGATCAAGCCAGGTGGGTCTTGATAATCGAAATTGCTGCGTTTGCCCGGTATACTGACAAGAACCCACCTGTGCTAGTCCATGGCGTATTCAGCACAAGAATCTCCATCGATTGAGCCAAGACAAAGGAAAGCTCAGGGAGGCAGCACCCGTGTAGAAAAGCATTTGTACTTCAAAGATGAGGCCAATGAGGTGAAAGGACAAAGCCATAGCAAACAGTTTTCATCATGGGCAGAATTTCACGGAGCAATATTGCTGGGAGAGAAAAGGCACCACCTGAGGGAGGCACGCTCAACAAAACTACCTAGGGCAGGAGCCGGGTTGCCCCCAGGCACTAGGCGTGTCAGGCCTCAGCATTGTAAGGAGAGTTCCCTGAAGTCCCTGAATGAAGTTTTCTCCGCTGTCCTACGTCTACGTTCCTAAAATTTACTCTGCGCTTTCTGATGATTCTAGCTTATGTACGGCCACCATTCACCGTTCTCCTTACACTCGTGCGTCTCCATCGACCTTAAAAGAAAGGGAGGACACGCAACTGCTGGCAGGTAAATTCAGCAAAGTTTGTCTCAACACAAAAGAGACAGCTCTGTGGTGACCCGTCTTCCACGGTAAAACAATTCCTAGCGAATAAGGAATCTTCCCATCGCAATGACAATATGAGAGAATTGCCACCGATGGATTTGCCGATGTGCCTACAAACATCATCTTGAGGCCATACAGTAGTGAAGCACAGGAACCCAGGCGCTTCACCCTATATCCTAGACCAGTGAAACACTGTCTCTAAACATGCCCACATGCCTGTACCTATGCCCGTTTAAAGTGAACGCTAAACCGAAATCTTCTGTCCCACTATTTTGCAGTATTTTAAAGTAGACTGGGAAAGATTTTTCTGCAAGGAAGAAACTGCAGGCGGCGTGGCTGAAATGAGAATATCATGCTGCACGAGCTCTTTGCCCTCCGATGTAGAAATGTCATCAATGGGCATCATAGAGAAACGGGACTTTAATAAGTGATCATCCACCTCTGTGAATTCCCTTTGTTCTAGACGCCTGAAATAAAGAGTTGTCCTGAGTCACAGATCTCCACCAAGAGGTCTTTATGGGGCGCGGGAACATGCCGGTATAAGAGAATTCCGAAGACGGTTGAACGTCCAGAATTGAATGGTCATTGCCAGAAATGAAGTGGCAGCCGGATCAGACTGGGAAACTTCAGCTTCCATTAGACAATGAAGATGTGAGAATCTGGTACGTCCACAATTCACGGTTTCCTTAGATCCATGAAATTCCGTGTTGAATTTTAGTTAGAAAAGGAAAACTCCGGAGCCGCTGTTCAGCAGGCCTGGGTGTAGCTCCCAGAGGCACACTGGTGCTCCTCTAGAATTTGGATAAAAATCGTTTTCACTGGAATAAAGAACCTTGATCAAGCCAGGTGGGTCTTGACAATCGAAATTGCTGCGTTTGCCCGGTATACTCACGAGAACCCACCTGTGCTAGTCCATGGCGTATTCAGCACAGGAATCTGCATCGATTGAGCCAAGACAAAGGAAAGCTCAGGGAGGCAGCACCCGTGTAGAAAAGCATTTGTACTTCAAAGATGAGGCCAATGAGGTGAAAGGACAAAGCCATGGCAGTTTTCATCATCGGCAGAATTTCACGGAGCAATATTGCTGGGAGAGAAAAGGCACCACATGAGGGAGGCAAGCTCAACAAAACTACCTAGGGCAGGAGCCGGGTTGCCCCCAGGCACTAGGCGTGTCAGGCCTCAGCATTCTAAGGAGAGTTCCCTGTAGTCCCTGAGTGAAGTTTTCTCCGCTGTCCTACGTCTACGTTCCTAAAATTTACTCTGCGGTTTCTGATGATCCTGGCTTATGAACGGCCACCATTCACCGTTCTCCTTACACTCGTGCGTCTCCATCGGCCTTAAAAGAAAGGGAGGACACGCAATTGCTGGCAGGTAAATTCAGCAAAGTTTGTCTCAACACAAAAGAGACAGCTCTGTGGTGACCCGTCTTCCACGGTAAAACAATTCCTAGCGAATAAGGAATCTTCCCATCGCAATGACAATATGAGGGAATTGCCACCGATGGATTTGCCGCTGTGCCTACACATCATCTTGAGGCCATACAGTAGTGAAGCACGGGAACCCAGGCGCTTCACCCTTTACCCTAGACCAGTGAAACACTGTCTCTAAACATGCCCACATGCCTGTACCTATGCCCGTTTAAATTAAGGCTAAACCGAAATCTTCTGTCCCACTATTTTGCAGCATTTTAAAGAAGTACACTGGGAAAGATTTTTCTGCAAGGAAGAAACTGCAGGCGGCGTGGCTGAAATGAGAATATCATGCTGCACGAGCTCTTTGCCCTCAGATGTAGAAGTGTCATCAATGGGCATCATAGAGAAACGGGACTTTAATAAGTGATCATCAACCTCTGTGAATTCCCTTTGTTCTAGACGCCGGAAATAAAGAGTTGTCCTGAGTCACATAAACCTCCACCGAGTGGTCTTTATGTGGCGCGGGAACATGCCGGTATAAGAGAATTCCGAAGAAGGCTGAACGTCCACAATTGAATTGTCAATGCCAGAAATGAAGTGGCAGCCGGATCAGACTGGGAAACTTCAGCTTCCATTAGACAATGAACATGTGAGAATCTGGTACGTCCACAATTCATGGTTTCCTTAGATCCATGAAATTCCGTGCTGAATTTTAGTCAGAAAATGAAAACTCCGGAGCCGCTGTTCAGCAGGCCCGGGTGTAGCTCCCAGAGGCACACTGGTGCTCCTCTAGAATTTGGATAAAAATCGTTTTCACTGGAATAAAGAACCTTGATCAAGCCAGGTGGGTCTTGACAATCGAAATTGCTGCGTTTGCCCGGTATACTCACGAGAACCCACCTGTGCTAGTCCATGGCGTATTCAGCACAGGAATCTGCATCGATTGAGCCAAGACAAAGGAAAGCTCAGGGAGGCAGCACCCGTGTAGAAAAGCATTTGTACTTCAAAGATGAGGCCAATGAGGTGAAAGGACAAAGCCATGGCAAACAGTTTTCATCATCGGCAGAATTTCACGGAGCAATATTGCTGGGAGAGAAAAGGCACCACCTGAGGGAGGCAAGCTCAACAAAACTACCTAGGGCAGGAGCCGGGTTGCCCCCAGGCACTAGGCGTGTCAGGCCTCAGCATTGTAAGGAGAGTTCCCTAAAGTCCCTGAGTGACGTTTTCTCCGCTGTCCTACTTCTACGTTCCTAAAATTTACTCTGCGGTTTCTGATGATCCTGGCTTATGAACGGCCACCATTCACCGTTCTCCTTACACTCGTGTGTCTCCATCGGCCTTAAAAGAAAGGGAGGAGACGCAACTGCTGGCAGGTAAATTCAGCAAAGTTTGTCTCAACACAAAAGAGACAGCTCTGTGGTGACCCGTCTTCCACGGTAAAACAATTCCTAGCGAATAAGGAATCTTCCCATCGCAATAACAATATGAGAGAATTGCCACCGATGGATTTGCCGCTGTGCCTACACATCATCTTGAGGCCATACAGTAGTGAAGCACGGGAACCCAGGCGCTTCACCCTTTACCCTAGACCAGTGAAACACTGTCTCTAAACAGCCCACATGCCTGTACCTATGCCCGTTTAAAGTTAAGGCTAAACCGAAATCTTCTGTCCCACTATTTTGCAGCATTTTAAAGAAGTACACTGGGAAAGATTTTTCTGCAAGGAAGGAACTGCAGGCGGCGTGGCTGAAATGAGAATATCATGCTGCACGAGCTCTTTACCCTCCGATGTAGAAGTGTCATCAGTGGGCAAAATAAACGGGACTTTAATAAGTGATCATCAACCTCTGTGAATTCCCTTTGTTCTAGACGCCTGAAATAAAGAGTTGTCCTGAGTCACAGAAACCTCCACCGAGTGGTCTTGATGCGGCGCGGGAACATGCCGGTATAAGAGAATTCCGAAGAAGGCTGAACGTCCACAATTGAATGATCATTGCCAGAAATGAAGTGGCAGCCGGATCAGACTGGGAAACTTCAGCTTCCATTAGACAATGAAGATGTGAGAATCTGGTACGTCCACAATTCACGGTTTCCTTAGATCCATGAAATTCCGTGTTGAATTTTAGTCAGAAAATGAAAACTCCGGAGCCGCTGTTCAGCAGGCCCGGGTGTAGCTCCCAGAGGCACACTGGTGCTCCTCTAGAATTTGGATAAAAATCGTTTTCACTGGAATAAAGACTAGTCCATGGCGTATTCAGCACAGGAATCTGCATCGATTGAGCCAAGACAAAGGAAAGCTCAGGGAGGCAGCACCCGTGTAGAAAAGCATTTGTACTTCAAAGATGAGGCCAAGGTGGTGAAAGGACAAAGCCATGGCAAACAGTTTTCATCATGGGCAGAATTTCACGGAGCAATATTGCTGGGAGAGAAAAGGCACCACCTGAGGGAGGCACGCTCAACAAAACTACCTAGGGCAGGAGCCGGGTTGCCCCCAGGCACTAGGCGTGTCAGGCCTCAGCATTGTAAGGAGAGTTCCCTGAAGTCCCTGAGTGAAGTTTTCTCCGCTGTCCTACGTCTACGTTCCTAAAATTTACTCTGCGGTTTCTGATGATCCTGGCTTATGAACGGCCACCATTCACCGTTCTCCTTACACTCGTGCGTCTCCATGGACCTTAAAAGAAAGGGAGGACACGCAACTGCTGGCAGGTAAATTCAGCAAAGTTTGTCTCAACACAAAAGAGACAGCTCTGTGGTGACCCGTCTTCCACGGTAAAACAATTCCTAGCGAATAAGGAATCTTCCCATCGCAATGACAATAAGAGAATTGCCACCGATGGATTTGCCGCTGTGCCTACACATCATCTTGAGGCCATACAGTAGTGAAGCACGGGAACCCAGGCGCTTCACCCTTTACCCTAGACCAGTGAAACACTGTCTCTAAACATGCCCACATGCCTTTATCTATGCCCGTTTAAAGTTAACGCTAAACCGAAATCTTCTGTCCCACTATTTTGCAGCATTTTAAAGAAGTACACTGGGAAAGATTTTTCTGCAAGGAAGAAACTGCAGGCGGCGTGGCTGAAATGAGAATATCATGCTGCACGAGCTCTTTGCCCACAGATGTAGAAATGTCATCAATGGGCATCATAGAGAAACGGGACTTTAATAAGTGATCATCAACCTCTGTGAATTCCCTTTGTTCTAGACGCCTGAAATAAAGAGTTGTCCTGAGTCACAGAAAACTCCACCGAGTGGTCTTTATGTGGCGCGGGAACATGCCGGTATAAGAGAATTCCGAAGAAGGCTGAACGTCCACAATTGAATGATCATTGCCAGAAATGAAGTGGGGCAGCCGGATCAGACTGGGAAACTTCAGCTTCCATTAGACAATAAAGATGTGAGAATCTGGTACGTCCACAATTCACGGTTTCCTTAGATCCATGAAATTCCGTGTTGAATTTTAGTCAGAAAAGGAAAACTCCGGAGCCGCTGTTCAGCAGTCCCGGGTGTAGCTCCCAGAGGCACACTGGTGCTCCTCTAGAATTTGGATAAAAATCGTTTTCACTGGAATAAAGAACCTTGATCAAGCCAGGTGGGTCTTGACAATCGAAATTGCTGCGTTTGCCCGGTATACTGACAAGAACCCACCTGTGCTAGTCCATGGCGTATTCAGCACAGGAATCTCCATCGATTGAGCCAAGACAAAGGAAAGCTCAGGGAGGCAGCACCCGTGTAGAAAAGCATTTGTACTTCAAAGATGAGGCCAATGAGGTGAAAGGACAAAGCCATGGCAAACAGTTTTCATCATGGGAAGATTTTAACGGAGCAATATTGCTGGGAGAGAAAAGGCACCACCTGAGGGAGGCACGCTCAACAAAACTACCTAGGGCAGGAGCCGGGTTGCCCCCAGGCACTAGGCGTGTCAGGCCTCAGCATTGTAAGGAGAGTTCCCTGAAGTCCCTGAGTGAAGTTTTCTCCGCTGTCGTACGTCTACGTTCCTAAAATTTACTCTGCGGTTTCTGATGATTCTGTCTTATGAACGGCCACCATTCACCGTTCTCCTTACACTCGTGCGTCTCCATCGACCTTAAAAGAAAGGGAGGACACGCAACTGCTGGCAGGTAAATTCAGCAAAGTTTGTCTCAACACAAAAGAGACAGCTCTGTGGTGACCCGTCTTCCACGGTAAAACAATTCCTAGCGAATAAGGAATCTTCCCATCGCAAAGACAATATGAGAGAATTGCCACCGATGGATTTGCCGCTGTGCCTACACATCATTTTGAGGCCATACAGTAGTGAAGCACGGGAACCCAGGCGCTTCACCCTTTACCCTAGACCAGTGAAACACTGTCTCTAAACATGCCCACATGCCTGTCCCTATGCCCGTTTAAAGTGAACGCTAAACCGAAATCTTCTGTCCCACTATTTTGCAGCATTTTAAAGAAGTACACTGGGAAAGATTTTTCTGCAAGGAAGAAACTGCAGGCGGCGTGGTTGAAATGAGAATATCATGCTGCACGAGCTCTTTGCCCTCCGATGTAGAAGTGTCATCAGTGGGCAAAATAGAGAAACGGGACTTTAATAAGTGATCATCAACCTCTGTGAATTCCCTTTGTTCTCGACGCCTGAAATAAAGAGTTGTCCTGAGTCACAGAAACCTCCACCGAGTGGTCTTGATGCGGCGCGGGAACATGCCGGTATAAGAGAATTCCGAAGAAGGCTGAACGTCCACAATTGAATGATCATTGCCAGAAATGAAGTGGCAGCCGGATCAGACTGGGAAACCTCAGCTTCCATTAGACAATGAAGATGTGAGAATCTGGTACGTCCACAATTCACGGTTTCCTTAGATCCATGAAATTCCGTGTTGAATTTTAGTCAGAAAATGAAAACTCCGGAGCCGCTGTTCAGCAGGCCCGGGTGTAGCTCCCAGAGGCACACTGGTGCTCCTCTAGAATTTGGATAAAAATCGTTTTCACTGGAATAAAGAACCTTGATCAAGCCAGGTGGGTCTTGACAATCGAAATTGCTGCGTTTGCCCGGTATACTCACGAGAACCCACCTGTGCTAGTCCATGGCGTATTCAACACAGGAATCTGCATCGATTGAGCCAAGACAAAGGAAAGCTCAGGGAGGCAGCACCCGTGTAGAAAAGCATTTGTACTTCAAAGATGAGGCCAAGGAGGTGAAAGGACAAAGCCATGGCAAACAGTTTTCATCATCGGCAGAATTTCACGGAGCAATATTGCTGGGAGAGAAAAGGCACCACCTGAGGGAGGCACGCTCAATAAAAGAACCTAGGGCAGGAGCCGGGTTGCCCCCAGGCACTAGGGGTGTCAGGCCTCAGCATTGTAAGGAGAGTTCCCTGAAGTCCCTGAGTGAAGTTTTCTCCGCTGTCGTACGTCTACGTTCCTAAAATTTACTCTGCGGTTTCTGATGATTCTGTCTTATGAACGGCCACCATTCACCGTTCTCCTTACACTCGTGCGTCTCCATCGACCTTAAAAGAAAGGGAGGACACGCAACTGCTGGCAGGTAAATTCAGCAAAGTTTGTCTCAACACAAAAGAGACAGCTCTGTGGTGACCCGTCTTCCACGGTAAAACAATTCCTAGCGAATAAGGAATCTTCCCATCGCAATGACAATATGAGAGAATTGCCACCGATGGATTTGCCGCTGTGCCTACACATCATTTTGAGGCCATACAGTAGTGAAGCACGGGAACCCAGGCGCTTCACCCTTTACCCTAGACCAGTGAAACACTGTCTCTAAACATGCCCACATGCCTGTACCTATGCCCGTTTAAAGTGAACGCTAAACCGAAATCTTCTGTCCCACTATTTTGCAGTATTTTAAAGTAGACTGGGAAAGATTTTTCTGCAAGGAAGAAACTGCAGGCGGCGTGGCTGAAATGAGAATATCATGCTGCACGAGCTCTTTGCCCTCCGATGTAGAAATGTCATCAATGGGCATCATAGAGAAACGGGACTTTAATAAGTGATCATCCACCTCTGTGAATTCCCTTTGTTCTAGACGCCTGAAATAAAGAGTTGTCCTGAGTCACAGAAATCTCCACCAAGAGGTCTTTATGGGGCGCGGGAACATGCCGGTATAAGAGAATTCCGAAGAAGGTTGAACGTCCAGAATTGAATGGTCATTGCCAGAAATGAAGTGGCAGCCGGATCAGACTGGGAAACTTCAGCTTCCATTAGACAATGAAGATGTGAGAATCTGGTACGTCCACAATTCACGGTTTCCTTAGATCCATGAAATTCCGTGTTGAATTTTAGTTAGAAAAGGAAAACTCCGGAGCCGCTGTTCAGCAGGCCCGGGTGTAGCTCCCAGAGGCACACTGGTGCTCCTCTAGAATTTGGATAAAAATCGTTTTCACTGGAATAAAGAACCTTGATCAAGCCAGGTGGGACTTGACAATCGAAATTGCTGCGTTTGCCCGGTATACTGACAAGAACCCACCTGTGCTAGTCCATGGAGTATTCAGCACAGGAATCTGCAACGATTGAGCCAAGACAAAGGAAAGCTCAGGGAGGCAGCACCCGTGTAGAAAAGCATTTGTACTTCAAAGATGAGGCCAATGAGGTGAAAGGACAAAGCCATGGCAGTTTTCATCATGGGCAGAATTTCACGGAGCAATATTGCTGGGAGAGAAAAGGCACCACCTGAGGGAGGCAAGCTCAACAAAACTACCTAGGGCAGGAGCCGGGTTGCCCCCAGGCACTAGGCGTGTCAGGCCTCAGCATTCTAAGGAGAGTTCCCTGTAGTCCCTGAGTGAAGTTTTCTCCGCTGTCCTACGTCTACGTTCCTAAAATTTACTCTGCGGTTTCTGATGATCCTGGCTTATGAACGGCCACCATTCACCGTTCTCCTTACACTCGTGCGTCTCCATCGGCCTTAAAAGAAAGGGAGGACACGCAACTGTTGGCAGGTAAATTCAGCAAAGTTTGTCTCAACACAAAAGAGACAGCTCTGTGGTGACCCGTCTTCCACGGTAAAACAATTCCTAGCGAATAAGGAATCTTCCCATCGCAATGACAATATGAGGGAATTGCCACCGATGGATTTGCCGCTGTGGCAACACATCATCTTGAGGCCATACAGTAGTGAAGCACGGGAACCCAGGCGCTTCACCCTTTACCCTAGACCAGTGAAACACTGTCTCTAAACATGCCCACATGCCTGTACCTATGCCCGTTTAAATTAAGGCTAAACCGAAATCTTCTGTCCCACTATTTTGCAGCATTTTAAAGAAGTACACTGGGAAAGATTTTTCTGCAAGGAAGGAACTGCAGGCGGCGTGGCTGAAATGAGAATATCATGCTGCACGAGCTCTTTGCCATCCGATGTAGAAGTGTCATCAGTGGGCATCATAGAGAAACGGGACTTTAATAAGTGATCATCAACCTCTGTGAATTCCCTTTGTTCTAGACGCCTGAAATAAAGAGTTGTCCTGAGTCACAGAAACCTCCACCGAGTGGTCTTTATGCGGCGCGGGAACATGTCGGTATAAGAGAATTCCGAAGAAGGCTGAACGTCCACAATTGAATGATCATTGCAAGAAATGAAGTGGGGCAGCCGGATCAGACTGGGAACTTCAGCTTCCATTAGACAATGAAGATGTGAGAATCTGGTATGTCCACAATTCACGGTTTCCTTAGATCCATGAAATTCCGTGTTGAATTTTAGTCAGAAAATGAAAACTCCGGAGCCGCTGTTCAGCAGTCCCGGGTGTAGCTCCCAGAGGCACACTGGTGCTCCTCTAGAATTTGGATAAAAATCGTTTTCACTGGAATAAAGAACCTTGATCAAGCCAGGTGGGTCTTGACAATCGAAATTGCTGCGTTTGCCCGGTATACTCACGAGAACCCACCTGTGCTAGTCCATGGCGTATTCAACACAGGAATCTGCATCGATTGAGCCAAGACAAAGGAAAGCTCAGGGAGGCAGCACCCGTGTAGAAAAGCATTTGTACTTCAAAGATGAGGCCAAGGAGGTGAAAGGACAAAGCCATGGCAAACAGTTTTCATCATCGGCAGAATTTCACGGAGCAATATTGCTGGGAGAGAAAAGGCACCACCTGAGGGAGGCACGCTCAACAAAAGAACCTAGGGCAGGAGCCGGGTTGCCCCCAGGCACTAGGGGTGTCAGGCCTCAGCATTGTAAGGAGAGTTCCCTGAAGTCCCTGAGTGAAGTTTTCTCCGCTGTCGTACGTCTACGTTCCTAAAATTTACTCTGCGGTTTCTGATGATTCTGTCTTATGAACGGCCACCATTCACCGTTCTCCTTACACTCGTGCGTCTCCATCGACCTTAAAAGAAAGGGAGGACACGCAACTGCTGGCAGGTAAATTCAGCAAAGTTTGTCTCAACACAAAAGAGACAGCTCTGTGGTGACCCGTCTTCCACGGTAAAACAATTCCTAGCGAATAAGGAATCTTCCCATCGCAAAGACAATATGAGAGAATTGCCACCGATGGATTTGCCGCTGTGCCTACACATCATTTTGAGGCCATACAGTAGTGAAGCACGGGAACCCAGGCGCTTCACCCTTTACCCTAGACCAGTGAAACACTGTCTCTAAACATGCCCACATGCCTGTACCTATGCCCGTTTAAAGTGAACGCTAAACCGAAATCTTCTGTCCCACTATTTTGCAGCATTTTAAAGAAGTACACTGGGAAAGATTTTTCTGCAAGGAAGAAACTGCAGGCGGCGTGGTTGAAATGAGAATATCATGCTGCACGAGCTCTTTGCCCTCCGATGTAGAAGTGTCATCAGTGGGCAAAATAGAGAAACGGGACTTTAATAAGTGATCATCAACCTCTGTGAATTCCCTTTGTTCTCGACGCCTGAAATAAAGAGTTGTCCTGAGTCACAGAAACCTCCACCGAGTGGTCTTGATGCGGCGCGGGAACATGCCGGTATAAGAGAATTCCGAAGAAGGCTGAACGTCCACAATTGAATGATCATTGCCAGAAATGAAGTGGCAGCCGGATCAGACTGGGAAACCTCAGCTTCCATTAGACAATGAAGATGTGAGAATCTGGTACGTCCACAATTCACGGTTTCCTTAGATCCATGAAATTCCGTGTTGAATTTTAGTCAGAAAATGAAAACTCCGGAGCCGCTGTTCAGCAGGCCCGGGTGTAGCTCCCAGAGGCACACTGGTGCTCCTCTAGAATTTGGATAAAAATCGTTTTCACTGGAATAAAGAACCTTGATCAAGCCAGGTGGGTCTTGACAATCGAAATTGCTGCGTTTGCCCGGTATACTCACGAGAACCCACCTGTGCTAGTCCATGGCGTATTCAGCACAGGAATCTGCATCGATTGAGCCAAGACAAAGGAAAGCTCAGGGAGGCAGCACCCGTGTAGAAAAGCATTTGTACTTCAAAGATGAGGCCAAGGAGGTGAAAGGACAAAGCCATGGCAAACAGTTTTCATCATGTGCAGAATTTCACGGAGCAATATTGCTGGGAGAGAAAAGGCACCAACTGAGGGAGGCACGCTCAACAAAACTACCTAGGGCAGGATCCGGGTTGCCCCCAGGCACTAGGCGTGTCAGGCCTCAGCATTGTAAGGAGAGTTCCCTGAAGTCCCTGAGTGAAGTTTTCTCCGCTGTCCTACGTCTACGTTCCTAAAATTTACTCTGCGGTTTCTGATGATCCTGGCTTATGAACGGCCACCATTCACCGTTCTCCTTACACTCGTGCGTCTCCATGGACCTTAAAAGAAAGGGAGGACACGCAACTGCTGGCAGGTAAATTCAGCAAAGTTTGTCTCAACACAAAAGAGCCAGCTCTGTGGTGACCCGTCTTCCACGGTAAAACAATTCCTAGCGAATAAGGAATCTTCCCATCGCAATGACAATAAGAGAATTGCCACCGATGGATTTGCCGCTGTGCCTACACATCATCTTGAGGCCATACAGTAGTGAAGCACGGGAACCCAGGCGCTTCACCCTTTACCCTAGACCAGTGAAACACTGTCTCTAAACATGCCCACATGCCTGTACCTATGCCCGTTTAAATTAAGGCTAAACCGAAACCTTCTGTCCCACTATTTTGCAGCATTTTAAAGAAGTACACTGGGAAAGATTTTTCTGCAAGGAAGGAACTGCAGGCGGCGTGGCTGAAATGAGAATATCATGCTGCACGAGCTCTTTGCCATCCGATTTAGAAGTGTCATCAGTGGGCATCATAGAGAAACGGGACTTTAATAAGTGATCATCAACCTCTGTGAATTCCCTTTGTTCTAGACGCCTGAAATAAAGAGTTGTCCTGAGTCACAGAAACCTCCACCGAGTGGTCTTTATGCGGCGCGGGAACATGTCGGTATAAGAGAATTCCGAAGAAGGCTGAACGTCCACAATTGAATGATCATTGCAAGAAATGAAGTGGGGCAGCCGGATCAGACTGGGAACTTCAGCTTCCATTAGACAATGAAGATGTGAGAATCTGGTACGTCCACAATTCACGGTTTCCTTAGATCCATGAAATTCCGTGTTGAATTTTAGTCAGAAAATGAAAACTCCGGAGCCGCTGTTCAGCAGTCCCGGGTGTAGCTCCCAGAGGCACACTGGTGCTCCTCTAGAATTTGGATAAAAATCGTTTTCACTGGAATAAAGAACCTTGATCAAGCCAGGTGGGTCTTGACAATCGAAATTGCTGCGTTTGCCCGGTATACTCACGAGAACCCACCTGTGCTAGCCCGGTATACTCACGAGAACCCACCTGTGCTAGTCCATGGCGTATTCAGCACAGGAATCTGCATCGATTGAGCCAAGACAAAGGAAAGCTCAGGGAGGCAGCACCCGTGTAGAAAAGCATTTGTACTTCAAAGATGAGGCCAAGGAGGTGAAAGGACAAAGCCATGGCAAACAGTTTTCATCATCGGCAGAATTTCACGGAGCAATATTGCTGGGAGAGAAAAGGCACCACCTGAGGGAGGCACGCTCAACAAAAGAACCTAGGGCAGGAGCCGGGTTGCCCCCAGGCACTAGGGGTGTCAGGCCTCAGCATTGTAAGGAGAGTTCCCTGAAGTCCCTGAGTGAAGTTTTCTCCGCTGTCGTACGTCTACGTTCCTAAAATTTACTCTGCGGTTTCTGATGATTCTGTCTTATGAACGGCCACCATTCACCGTTCTCCTTACACTCGTGCGTCTCCATCGACCTTAAAAGAAAGGGAGGACACGCAACTGCTGGCAGGTAAATTCAGCAAAGTTTGTCTCAACACAAAAGAGACAGCTCTGTGGTGACCCGTCTTCCACGGTAAAACAATTCCTAGCGAATAAGGAATCTTCCCATCGCAATGACAATATGAGAGAATTGCCACCGATGGATTTGCCGCTGTGCCTACACATCATTTTGAGGCCATACAGTAGTGAAGCACGGGAACCCAGGCGCTTCACCCTTTACCCTAGACCAGTGAAACACTGTCTCTAAACATGCCCACATGCCTGTACCTATGCCCGTTTAAAGTGAACGCTAAACCGAAATCTTCTGTCCCACTATTTTGCAGCATTTTAAAGAAGTACACTGGGAAAGATTTTTCTGCAAGGAAGAAACTGCAGGCGGCGTGGTTGAAATGAGAATATCATGCTGCACGAGCTCTTTGCCCTCCGATGTAGAAGTGTCATCAGTGGGCAAAATAGAGAAACGGGACTTTAATAAGTGATCATCAACCTCTGTGAATTCCCTTTGTTCTCGACGCCTGAAATAAAGAGTTGTCCTGAGTCACAGAAACCTCAACCGAGTGGTCTTGATGCGGCGCGGGAACATGCCGGTATAAGAGAATTCCGAAGAAGGCTGAACGTCCACAATTGAATGATCATTGCCAGAAATGAAGTGGCAGCCGGATCAGACTGGGAAACTTCAGCTTCCATTAGACAATGAACATGTGAGAATCTGGTACGTCCACAATTCACGGTTTCCTTAGATCCATGAAATTCCGTGTTGAATTTTAGTCAGAAAATGAAAACTCCGGAGCCGCTGTTCAGCAGGCCCGGGTGTAGCTCCCAGAGGCACACTGGTGCTCCTCTAGAATTTGGATAAAAATCGTTTTCACTGGAATAAAGAACCTTGATCAAGCCAGGTGGGTCTTGACAATCGAAATTGCTGCGTTTGCCCGGTATACTCACGAGAACCCACCTGTGCTAGTCCATGGCGTATTCAGCACAGGAATCTGCATCGATTGAGCCAAGACAAAGGAAAGCTCAGGGAGGCAGCACCCGTGTAGAAAAGCATTTGTACTTCAAAGATGAGGCCAAGGAGGTGAAAGGACAAAGCCATGGCAAACAGTTTTCATCATGGGCAGAATTTCACGGAGCAATATTGCTGGGAGAGAAAAGGCACCACCTGAGGGAGGCACGCTCAACAAAACTACCTAGGGCAGGAGCCGGGTTGCCCCCAGGCACTAGGCGTGTCAGGCCTCAGCATTGTAAGGAGAGTTCCCTGAAGTCCCTGAGTGAAGTTTTCTCCGCTGTCCTACGTCTACGTTCCTAAAATTTACTCTGCGGTTTCTGATGATCCTGGCTTATGAACGGCCACCATTCACCGTTCTCCTTACACTCGTGCGTCTCCATGGACCTTAAAAGAAAGGGAGGACACGCAACTGCTGGCAGGTAAATTCAGCAAAGTTTGTCTCAACACAAAAGAGACAGCTCTGTGGTGACCCGTCTTCCACGGTAAAACAATTCCTAGCGAATAAGGAATCTTCCCATCGCAATGACAATAAGAGAATTGCCACCGATGGATTTGCCGCTGTGCCTACACATCATCTTGAGGCCATACAGTAGTGAAGCACGGGAACCCAGGCGCTTCACCCTTTACCCTAGACCAGTGAAACACTGTCTCTAAACATGCCCACATGCCTGTACCTATGCCCGTTTAAATTAAGGCTAAACCGAAATCTTCTGTCCCACTATTTTGCAGCATTTTAAAGAAGTACACTGGGAAAGATTTTTCTGCAAGGAAGGAACTGCAGGCGGCGTGGCTGAAATGAGAATATCATGCTGCACGAGCTCTTTGCCATCCGATGTAGAAGTGTCATCAATGGGCATCATAGAGAAACGGGACTTTAATAAGTGATCATCAACCTCTGTGAATTCCCTTTGTTCTAGACGCCTGAAATAAAGAGTTGTCCTGAGTCACAGAAACTTCCACCGAGTGGTCTTTATGCGGCGCGGGAACATGTCGGTATAAGAGAATTCCGAAGAAGGCTGAACGTCCACAATTGAATGATCATTGCAAGAAATGAAGTGGGGCAGCCGGATCAGACTGGGAACTTCAGCTTCCATTAGACAATGAAGATGTGAGAATCTGGTATGTCCACAATTCACGGTTTCCTTAGATCCATGAAATTCCGTGTTGAATTTTAGTCAGAAAATGAAAACTCCGGAGCCGCTGTTCAGCAGTCCCGGGTGTAGCTCCCAGAGGCACACTGGTGCTCCTCTAGAATTTGGATAAAAATCGTTTTCACTGGAATAAAGAACCTTGATCAAGCCAGGTGGGTCTTGACAATCGAAATTGCTGCGTTTGCCCGGTATACTCACGAGAACCCACCTGTGCTAGTCCATGGCGTATTCAACACAGGAATCTGCATCGATTGAGCCAAGACAAAGGAAAGCTCAGGGAGGCAGCACCCGTGTAGAAAAGCATTTGTACTTCAAAGATGAGGCCAAGGAGGTGAAAGGACAAAGCCATGGCAAACAGTTTTCATCATCGGCAGAATTTCACGGAGCAATATTGCTGGGAGAGAAAAGGCACCACCTGAGGGAGGCACGCTCAACAAAAGAACCTAGGGCAGGAGCCGGGTTGCCCCCAGGCACTAGGGGTGTCAGGCCTCAGCATTGTAAGGAGAGTTCCCTGAAGTCCCTGAGTGAAGTTTTCTCCGCTGTCGTACGTCTACGTTCCTAAAATTTACTCTGCGGTTTCTGATGATTCTGTCTTATGAACGGCCACCATTCACCGTTCTCCTTACACTCGTGCGTCTCCATCGACCTTAAAAGAAAGGGAGGACACGCAACTGCTGGCAGGTAAATTCAGCAAAGTTTGTCTCAACACAAAAGAGACAGCTCTGTGGTGACCCGTCTTCCACGGTAAAACAATTCCTAGCGAATAAGGAATCTTCCCATCGCAATGACAATATGAGAGAATTGCCACCGATGGATTTGCCGCTGTGCCTACACATCATCTTGAGGCCATACAGTAGTGAAGCACGGGAACCCAGGCGCTTCACCCTTTACCCTAGACCAGTGAAACACTGTCTCTAAACATGCCCACATGCCTGTACCTATGCCCGTTTAAAGTGAACGCTAAACCGAAATCTTCTGTCCCACTATTTTGCAGCATTTTAAAGAAGTACACTGGGAAAGATTTTTCTGCAAGGAAGAAACTGCAGGCGGCGTGGTTGAAATGAGAATATCATGCTGCACGAGCTCTTTGCCCTCCGATGTAGAAGTGTCATCAGTGGGCAAAATAGAGAAACGGGACTTTAATAAGTGATCATCAACCTCTGTGAATTCCCTTTGTTCTAGACGCCTGAAATAAAGAGTTGTCCTGAGTCACAGAAACCTCCACCGAGTGGTCTTGATGCGGCGCGGGAACATGCCGGTGTAAGAGAATTCCGAAGAAGGCTGAACGTCCACAATTGAATGATCATTGCCAGAAATGAAGTGGCAGCCGGATCAGACTGGGAAACCTCAGCTTCCATTAGACAATGAACATGTGAGAATCTGGTATGTCCACAATTCACGGTTTCCTTAGATCCATGAAATTCCGTGTTGAATTTTAGTCAGAAAATGAAAACTCCGGAGCCGCTGTTCAGCAGTCCCGGGTGTAGCTCCCAGAGGCACACTGGTGCTCCTCTAGAATTTGGATAAAAATCGTTTTCACTGGAATAAAGAACCTTGATCAAGCCAGGTGGGTCTTGACAATCGAAATTGCTGCGTTTGCCCGGTGTACTCACGAGAACCCACCTGTGTTAGTCCATGGCGTATTCAACACAGGAATCTGCATCGATTGAGCCAAGACAAAGGAAAGCTCAGGGAGGCAGCACCCGTGTAGAAAAGCATTTGTACTTCAAAGATGAGGCCAAGGAGGTGAAAGGACAAAGCCATGCAAACAGTTTTCATCATCGGCAGAATTTCACGGAGCAATATTGCTGGGAGAGAAAAGGCACCACCTGAGGGAGGCACGCTCAACAAAAGAACCTAGGGCAGGAGCCGGGTTGCCCCCAGGCACTAGGGGTGTCAGGCCTCAGCATTGTAAGGAGAGTTCCCTGAAGTCCCTGAGTGAAGTTTTCTCCGCTGTCGTACGTCTACGTTCCTAAAATTTACTCTGCGGTTTCTGATGATTCTGTCTTATGAACGGCCACCATTCACCGTTCTCCTTACACTCGTGCGTCTCCATCGACCTTAAAAGAAAGGGAGGACACGCAACTGCTGGCAGGTAAATTCAGCAAAGTTTGTCTCAACACAAAAGAGACAGCTCTGTGGTGACCCGTCTTCCACGGTAAAACAATTCCTAGCGAATAAGGAATCTTCCCATCGCAATGACAATATGAGAGAATTGCCACCGATGGATTTGCCGCTGTGCCTACACATCATCTTGAGGCCATACAGTAGTGAAGCACGGGAACCCAGGCGCTTCACCCTTTACCCTAGACCAGTGAAACACTGTCTCTAAACATGCCCACATGCATGTACCTATGCCCGTTTAAAGTGAACGCTAAACCGAAATCTTCTGTCCCACTATTTTGCAGCATTTTAAAGAAGTACACTGGGAAAGATTTTTCTGCAAGGAAGAAACTGCAGGCGGCGTGGTTGAAATGAGAATATCATGCTGCACGAGCTCTTTGCCCTCCGATGTAGAAGTGTCATCAGTGGGCAAAATAGAGAAACGGGACTTTAATAAGTGATCATCAACCTCTGTGAATTCCCTTTGTTCTAGACGCCTGAAATAAAGAGTTGTCCTGAGTCACAGAAACCTCCACCGAGTGGTCTTGATGCGGCGCGGGAACATGCCGGTATAAGAGAATTCCGAAGAAGGCTGAACGTCCACAATTGAATGATCATTGCCAGAAATGAAGTGGCAGCCGGATCAGACTGGGAAACCTCAGCTTCCATTAGACAATGAACATGTGAGAATCTGGTACGTCCACAATTCACGGTTTCCTTAGATCCATGAAATTCCGTGTTGAATTTTAGTCAGAAAATGAAAACTCCGGAGCCGCTGTTCAGCAGGCCCGGGTGTAGCTCCCAGAGGCACACTGGTGCTCCTCTAGAATTTGGATAAAAATCGTTTTCACTGGAATAAAGAACCTTGATCAAGCCAGGTGGGTCTTGACAATCGAAATTGCTGCGTTTGCCCGGTATACTCACGAGAACCCACCTGTGCTAGTCCATGGCGTATTCAGCACAGGAATCTGCATCGATTGAGCCAAGACAAAGGAAAGCTCAGGGAGGCAGCACCCGTGTAGAAAAGCATTTGTACTTCAAAGATGAGGCCAAGGAGGTGAAAGGACAAAGCCATGGCAAACAGTTTTCATCATGGGCAGAATTTCACGGAGCAATATTGCTGGGAGAGAAAAGGCACCACCTGAGGGAGGCACGCTCAACAAAACTACCTAGGGCAGGAGCCGGGTTGCCCCCAGGCACTAGGCGTGTCAGGCCTCAGCATTGTAAGGAGAGTTCCCTGAAGTCCCTGAGTGAAGTTTTCTCCGCTGTCCTACGTCTACGTTCCTAAAATTTACTCTGCGGTTTCTGATGATCCTGGCTTATGAACGGCCACCATTCACCGTTCTCCTTACACTCGTGCGTCTCCATGGACCTTAAAAGAAAGGGAGGACACGCAACTGCTGGCAGGTAAATTCAGCAAAGTTTGTCTCAACACAAAAGAGACAGCTCTGTGGTGACCCGTCTTCCACGGTAAAACAATTCCTAGCGAATAAGGAATCTTCCCATCGCAATGACAATAAGAGAATTGCCACCGATGGATTTGCCGCTGTGCCTACACATCATCTTGAGGCCATACAGTAGTGAAGCACGGGAACCCAGGCGCTTCACCCTTTACCCTAGACCAGTGAAACACTGTCTCTAAACATGCTCACATGCCTTTATCTATGCCCGTTTAAAGTTAACGCTAAACCGAAATCTTCTGTCCCACTATTTTGCAGCATTTTAAAGAAGTACACTGGGAAAGATTTTTCTGCAAGGAAGAAACTGCAGGCGGCGTGGCTGAAATGAGAATATCATGCTGCACGAGCTCTTTGCCCACAGATGTAGAAATGTCATCAATGGGCATCATAGAGAAACGGGACTTTAATAAGTGATCATCAACCTCTGTGAATTCCCTTTGTTCTAGACGCCTGAAATAAAGAGTTGTCCTGAGTCACAGAAACCTCCACCGAGTGGTCTTTATGCGGCGCGGGAACATGCCGGTATAAGAGAATTCCGAAGAAGGCTGAACGTCCACAATTGAATGATCATTGCCAGAAATGAAGTGGGGCAGCCGGATCAGACTGGGAAACTTCAGCTTCCATTAGACAATAAAGATGTGAGAATCTGGTACGTCCACAATTCACGGTTTCCTTAGATCCATGAAATACCGTGCTGAATTTTAGTCAGAAAAGGAAAACTCCGGAGCCGCTGTTCAGCAGGCCCGGGTGTAGCTCCCAGAGGCACACTGGTGCTCCTCTAGAATTTGGATAAAAATCGTTTTCACTGGAATAAAGAACCTTGATCAAGCCAGGTGGGTCTTGACAATCGAAATTGCTGCGTTTGCCCGGTATACTGACAAGAACCCACCTGTGCTAGTCCATGGCGTATTCAGCACAGGAATCTGCATCGATTGAGCCAAGACAAAGGAAAGCTCAGGGAGGCAGCACCCGTGTAGAAAAGCATTTGTACTTCAAAGATGAGGCCAATGAGGTGAAAGGACAAAGCCATGGCAAACAGTTTTCATCATGGGCAGAATTTCACGGAGCAATATTGCTGGGAGAGAAAAGGCACCACCTGAGGGAGGCACGCTCAACAAAACTACCTAGGGCAGGAGCCGGGTTGCCCCCAGGCACTAGGCGTGTCAGGCCTCAGCATTGTAAGGAGAGTTCCCTGAAGTCCCTGAATGTTTTCTCCGCTGTCCTACGTCTACGTTCCTAAAATTTACTCTGCGCTTTCTGATGATTCTAGCTTATGTACGGCCACCATTCACCGTTCTCCTTACACTCGTGCGTCTCCATCGACCTTAAAAGAAAGGGAGGACACGCAACTGCTGGCAGGTAAATTCAGCAAAGTTTGTCTCAACACAAAAGAGACAGCTCTGTGGTGACCCGTCTTCCACGGTAAAACAATTCCTAGCGAATAAGGAATCTTCCCATCGCAATGACAATATAAGAGAATTGCCACCGATGGATTTGCCGCTGTGCCTACAAACATCATCTTGAGGCCATACAGTAATGAAGCACAGGAACCCAGGCGCTTCACCCTATATCCTAGACAAGTGAAACACTGTCTCTAAACCTGCCCACATGCCTGTACCTATGCCCGTTTAAAGTGAACGCTAAACCGAAATCTTCTGTCCCACTATTTTGCAGCATTTTAAAGTAGACTGGGAAAGATTTTTCTGCAAGGAAGAAACTGCAGGCGGCGTGGCTGAAATGAGAATATCATGCTGCACGAGCTCTTTGCCCTCCGATGTAGAAATGTCATCAATGGGCATCATAGAGAAACGAGACTTTAATAAGAGATCATCCACCTCTGTGAATTCCCTTTGTTCTAGACGCCTGAAATAAAGAGTTGTCCTGAGTCACAGAAATCTCCACCGAGAGGTCTTTATGGGGCGCGGGAACATGCCGGTATAAGAGAATTCCGAAGAAGGTTGAACGTCCAGAATTGAATGGTCATTGCCAGAAATGAAGTGGCAGCCGGATCAGACTGGGAAACTTCAGCTTCCATTAGACAATGAAGATTTGAGAATCTGGTACGTCCACAATTCACGGTTTCCTTAGATCCATGAAATTCCGTGTTGAATTTTAGTTAGAAAAGGAAAACTCCGGAGCCGCTGTTCAGCAGGCCCGGGTGTAGCTCCCAGAGGCACACTGGTGTTCCTCTAGAATTTGGATAAAAATCGTTTTCACTGGAATAAAGAACCTTGATCAAGCCAGGTGGGTCTTGACAATCGAAATTGCTGCGTTTGCCCGGTATACTGACAAGAACCCACCTGTGCTAGTCCATGGCGTATTCAGCACAGGAATCTGCAACGATTGAGCCAAGACAAAGGAAAGCTCAGGGAGGCAGCACCCGTGTAGAAAAGCATTTGTACTTCAAAGATTAGGCCAAGGAGGTGAAAGGACAAAGCCATGGCAAACAGTTTTCATCATGGGCAGAATTTCACGGAGCAATATTGCTGGGAGAGAAAAGGCACCACCTGAGGGAGGCAAGCTCAACAAAACTACCTAGGGCAGGAGCCGGGTTGCCCCCAGGCACTAGGCGTGTCAGGCCTCAGCATTCTAAGGAGAGTTCCCTGTAGTCCCTGAGTGAAGTTTTCACCGCTGTCCTACGTCTACGTTCCTAAAATTTACTCTGCGGTTTCTGATGATCCTGGCTTATGAACGGCCACCATTCACCGTTCTCCTTACACTCGTGCGTCTCCATCGGCCTTAAAAGAAAGGGAGGACACGCAACTGCTGGCAGGTAAATTCAGCAAAGTTTGTCTCAACACAAAAGAGACAGCTCTGTGGTGACCCGTCTTCCACAGTAAAACAATTCCTAGCGAATAAGGAATCTTCCCATCGCAATGACAATATGAGAGAATTGCCACCGATGGATTTGCCGCTGTGTCTACACATCATCTTGAGGCCATACAGTAGTGAAGCACGGGAACCCAGGCGCTTCACCCTTTACCCTAGACCAGTGAAACACTGTCTCTAAACATGCCCACATGCCTGTACCTATGCCCGTTTAAAGTGAACGCTAAACCGAAATCTTCTGTCCCACTATTTTGCAGCATTTTAAAGAAGTACACTGGGAAAGATTTTTCTGCAAGGAAGAAACTGCAGGCGGCGTGGTTGAAATGAGAATATCATGCTGCACGAGCTCTTTGCCCTCCGATGTAGAAGTGTCATCAGTGGGCAAAATAGAGAAACGGGACTTTAATAAGTGATCATCAACCTCTGTGAATTCCCTTTGTTCTAGACGCCTGAAATAAAGAGTTGTCCTGAGTCACAGAAACCTCCACCGAGTGGTCTTGATGCGGCGCGGGAACATGCCGGTAGAAGAGAATTCCGAAGAAGGCTGAACGTCCACAATTGAATGATCATTGCCAGAAATGAAGTGGCAGCCGGATCAGACTGGGAAACTTCAGCTTCCATTAGACAATGAAGATGTGAGAATCTGGTACGTCCACAATTCACGGTTTCCTTAGATCCATGAAATTCCGTGTTGAATTTTAGTCAGAAAATGAAAACTCCGGAGCCTTTGTTCAGCAGGCCCGGGTGTAGCTCCCAGAGGCACACTGGTGCTCCTCTAGAATTTGGATAAAAATCGTTTTCACTGGAATAAAGAACCTTGATCAAGCCAGGTGGGTCTTGACAATTGAAATTGCTGCGTTTGCCCGGTATACTCACGAGAACCCACCTGTGCTAGTCCATGGCGTATTCAGCACAGGAATCTGCATCGATTGAGCCAAGACAAAGGAAAGCTCAGGGAGGCAGCACCCGTGTAGAAAAGCATTTGTACTTCAAAGATGAGTCCAAGGAGGTGAAAGGACAAAGCCATTGCAAACAGTTTTCATCATGGGCAGAATTTCACGGAGCAATATTGCTGGGAGAGAAAAGGCACCACCTGAGGGAGGCACGCTCAACAAAACTACCTAGGGCAGGAGCCGGGTTGCCCCCAGGCACTAGGCGTGTCAGGCCTCAGCATTGTAAGGAGAGTTCCCTGAAGTCCCTGAGTGAAGTTTTCTCCGCTGTCCTACGTCTACGTTCCTAAAATTTACTCTGCGGTTTCTGATGATCCTGGCTTATGAACGGCCACCATTCACCGTTCTCCTTACACTCGTGCGTCTCCATGGACCTTAAAAGAAAGGGAGGACACGCAACTGCTGGCAGGTAAATTCAGCAAAGTTTGTCTCAACACAAAAGAGACAGCTCTGTGGTGACCCGTCTTCCACGGTAAAACAATTCCTAGCGAATAAGGAATCTTCCCATCGCAATGACAATAAGAGAATTGCCACCGATGGATTTGCCGCTGTGCCTACACATCATCTTGAGGCCATACAGTAGTGAAGCACGGGAACCCAGGCGCTTCACCCTTTACCCTAGACCAGTGAAACACTGTCTCTAAACATGCTCACATGCCTTTATCTATGCCCGTTTAAAGTTAACGCTAAACCGAAATCTTCTGTCCCACTATTTTGCAGCATTTTAAAGAAGTACACTGGGAAAGATTTTTCTGCAAGGAAGAAACTGCAGGCGGCGTGGCTGAAATGAGAATATCATGCTGCACGAGCTCTTTGCCCACAGATGTAGAAATGTCATCAATGGGCATCATAGAGAAACGGGACTTTAATAAGTGATCATCAACCTCTGTGAATTCCCTTTGTTCTAGACGCCTGAAATAAAGAGTTGTCCTGAGTCACAGAAACCTCCACCGAGTGGTCTTTATGCGGCGCGGGAACATGCCGGTATAAGAGAATTCCGAAGAAGGCTGAACGTCCACAATTGAATGATCATTGCCAGAAATGAAGTGGGGCAGCCGGATCAGACTGGGAAACTTCAGCTTCCATTAGACAATAAAGATGTGAGAATCTGGTACGTCCACAATTCACGGTTTCCTTAGATCCATGAAATACCGTGCTGAATTTTAGTCAGAAAAGGAAAACTCCGGAGCCGCTGTTCAGCAGGCCCGGGTGTAGCTCCCAGAGGCACACTGGTGCTCCTCTAGAATTTGGATAAAAATCGTTTTCACTGGAATAAAGAACCTTGATCAAGCCAGGTGGGTCTTGACAATCGAAATTGCTGCGTTTGCCCGGTATACTGACAAGAACCCACCTGTGCTAGTCCATGGCGTATTCAGCACAGGAATCTGCATCGATTGAGCCAAGACAAAGGAAAGCTCAGGGAGGCAGCACCCGTGTAGAAAAGCATTTGTACTTCAAAGATGAGGCCAATGAGGTGAAAGGACAAAGCCATGGCAAACAGTTTTCATCATGGGCAGAATTTCACGGAGCAATATTGCTGGGAGAGAAAAGGCACCACCTGAGGGAGGCACGCTCAACAAAACTACCTAGGGCAGGAGCCGGGTTGCCCCCAGGCACTAGGCGTGTCAGGCCTCAGCATTGTAAGGAGAGTTCCCTGAAGTCCCTGAATGTTTTCTCCGCTGTCCTACGTCTACGTTCCTAAAATTTACTCTGCGCTTTCTGATGATTCTAGCTTATGTACGGCCACCATTCACCGTTCTCCTTACACTCGTGCGTCTCCATCGACCTTAAAAGAAAGGGAGGACACGCAACTGCTGGCAGGTAAATTCAGCAAAGTTTGTCTCAACACAAAAGAGACAGCTCTGTGGTGACCCGTCTTCCACGGTAAAACAATTCCTAGCGAATAAGGAATCTTCCCATCGCAATGACAATATAAGAGAATTGCCACCGATGGATTTGCCGCTGTGCCTACAAACATCATCTTGAGGCCATACAGTAATGAAGCACAGGAACCCAGGCGCTTCACCCTATATCCTAGACAAGTGAAACACTGTCTCTAAACCTGCCCACATGCCTGTACCTATGCCCGTTTAAAGTGAACGCTAAACCGAAATCTTCTGTCCCACTATTTTGCAGTATTTTAAAGTAGACTGGGAAAGATTTTTCTGCAAGGAAGAAACTGCAGGCGGCGTGGCTGAAATGAGAATATCATGCTGCACGAGCTCTTTGCCCTCCGATGTAGAAATGTCATCAATGGGCATCATAGAGAAACGAGACTTTAATAAGAGATCATCCACCTCTGTGAATTCCCTTTGTTCTAGACGCCTGAAATAAAGAGTTGTCCTGAGTCACAGAAATCTCCACCGAGAGGTCTTTATGGGGCGCGGGAACATGCCGGTATAAGAGAATTCCGAAGAAGGTTGAACGTCCAGAATTGAATGGTCATTGCCAGAAATGAAGTGGCAGCCGGATCAGACTGGGAAACTTCAGCTTCCATTAGACAATGAAGATTTGAGAATCTGGTACGTCCACAATTCACGGTTTCCTTAGATCCATGAAATTCCGTGTTGAATTTTAGTTAGAAAAGGAAAACTCCGGAGCCGCTGTTCAGCAGGCCCGGGTGTAGCTCCCAGAGGCACACTGGTGTTCCTCTAGAATTTGGATAAAAATCGTTTTCACTGGAATAAAGAACCTTGATCAAGCCAGGTGGGTCTTGACAATCGAAATTGCTGCGTTTGCCCGGTATACTGACAAGAACCCACCTGTGCTAGTCCATGGCGTATTCAGCACAGGAATCTGCAACGATTGAGCCAAGACAAAGGAAAGCTCAGGGAGGCAGCACCCGTGTAGAAAAGCATTTGTACTTCAAAGATTAGGCCAAGGAGGTGAAAGGACAAAGCCATGGCAAACAGTTTTCATCATGGGCAGAATTTCACGGAGCAATATTGCTGGGAGAGAAAAGGCACCACCTGAGGGAGGCAAGCTCAACAAAACTACCTAGGGCAGGAGCCGGGTTGCCCCCAGGCACTAGGCGTGTCAGGCCTCAGCATTCTAAGGAGAGTTCCCTGTAGTCCCTGAGTGAAGTTTTCACCGCTGTCCTACGTCTACGTTCCTAAAATTTACTCTGCGGTTTCTGATGATCCTGGCTTATGAACGGCCACCATTCACCGTTCTCCTTACACTCGTGCGTCTCCATCGGCCTTAAAAGAAAGGGAGGACACGCAACTGCTGGCAGGTAAATTCAGCAAAGTTTGTCTCAACACAAAAGAGACAGCTCTGTGGTGACCCGTCTTCCACAGTAAAACAATTCCTAGCGAATAAGGAATCTTCCCATCGCAATGACAATATGAGAGAATTGCCACCGATGGATTTGCCGCTGTGTCTACACATCATCTTGAGGCCATACAGTAGTGAAGCACGGGAACCCAGGCGCTTCACCCTTTACCCTAGACCAGTGAAACACTGTCTCTAAACATGCCCACATGCCTGTACCTATGCCCGTTTAAAGTGAACGCTAAACCGAAATCTTCTGTCCCACTATTTTGCAGCATTTTAAAGAAGTACACTGGGAAAGATTTTTCTGCAAGGAAGAAACTGCAGGCGGCGTGGTTGAAATGAGAATATCATGCTGCACGAGCTCTTTGCCCTCCGATGTAGAAGTGTCATCAGTGGGCAAAATAGAGAAACGGGACTTTAATAAGTGATCATCAACCTCTGTGAATTCCCTTTGTTCTAGACGCCTGAAATAAAGAGTTGTCCTGAGTCACAGAAACCTCCACCGAGTGGTCTTGATGCGGCGCGGGAACATGCCGGTAGAAGAGAATTCCGAAGAAGGCTGAACGTCCACAATTGAATGATCATTGCCAGAAATGAAGTGGCAGCCGGATCAGACTGGGAAACTTCAGCTTCCATTAGACAATGAAGATGTGAGAATCTGGTACGTCCACAATTCACGGTTTCCTTAGATCCATGAAATTCCGTGTTGAATTTTAGTCAGAAAATGAAAACTCCGGAGCCTTTGTTCAGCAGGCCCGGGTGTAGCTCCCAGAGGCACACTGGTGCTCCTCTAGAATTTGGATAAAAATCGTTTTCACTGGAATAAAGAACCTTGATCAAGCCAGGTGGGTCTTGACAATTGAAATTGCTGCGTTTGCCCGGTATACTCACGAGAACCCACCTGTGCTAGTCCATGGCGTATTCAGCACAGGAATCTGCATCGATTGAGCCAAGACAAAGGAAAGCTCAGGGAGGCAGCACCCGTGTAGAAAAGCATTTGTACTTCAAAGATGAGTCCAAGGAGGTGAAAGGACAAAGCCATTGCAAACAGTTTTCATCATGGGCAGAATTTCACGGAGCAATATTGCTGGGAGAGAAAAGGCACCACCTGAGGGAGGCACGCTCAACAAAACTACCTAGGGCAGGAGCCGGGTTGCCCCCAGGCACTAGGCGTGTCAGGCCTCAGCATTGTAAGGAGAGTTCCCTGAAGTCCCTGAGTGAAGTTTTCTCCGCTGTCCTACGTCTACGTTCCTAAAATTTACTCTGCGGTTTCTGATGATCCTGGCTTATGAACGGCCACCATTCACCGTTCTCCTTACACTCGTGCGTCTCCATGGACCTTAAAAGAAAGGGAGGACACGCAACTGCTGGCAGGTAAATTCAGCAAAGTTTGTCTCAACACAAAAGAGACAGCTCTGTGGTGACCCGTCTTCCACGGTAAAACAATTCCTAGCGAATAAGGAATCTTCCCATCGCAATGACAATATGAGAGAATTGCCACCGATGGATTTGCCGCTGTGCCTACACATCATCTTGAGGCCATACAGTAGTGAAGCACGGGAACCCAGGCGCTTCACCCTTTACCCTAGACCAGTGAAACACTGTCTCTAAACATGCCCACATGCCTTTATCTATGCCCGTTTAAAGTTAACGCTAAACCGAAATCTTCTGTCCCACTATTTTGCAGCATTTTAAAGAAGTACACTGGGAATGATTTTTCTGCAAGGAAGAAACTGCAGGCGGCGTGGCTGAAATGAGAATATCATGCTGCACGAGCTCTTTGCCCTCCGATGTAGAAATGTCATCAATGGGCATCATAGAGAAACGAGACTTTAATAAGAGATCATCCACCTCTGTGAATTCCCTTTGTTCTAGACGCCTGAAATAAAGAGTTGTCCTGAGTCACAGAAATCTCCACCGAGAGGTCTTTATGGGGCGCGGGAACATGCCGGTATAAGAGAATTCCGAAGAAGGTTGAACGTCCAGAATTGAATGGTCATTGCCAGAAATGAAGTGGCAGCCGGATCAGACTGGGAAACTTCAGCTTCCATTAGACAATGAAGATTTGAGAATCTGGTACGTCCACAATTCACGGTTTCCTTAGATCCATGAAATTCCGTGTTGAATTTTAGTTAGAAAAGGAAAACTCCGGAGCCGCTGTTCAGCAGGCCCGGGTGTAGCTCCCAGAGGCACACTGGTGTTCCTCTAGAATTTGGATAAAAATCGTTTTCACTGGAATAAAGAACCTTGATCAAGCCAGGTGGGTCTTGACAATCGAAATTGCTGCGTTTGCCCGGTATACTGACAAGAACCCACCTGTGCTAGTCCATGGCGTATTCAGCACAGGAATCTGCAACGATTGAGCCAAGACAAAGGAAAGCTCAGGGAGGCAGCACCCGTGTAGAAAAGCATTTGTACTTCAAAGATTAGGCCAAGGAGGTGAAAGGACAAAGCCATGGCAAACAGTTTTCATCATGGGCAGAATTTCACGGAGCAATATTGCTGGGAGAGAAAAGGCACCACCTGAGGGAGGCAAGCTCAACAAAACTACCTAGGGCAGGAGCCGGGTTGCCCCCAGGCACTAGGCGTGTCAGGCCTCAGCATTCTAAGGAGAGTTCCCTGTAGTCCCTGAGTGAAGTTTTCACCGCTGTCCTACGTCTACGTTCCTAAAATTTACTCTGCGGTTTCTGATGATCCTGGCTTATGAACGGCCACCATTCACCGTTCTCCTTACACTCGTGCGTCTCCATCGGCCTTAAAAGAAAGGGAGGACACGCAACTGCTGGCAGGTAAATTCAGCAAAGTTTGTCTCAACACAAAAGAGACAGCTCTGTGGTGACCCGTCTTCCACAGTAAAACAATTCCTAGCGAATAAGGAATCTTCCCATCGCAATGACAATATGAGAGAATTGCCACCGATGGATTTGCCGCTGTGTCTACACATCATCTTGAGGCCATACAGTAGTGAAGCACGGGAACCCAGGCGCTTCACCCTTTACCCTAGACCAGTGAAACACTGTCTCTAAACATGCCCACATGCCTGTACCTATGCCCGTTTAAAGTGAACGCTAAACCGAAATCTTCTGTCCCACTATTTTGCAGCATTTTAAAGAAGTACACTGGGAAAGATTTTTCTGCAAGGAAGAAACTGCAGGCGGCGTGGTTGAAATGAGAATATCATGCTGCACGAGCTCTTTGCCCTCCGATGTAGAAGTGTCATCAGTGGGCAAAATAGAGAAACGGGACTTTAATAAGTGATCATCAACCTCTGTGAATTCCCTTTGTTCTAGACGCCTGAAATAAAGAGTTGTCCTGAGTCACAGAAACCTCCACCGAGTGGTCTTGATGCGGCGCGGGAACATGCCGGTAGAAGAGAATTCCGAAGAAGGCTGAACGTCCACAATTGAATGATCATTGCCAGAAATGAAGTGGCAGCCGGATCAGACTGGGAAACTTCAGCTTCCATTAGACAATGAAGATGTGAGAATCTGGTACGTCCACAATTCACGGTTTCCTTAGATCCATGAAATTCCGTGTTGAATTTTAGTCAGAAAATGAAAACTCCGGAGCCTTTGTTCAGCAGGCCCGGGTGTAGCTCCCAGAGGCACACTGGTGCTCCTCTAGAATTTGGATAAAAATCGTTTTCACTGGAATAAAGAACCTTGATCAAGCCAGGTGGGTCTTGACAATTGAAATTGCTGCGTTTGCCCGGTATACTCACGAGAACCCACCTGTGCTAGTCCATGGCGTATTCAGCACAGGAATCTGCATCGATTGAGCCAAGACAAAGGAAAGCTCAGGGAGGCAGCACCCGTGTAGAAAAGCATTTGTACTTCAAAGATGAGTCCAAGGAGGTGAAAGGACAAAGCCATTGCAAACAGTTTTCATCATGGGCAGAATTTCACGGAGCAATATTGCTGGGAGAGAAAAGGCACCACCTGAGGGAGGCACGCTCAACAAAACTACCTAGGGCAGGAGCCGGGTTGCCCCCAGGCACTAGGCGTGTCAGGCCTCAGCATTGTAAGGAGAGTTCCCTGAAGTCCCTGAGTGAAGTTTTCTCCGCTGTCCTACGTCTACGTTCCTAAAATTTACTCTGCGGTTTCTGATGATCCTGGCTTATGAACGGCCACCATTCACCGTTCTCCTTACACTCGTGCGTCTCCATGGACCTTAAAAGAAAGGGAGGACACGCAACTGCTGGCAGGTAAATTCAGCAAAGTTTGTCTCAACACAAAAGAGACAGCTCTGTGGTGACCCGTCTTCCACGGTAAAACAATTCCTAGCGAATAAGGAATCTTCCCATCGCAATGACAATATGAGAGAATTGCCACCGATGGATTTGCCGCTGTGCCTACACATCATCTTGAGGCCATACAGTAGTGAAGCACGGGAACCCAGGCGCTTCACCCTTTACCCTAGACCAGTGAAACACTGTCTCTAAACATGCCCACATGCCTTTATCTATGCCCGTTTAAAGTTAACGCTAAACCGAAATCTTCTGTCCCACTATTTTGCAGCATTTTAAAGAAGTACACTGGGAATGATTTTTCTGCAAGGAAGAAACTGCAGGCGGCGTGGCTGAAATGAGAATATCATGCTGCACGAGCTCTTTGCCCTCAGATGTAGAAGTGTCATCAATGGGCATCATAGAGAAACGGGACTTTAATAAGTGATCATCAACCTCTGTGAATTCCCTTTGTTCTAGACGACGGAAATAAAGAGTTGTCCTGAGTCACATAAACCTCCACCGAGTGGTCTTTATGTGGCGCGGGAACATGCCGGTATAAGAGAATTCCGAAGAAGGCTGAACGTCCACAATTGAATGGTCAATGCCAGAAATGAAGTGGCAGCCGGAACAGACTGGGAAACTTCAGCTTCCATTAGACAATGAACATGTGAGAATCTGGTACGTCCACAATTCACGGTTTCCTTAGATCCATGAAATTCCGTGTTGAATTTTAGTCAGAAAATGAAAACTCCGGAGCCGCTGTTCAGCAGGCCCGGGTGTAGCTCCCAGAGGCACACTGGTGCTCCTCTAGAATTTGGATAAAAATCGTTTTCACTGGAATAAAGAACCTTGATCAAGCCAGGTGGGTCTTGACAATCGAAATTGCTGCGTTTGCCCGGTATACTGACAAGAACACACCTGTGCTAGTCCATGGCGTATTCAGAACAGGAATCTGCATGGATTGAGCCAAGACAAAGGAAAGCTCAGAGAGGCAGCACCCGTGTAGAAAAGCATTTGTACTTCAAAGATGAGGCCAATGAGGTGAAAGGACAAAGCCATGGGAAACAGTTTTCTTCATCGGCAGAATTTCACGGAGCAATATTGCTGGGAGAGAAAAGGCACCACCTGAGGGAGGCACGCTCAACAAAACTACCTAGGGCAGGAGCCGGGTTGCCCCCAGGCACTAGGCGTGTCAGGCCTCAGCATTGTAAGGAGAGTTCCCTGAAGTCCCTGAATGAAGTTTTCTCCGCTGTCGTACGTCTACGTTCCTAAAATTTACTCTGCGGTTTCTGATGATTCTGGCTTATGAACGGCTACCATTCACCGTTCTCCTTACACTCGTGCGTCTCCATCGACCTTAAAAGAAAGGGAGGACACGCAACTGCTGGCAGGTAAATTCAGCAAAGTTTGTCTCAACACAAAAGAGACAGCTCTCTGGTGACCCGTCTTCCACGGTAAAACAATTCCTAGCGAATAAGGAATCTTCCCATCGCAATGACAATATGAGAGAATTGCCACCGATGGATTTGCCGCTGTGCCTACACATCATCTTGAGGCCATACAGTAGTGAAGCACGGGAACCCAGGCGCTTCACCCTTTACCCTAGACCAGTGAAACACTGTCTCTAAACATGCCCACATGCCTGTACCTATGCCCGTTTAAAGTGAACGCTAAACCGAAATCTTCTGTCCCACTATTTTGCAGCATTTTAAAGAAGTACACGGGGAAAGATTTTTCTGCAAGGAGGAACTGCAGGCGGCGTGGATGAAATGAGAATATCATGCTGCACGAGCTCTTTGCCCTCCGATGTAGAAGTGTCATCAATGGGCATCATAGAGAAACGGGACTTTAATAAGTGATCATCAACCTCTGTGAATTCCCTTTGTTCTAGACGCCTGAAATAAAGAGTTGTCCTGAGTCACAGAAACCTCCACCGAGTGGTCTTTATGCGGCGCGGGAACATGCCGGTATAAGAGAATTCCGAAGAAGGCTGAACGTCCACAATTGAATGGTCATTGCCAGAAATGAAGTGGGGCAGCCGGATAAGACTGGGAAACTTCAGCTTCCATTAGACAATAAAGATGTGAGAATCTGGTACGTCCACAATTCACGGTCTCCTTAGATCCATGAAATTCCGTGTTGAATTTTAGTCAGAAAATGAAAACTCCGGAGCCGCTGTTCAGCAGGCCCGGGTGTAGCTCCCAGAGGCACACTGGTGCTCCTCTAGAATTTGGATAAAAATCGTTTTCACTGGAATAAAAAACCTTGATCAAGCCAGGTGGGTCTTGACAATCGAAATTGCTGCGTTTGCCCGGTATACTCACGAGAACCCACCTGTGCTAGTCCATGGCGTATTCAGCACAGGAATCTGCATCGATTGAGCCAAGACAAAGGAAAGCTCAGGGAGGCAGCACCCGTGTAGAAAAGCATTTGTACTTCAAAGATGAGGCCAATGAGGTGAAAGGACAAAGCCATGGCAAACAGTTTTCATCATGGGCAGAATTTCACGGAGCAATATTGCTGGGAGAGAAAAGGCACCACCTGAGGGAGGCACGCTCAACAAAACTACCTAGGGCAGGAGCCGGGTTGCCCCCAGGCACTAGGCGTGTCAGGCCTCAGCATTGTAAGGAGAGTTCCCTGAAATCCCTGAATGAAGTTTTCTCCGCTGTCCTACGTCTACGTTCCTAAAATTTACTCTGCGCTTTCTGATGATTCTAGCTTATGTACGGCCACCATTCACCGTTCTCCTTACACTCGTGCGTCTCCATCGACCTTAAAAGAAAGGGAGGACACGCAACTGCTGGCAGGTAAATTCAGCAAAGTTTGTCTCAACACAAAAGAGACAGCTCTGTGGTGACCCGTCTTCCACGGTAAAACAATTCCTAGCGAATAAGGAATCTTCCCATCGCAATGACAATATGAGAGAATTGCCACCGATGGATTTGCCGCTGTGCCTACACATCATCTTGAGGCCATACAGTAGTGAAGCACGGGAACCCAGGCGCTTCACCCTTTACCCTAGACCAGTGAAACACTGTCTCTAAACATGCCCACATGCATGTACCTATGCCCGTTTAAAGTGAACGCTAAACCGAAATCTTCTGTCCCACTATTTTGCAGCATTTTAAAGAAGTACACTGGGAAAGATTTTTCTGCAAGGAAGAAACTGCAGGCAGCGTGGCTGAAATGAGAATATCATGCTGCACGAGCTCTTTGCCCTCAGATGTAGAAGTGTCATCAATGGGCATCATAGAGAAACGGGACTTTAATAAGTGATCATCAACCTCTGTGAATTCCCTTTGTTCTAGACGACGGAAATAAAGAGTTGTCCTGAGTCACATAAACCTCCACCGAGTGGTCTTTATGTGGCGCGGGAACATGCCGGTATAAGAGAATTCCGAAGAAGGCTGAACGTCCACAATTGAATGGTCAATGCCAGAAATGAAGTGGCAGCCAGAACAGACTGGGAAACTTCAGCTTCCATTAGACAATGAACATGTGAGAATCTGGTACGTCCACAATTCACGGTTTCCTTAGATCCATGAAATTCCGTGCTGAATTTTAGTCAGAAAATGAAAACTCCGGAGCCGCTGTTCAGCAGGCCCGGGTGTAGCTCCCAGAGGCACACTGGTGCTCCTCTAGAATTTGGATAAAAATCGTTTTCACTGGAATAAAGAACCTTGATCAAGCCAGGTGGGTCTTGACAATCGAAATTGCTGCGTTTGCCCGGTATACTGACAAGAACACACCTGTGCTAGTCCATGGCGTATTCAGCACAGGAATCTGCATGGATTGAGCCAAGACAAAGGAAAGCTCAGAGAGGCAGCACCCGTGTAGAAAAGCATTTGTACTTCAAAGATGAGGCCAATGAGGTGAAAGGACAAAGCCATGGGAAACAGTTTTCTTCATCGGCAGAATTTCACGGAGCAATATTGCTGGGAGAGAAAAGGCACCACCTGAGGGAGGCACGCTCAACAAAACTACCTAGGGCAGGAGCCGGGTTGCCCCCAGGCACTAGGCGTGTCAGGCCTCAGCATTGTAAGGAGAGTTCCCTGAAGTCCCTGAATGAAGTTTTCTCCGCTGTCGTACGTCTACGTTCCTAAAATTTACTCTGCGGTTTCTGATGATTCTGGCTTATGAACGGCCACCATTCACCGTTCTCCTTACACTCGTGCGTCTCCATCGACCTTAAAAGAAAGGGAGGACACGCAACTGCTGGCAGGTAAATTCAGCAAATTTTGTCTCAACACAAAAGAGACAGCTCTGTGGTGACCCGTCTTCCACGGTAAAACAATTCCTAGCGAATAAGGAATCTTCCCATCGCAATGACAATATGAGAGAATTGCCACCGATGGATTTGCCGCTGTGCCTACACATCATCTTGAGGCCATACAGTAGTGAAGCACGGGAACCCAGGCGCTTCACCCTTTACCCTAGACCAGTGAAACACTGTCTCTAAACATGCCCACATGCCTGTACCTATTCCCGTTTAAAGTTAACGCTAAACCGAAATCTTCTGTCCCACTATTTTGCAGCATTTTAAAGAAGTACACGGGGAAAGATTTTTCTGCAAGGAGGAACTGCAGGCGGCGTGGATGAAATGAGAATATCATGCTGCACGAGCTCTTTGCCCTCCGATGTAGAAGTGTCATCAGTGGGCATCATAGAGAAACGGGACTTTAATAAGTGATCATCAACCTCTGTGAATTCCCTTTGTTCTAGACGCCTGAAATAAAGAGTCCTGAGTCACAGAAACCTCCACCGAGTGGTCTTTATGTGCGCGGGAACATGCTGGTATAAGAGAATTCCGAAGAAGGCTGAACGTCCACAATTGAATGGTCAATGCCAGAAATGAAGTGGCAGCCGATTCAGACTGGGAAACTTAAGCTTCCATTAGACAATGAACATGTGAGAATCTGGTACGTCCACAATTCACGGTTTCCTTAGATCCATGAAATTCCGTGCTGAATTTTAGTCAGAAAAGGAAAACTCCAGAGCCGCTGTTCAGCAGGCCCGGGTGTAGCTCCCAGAGGCACACTGGTGCTCCTCTAGAATTTGGATAAAAATCGTTTTCACTCGAATAAAGAACCTTGATCAAGCCAGGTGAGTCTTGACAATCGAAATTGCTGCGTTTGCCCGGTATACTCACGAGAACCCACCTGTGCTAGTCCATGGCGTATTCAGCACAGGAATCTGCATCGATTGAGCCAAGACAAAGGAAAGCTCAGGGAGGCAGCACCCGTGTAGAAAAGCATTTGTACTTCAAAGATGAGGCCAAGGAGGTGAAAGGACAAAGCCATGGCAAACAGTTTTCATCATGGGCAGAATTTCACGGAGCAATATTGCTGGGAGAGAAAAGGCACCACCTGAGGGAGGCACGCTCAACAAAACTACCTAGGGCAGGAGCCGGGTTGCCCCCAGGCACTAGGCGTGTCAGGCCTCAGCAGTGTAAGGAGAGTTCCCTGAAGTCCCTGAGTGAAGTTTTCTCCGCTGTCCTACGTCTACGTTCCTAAAATTTACTCTGCGGTTTCTGATGATCCTGGCTTATGAACGGCCACCATTCACCGTTCTCCTTACACTCGTGCGTCTCCATGGACCTTAAAAGAAAGGGAGGACACGCAACTGCTGGCAGGTAAATTCAGCAAAGTTTGTCTCAACACAAAAGAGACAGCTCTGTGGTGACCCGTCTTCCACGGTAAAACAATTCCTAGCGAATAAGGAATCTTCCCATCGCAATGACAATAAGAGAATTGCCACCGATGGATTTGCCGCTGTGCCTACACATCATCTTGAGGCCATACAGTAGTGAAGCACGGGAACCCAGGCGCTTCACCCTTTACCCTAGACCAGTGAAACACTGTCTCTAAACATGCCCACATGCCTTTATCTATGCCCGTTTAAAGTTAACGCTAAACCGAAATCTTCTGTCCCACTATTTTGCAGCATTTTAAAGAAGTACACTGGGAAAGATTTTTCTGCAAGGAAGAAACTGCAGGCGGCGTGGCTGAAATGAGAATATCATGCTGCACGAGCTCTTTGCCCACAGATGTAGAAATGTCATCAATGGGCATCATAGAGAAACGGGACTTTAATAAGTGATCATCAACCTCTGTGAATTCCCTTTGTTCTAGACGCCTGAAATAAAGAGTTGTCCTGAGTCACATAAACCTCCACCGAGTGGTCTTTATGCGGCCGGGAACATGCCGGTATAAGAGAATTCCGAAGAAGGCTGAACGTCCACAATTGAATGGTCATTGCCAGAAATGAAGTGGGGCAGCCGGATCAGACAGGGAAACTTCAGCTTCCATTAGACAATAAAGATGTGAGAATCTGGTACGTCCACAATTCACGGTTTCCTTAGATCCATGAAATTCCGTGTTGAATTTTAGTCAGAAAATGAAAACTCCGGAGCCGCTGTTCAGCAGGCCCGGGTGTAGCTCCCAGAGGCACACTGGTGCTCCTCTAGAATTTGGATAAAAATCGTTTTCACTCGAATAAAGAACCTTGATCAAGCCAGGTGAGTCTTGACAATCGAAATTGCTGCGTTTGCCCGGTATACTCACGAGAACCCACCTGTGCTAGTCCATGGCGTATTCAGCACAGGAATCTGCATCGATTGAGCCAAGACAAAGGAAAGCTCAGGGAGGCAGCACCCGTGTAGAAAAGCATTTGTACTTCAAAGATGAGGCCAAGGAGGTGAAAGGACAAAGCCATGGCAAACAGTTTTCATCATGGGCAGAATTTCACGGAGCAATATTGCTGGGAGAGAAAAGGCACCACCTGAGGGAGGCACGCTCAACAAAACTACCTAGGGCAGGAGCCGGGTTGCCCCCAGGCACTAGGCGTGTCAGGCCTCAGCAGTGTAAGGAGAGTTCCCTGAAGTCCCTGAGTGAAGTTTTCTCCGCTGTCCTACGTCTACGTTCCTAAAATTTACTCTGCGGTTTCTGATGATCCTGGCTTATGAACGGCCACCATTCACCGTTCTCCTTACACTCGTGCGTCTCCATGGACCTTAAAAGAAAGGGAGGACACGCAACTGCTGGCAGGTAAATTCAGCAAAGTTTGTCTCAACACAAAAGAGACAGCTCTGTGGTGACCCGTCTTCCACGGTAAAACAATTCCTAGCGAATAAGGAATCTTCCCATCGCAATGACAATAAGAGAATTGCCACCGATGGATTTGCCGCTGTGCCTACACATCATCTTGAGGCCATACAGTAGTGAAGCACGGGAACCCAGGCGCTTCACCCTTTACCCTAGACCAGTGAAACACTGTCTCTAAACATGCCCACATGCCTTTATCTATGCCCGTTTAAAGTTAACGCTAAACCGAAATCTTCTGTCCCACTATTTTGCAGCATTTTAAAGAAGTACACTGGGAAAGATTTTTCTGCAAGGAAGAAACTGCAGGCGGCGTGGCTGAAATGAGAATATCATGCTGCACGAGCTCTTTGCCCACAGATGTAGAAATGTCATCAATGGGCATCATAGAGAAACGGGACTTTAATAAGTGATCATCAACCTCTGTGAATTCCCTTTGTTCTAGACGCCTGAAATAAAGAGTTGTCCTGAGTCACATAAACCTCCACCGAGTGGTCTTTATGCGGCCGGGAACATGCCGGTATAAGAGAATTCCGAAGAAGGCTGAACGTCCACAATTGAATGGTCATTGCCAGAAATGAAGTGGGGCAGCCGGATCAGACAGGGAAACTTCAGCTTCCATTAGACAATAAAGATGTGAGAATCTGGTACGTCCACAATTCACGGTTTCCTTAGATCCATGAAATTCCGTGTTGAATTTTAGTCAGAAAATGAAAACTCCGGAGCCGCTGTTCAGCAGGCCCGGGTGTAGCTCCCAGAGGCACACTGGTGCTCCTCTAGAATTTGGATAAAAATCGTTTTCACTGGAATAAAGAACCTTGATCAAGCCAGGTGGGTCTTGACAATCGAAATTGCTCCGTTTGCCCGGTATACTGACAAGAACCCACCTGTGCTAGTCCATGGCGTATTCAGCACAGGAATCTGCATCGATTGAGCCAAGACAAAGGAAAGCTCAGGGAGGCAGCACCCGTGTAGAAAAGCATTTGTACTTCAAAGATGAGGCCAAGGAGGTGAAAGGACAAAGCCATGGCAAACAGTTTTCATCATGGGCAGAATTTCACGGAGCAATATTGCTGGGAGAGAAAAGGCACCACCTGAGGGAGGCAGGCTCAACAAAACTACCTAGGGCAGGAGCCGGGTTGCCCCCAGGCACTAGGCGTGTCAGGCCTCAGCATTGTAAGGAGAGTTCCCTGAAATCCCTGAATGAAGTTTTCTCCGCTGTCCTACGTCTACGTTCCTAAAATTTACTCTGCGGTTTCTGATGATTCTAGCTTATGTACGGCCACCATTCACCGTTCTCCTTACACTCGTGCGTCTCCATCGACCTTAAAAGAAAGGGAGGACACGCAACTGCTGGCAGGTAAATTCAGCAAAGTTTGTCTCAACACAAAAGAGACAGCTCTGTGGTGACCCGTCTTCCACGGTAAAACAATTCCTAGCGAATAAGGAATCTTCCCATCGCAATGACAATATGAGAGAATTGCCACCGATGGATTTGCCGCTGTGCCTACACATCATCTTGAGGCCATACAGTAGTGAAGCACGGGAACCCAGGCGCTTCACCCTTTACCCTAGACCAGTGAAACACTGTCTCTAAACATGCCCACATGCCTGTACCTATGCCCGTTTAAAGTGAACGCTAAACCGAAATCTTCTGTCCCACTATTTTGCAGCATTTTAAAGAAGTACACTGGGAAAGATTTTTCTGCAAGGAAGAAACTGCAGGCGGCGTGGCTGAAATGAGAATATCATGCTGCACGAGCTCTTTGCCCTCAGATGTAGAAGTGTCATCAATGGGCATCATAGAGAAACGGGACTTTAATAAGTGATCATCAACCTCTGTGAATTCCCTTTGTTCTAGACGACGGAAATAAAGAGTTGTCCTGAGTCACATAAACCTCCACCGAGTGGTCTTTATGTGGCGCGGGAACATGCCGGTATAAGAGAATTCCGAAGAAGGCTGAACGTCCACAATTGAATGGTCAATGCCAGAAATGAAGTGGCAGCCGGAACAGACTGGGAAACTTCAGCTTCCATTAGACAATGAACATGTGAGAATCTGGTACGTCCACAATTCACGGTTTCCTTAGATCCATGAAATTCCGTGCTGAATTTTAGTCAGAAAAGGAAAACTCCAGAGCCGCTGTTCAGCAGGCCCGGGTGTAGCTCCCAGAGGCACACTGGTGCTCCTCTAGAATTTGGATAAAAATCGTTTTCACTCGAATAAAGAACCTTGATCAAGCCAGGTGAGTCTTGACAATCGAAATTGCTGCGTTTGCCCGGTATACTCACGAGAACCCACCTGTGCTAGTCCATGGCGTATTCAGCACAGGAATCTGCATCGATTGAGCCAAGACAAAGGAAAGCTCAGGGAGGCAGCACCCGTGTAGAAAAGCATTTGTACTTCAAAGATGAGGCCAAGGAGGTGAAAGGACAAAGCCATGGCAAACAGTTTTCATCATGGGCAGAATTTCACGGAGCAATATTGCTGGGAGAGAAAAGGCACCACCTGAGGGAGGCACGCTCAACAAAACTACCTAGGGCAGGAGCCGGGTTGCCCCCAGGCACTAGGCGTGTCAGGCCTCAGCAGTGTAAGGAGAGTTCCCTGAAGTCCCTGAGTGAAGTTTTCTCCGCTGTCCTACGTCTACGTTCCTAAAATTTACTCTGCGGTTTCTGATGATCCTGGCTTATGAACGGCCACCATTCACCGTTCTCCTTACACTCGTGCGTCTCCATGGACCTTAAAAGAAAGGGAGGACACGCAACTGCTGGCAGGTAAATTCAGCAAAGTTTGTCTCAACACAAAAGAGACAGCTCTGTGGTGACCCGTCTTCCACGGTAAAACAATTCCTAGCGAATAAGGAATCTTCCCATCGCAATGACAATAAGAGAATTGCCACCGATGGATTTGCCGCTGTGCCTACACATCATCTTGAGGCCATACAGTAGTGAAGCACGGGAACCCAGGCGCTTCACCCTTTACCCTAGACCAGTGAAACACTGTCTCTAAACATGCCCACATGCCTTTATCTATGCCCGTTTAAAGTTAACGCTAAACCGAAATCTTCTGTCCCACTATTTTGCAGCATTTTAAAGAAGTACACTGGGAAAGATTTTTCTGCAAGGAAGAAACTGCAGGCGGCGTGGCTGAAATGAGAATATCATGCTGCACGAGCTCTTTGCCCACAGATGTAGAAATGTCATCAATGGGCATCATAGAGAAACGGGACTTTAATAAGTGATCATCAACCTCTGTGAATTCCCTTTGTTCTAGACGCCTGAAATAAAGAGTTGTCCTGAGTCACATAAACCTCCACCGAGTGGTCTTTATGCGGCCGGGAACATGCCGGTATAAGAGAATTCCGAAGAAGGCTGAACGTCCACAATTGAATGGTCATTGCCAGAAATGAAGTGGGGCAGCCGGATCAGACAGGGAAACTTCAGCTTCCATTAGACAATAAAGATGTGAGAATCTGGTACGTCCACAATTCACGGTTTCCTTAGATCCATGAAATTCCGTGTTGAATTTTAGTCAGAAAATGAAAACTCCGGAGCCGCTGTTCAGCAGGCCCGGGTGTAGCTCCCAGAGGCACACTGGTGCTCCTCTAGAATTTGGATAAAAATCGTTTTCACTCGAATAAAGAACCTTGATCAAGCCAGGTGAGTCTTGACAATCGAAATTGCTGCGTTTGCCCGGTATACTCACGAGAACCCACCTGTGCTAGTCCATGGCGTATTCAGCACAGGAATCTGCATCGATTGAGCCAAGACAAAGGAAAGCTCAGGGAGGCAGCACCCGTGTAGAAAAGCATTTGTACTTCAAAGATGAGGCCAAGGAGGTGAAAGGACAAAGCCATGGCAAACAGTTTTCATCATGGGCAGAATTTCACGGAGCAATATTGCTGGGAGAGAAAAGGCACCACCTGAGGGAGGCACGCTCAACAAAACTACCTAGGGCAGGAGCCGGGTTGCCCCCAGGCACTAGGCGTGTCAGGCCTCAGCAGTGTAAGGAGAGTTCCCTGAAGTCCCTGAGTGAAGTTTTCTCCGCTGTCCTACGTCTACGTTCCTAAAATTTACTCTGCGGTTTCTGATGATCCTGGCTTATGAACGGCCACCATTCACCGTTCTCCTTACACTCGTGCGTCTCCATGGACCTTAAAAGAAAGGGAGGACACGCAACTGCTGGCAGGTAAATTCAGCAAAGTTTGTCTCAACACAAAAGAGACAGCTCTGTGGTGACCCGTCTTCCACGGTAAAACAATTCCTAGCGAATAAGGAATCTTCCCATCGCAATGACAATAAGAGAATTGCCACCGATGGATTTGCCGCTGTGCCTACACATCATCTTGAGGCCATACAGTAGTGAAGCACGGGAACCCAGGCGCTTCACCCTTTACCCTAGACCAGTGAAACACTGTCTCTAAACATGCCCACATGCCTTTATCTATGCCCGTTTAAAGTTAACGCTAAACCGAAATCTTCTGTCCCACTATTTTGCAGCATTTTAAAGAAGTACACTGGGAAAGATTTTTCTGCAAGGAAGAAACTGCAGGCGGCGTGGCTGAAATGAGAATATCATGCTGCACGAGCTCTTTGCCCACAGATGTAGAAATGTCATCAATGGGCATCATAGAGAAACGGGACTTTAATAAGTGATCATCAACCTCTGTGAATTCCCTTTGTTCTAGACGCCTGAAATAAAGAGTTGTCCTGAGTCACATAAACCTCCACCGAGTGGTCTTTATGCGGCCGGGAACATGCCGGTATAAGAGAATTCCGAAGAAGGCTGAACGTCCACAATTGAATGGTCATTGCCAGAAATGAAGTGGGGCAGCCGGATCAGACAGGGAAACTTCAGCTTCCATTAGACAATAAAGATGTGAGAATCTGGTACGTCCACAATTCACGGTTTCCTTAGATCCATGAAATTCCGTGTTGAATTTTAGTCAGAAAATGAAAACTCCGGAGCCGCTGTTCAGCAGGCCCGGGTGTAGCTCCCAGAGGCACACTGGTGCTCCTCTAGAATTTGGATAAAAATCGTTTTCACTGGAATAAAGAACCTTGATCAAGCCAGGTGGGTCTTGACAATCGAAATTGCTCCGTTTGCCCGGTATACTGACAAGAACCCACCTGTGCTAGTCCATGGCGTATTCAGCACAGGAATCTGCATCGATTGAGCCAAGACAAAGGAAAGCTCAGGGAGGCAGCACCCGTGTAGAAAAGCATTTGTACTTCAAAGATGAGGCCAAGGAGGTGAAAGGACAAAGCCATGGCAAACAGTTTTCATCATGGGCAGAATTTCACGGAGCAATATTGCTGGGAGAGAAAAGGCACCACCTGAGGGAGGCAGGCTCAACAAAACTACCTAGGGCAGGAGCCGGGTTGCCCCCAGGCACTAGGCGTGTCAGGCCTCAGCATTGTAAGGAGAGTTCCCTGAAATCCCTGAATGAAGTTTTCTCCGCTGTCCTACGTCTACGTTCCTAAAATTTACTCTGCGGTTTCTGATGATTCTAGCTTATGTACGGCCACCATTCACCGTTCTCCTTACACTCGTGCGTCTCCATCGACCTTAAAAGAAAGGGAGGACACGCAACTGCTGGCAGGTAAATTCAGCAAAGTTTGTCTCAACACAAAAGAGACAGCTCTGTGGTGACCCGTCTTCCACGGTAAAACAATTCCTAGCGAATAAGGAATCTTCCCATCGCAATGACAATATGAGAGAATTGCCACCGATGGATTTGCCGCTGTGCCTACACATCATCTTGAGGCCATACAGTAGTGAAGCACGGGAACCCAGGCGCTTCACCCTTTACCCTAGACCAGTGAAACACTGTCTCTAAACATGCCCACATGCCTGTACCTATGCCCGTTTAAAGTGAACGCTAAACCGAAATCTTCTGTCCCACTATTTTGCAGCATTTTAAAGAAGTACACTGGGAAAGATTTTTCTGCAAGGAAGAAACTGCAGGCGGCGTGGCTGAAATGAGAATATCATGCTGCACGAGCTCTTTGCCCTCAGATGTAGAAGTGTCATCAATGGGCATCATAGAGAAACGGGACTTTAATAAGTGATCATCAACCTCTGTGAATTCCCTTTGTTCTAGACGACGGAAATAAAGAGTTGTCCTGAGTCACATAAACCTCCACCGAGTGGTCTTTATGTGGCGCGGGAACATGCCGGTATAAGAGAATTCCGAAGAAGGCTGAACGTCCACAATTGAATGGTCAATGCCAGAAATGAAGTGGCAGCCGGAACAGACTGGGAAACTTCAGCTTCCATTAGACAATGAACATGTGAGAATCTGGTACGTCCACAATTCACGGTTTCCTTAGATCCATGAAATTCCGTGCTGAATTTTAGTCAGAAAAGGAAAACTCCAGAGCCGCTGTTCAGCAGGCCCGGGTGTAGCTCCCAGAGGCACACTGGTGCTCCTCTAGAATTTGGATAAAAATCGTTTTCACTCGAATAAAGAACCTTGATCAAGCCAGGTGAGTCTTGACAATCGAAATTGCTGCGTTTGCCCGGTATACTCACGAGAACCCACCTGTGCTAGTCCATGGCGTATTCAGCACAGGAATCTGCATCGATTGAGCCAAGACAAAGGAAAGCTCAGGGAGGCAGCACCCGTGTAGAAAAGCATTTGTACTTCAAAGATGAGGCCAAGGAGGTGAAAGGACAAAGCCATGGCAAACAGTTTTCATCATGGGCAGAATTTCACGGAGCAATATTGCTGGGAGAGAAAAGGCACCACCTGAGGGAGGCACGCTCAACAAAACTACCTAGGGCAGGAGCCGGGTTGCCCCCAGGCACTAGGCGTGTCAGGCCTCAGCATTGTAAGGAGAGTTCCCTGAAGTCCCTGAATGAAGTTTTCTCCGCTGTCGTACGTCTACGTTCCTAAAATTTACTCTGCGGTTTCTGATGATTCTGGCTTATGAACGGCCACCATTCACCGTTCTCCTTACACTCGTGCGTCTCCATCGACCTTAAAAGAAAGGGAGGACACGCAACTGCTGGCAGGTAAATTCAGCAAAGTTTGTCTCAACACAAAAGAGACAGCTCTGTGGTGACCCGTCTTCCACGGTAAAACAATTCCTAGCGAATAAGGAATCTTCCCATCGCAATGACTATATGAGAGAATTGCCACCGATGGATTTGCCGCTGTGCCTACACATCATCTTGAGGCCATACAGTAGTGAAGCACGGGAACCCAGGCGCTTCACCCTTTACCCTAGACCAGTGAAACACTGTCTCTAAACATGCCCACATGCCTGTACCTATTCCCGTTTAAAGTTAACGCTAAACCGAAATCTTCTGTCCCACTATTTTGCAGCATTTTAAAGAAGTACACTGGGAAAGATTTTTCTGCAAGGAGGAACTGCAGGCGGCGTGGATGAAATGAGAATATCATGCTGCACGAGCTCTTTGCCCTCCGATGTAGAAGTGTCATCAGTGGGCATCATAGAGAAACGGGACTTTAATAAGTGATCATCAACCTCTGTGAATTCCCTTTGTTCTAGACGCCTGAAATAAAGAGTCCTGAGTCACAGAAACCTCCACCGAGTGGTCTTTATGTGCGCGGGAACATGCCGGTATAAGAGAATTCCGAAGAAGGCTGAACGTCCACAATTGAATGGTCAATGCCAGAAATGAAGTGGCAGCCGGATCAGACTGGGAAACTTAAGCTTCCATTAGACAATGAACATGTGAGAATCTGGTACGTCCACAATTCACGGTTTCCTTAGATCCATGAAATTCCGTGCTGAATTTTAGTCAGAAAAGGAAAACTCCGGAGCCGCTGTTCAGCAGGCCCGGGTGTAGCTCCCAGAGGCACACTGGTGCTCCTCTAGAATTTGGATAAAAATCGTTTTCAGTCGAATAAAGAACCTTGATCAAGCCAGGTGAGTCTTGACATTGGAAATTGCTGCGTTTGCACGGTATACTGACAAGAACCCACCTGTGCTAGTCCATGGCGTATTCAGCACAGGAATCTGCATCGATTGAGCCAAGATGAAGGAAAGCTCAGGTTGGCATCACCCGTGTAGAAAAGCATTTGTACTCCAAAGATGAGGCCAATGAGGTGAAAGGACAAAGCCATAGCAAAGAGTTTTCTTCATCGGCAGAATTTCACGGAGCAATATTGCTGGGAGAGAAAAGGCACCACCTGAGGAAGGCAAGCTCAACAAAACTACCTAGGGCAGGAGCCGGGTTGCCCCCAGGCACTAGGCGTGTCAGGCCTCAGCATTGTAAGGAGAGTTCCCTGAAGTCCCTGAGTGAAGTTTTCTCCGCTGTCCTACGTCTACGTTCCTAAAATTTACTCTGCGGTTTCTGATGATTCTGTCTTATGAACGGCCATCATTCACCGTTCTCCTTACACTCGTGCGTCTCCATCGACCTTAAAAGAAAGGGAGGACATGCAACTGCTGTCAGGTAAATTCAGCAAAGTTTGTCTCAACACAAAAGAGACAGCTCTGTGGTGACCCGTCTTCCACGGTAAAACATTTCCTAGCGAATAAGGAATCTTCCCATCGCAATGACAATATGAGAGAATTGCCACCGATGGATTTGCCGCTGTGCCTACACATCATCTTGAGGCCATACAGGAGTGAAGCACGGGAACCCAGGCGCTTCACCCTTTACCCTAGACCAGTGAAACACTGTCTCTAAACATGCCCACATGCCTGTACCTATTCCCGTTTAAAGTTAACGCTAAAACGAAATCTTCTGTCCCACTATTTCGCAGAATTTTAAAGAAGTACACTGGGTAAGATTTTTCTGCAAGGAAGGAACTGCAGGCGGCGTGGCTGAAATGAGAATATCATGCTGCACGAGCTCTTTGCCCTCCGATGTAGAAGTGTCATCAGTGGGCATCATAGAGAAACGGGACTTTAATAAGTGATCATCAACCTCTGTGAATTCCATTTGTTCTAGACGCCTGAAATAAAGAGTTGTCCTGAGTCACATAAACCTCCACCGAGTGGTCTTTATGCGGCGCGGGAACATGCCGGTATAAGAGAATTCCGAAGAAGGCTGAACGTCCACAATTGAATGGTCTTTGCCAGAAATGAAGTGGCAGCCGGATCAGACTGGGAAACTTCAGCTTCCATTAGACAATGAAGATGTGAGAATCTGGTACGTCCACAATTCACGGTTTCCTTAGATCCATGAAATTCCGTGTTGAATTTTAGTCAGAAAAGGAAAACTCCGGAGCCGCTGTTCAGCAGGCCCGGGTGTAGCTCCCAGGGGCACACTGGTGGTCCTCTAGAATTTGGATAAAAATCGTTTTCACTGGAATAAAGAACCTTGATCAAGCCAGGTGGGGCGTGACAATCGAAATTGCTGCGTTTGCCCGGTATACTGACAAGAACCCACCTGTGCTAGACCATGGCGTATTCAGCACAGGAATCTGCATCGATTGAGCCAAGATAAAGGAACGCTCAGGGAGGCAGCACACGTGTAGAGAAGCATTTGTACTTCAAAGATGAGGCCAATGAGGTGAAAGGACAAAGCCATGGCAAACAGTTTTCATCATCGGCAGAATTTCACGGAGTCATATTACTGGGAGAGAAAAGGCACCACCTGAGGGAAGCACGCTCAACAAAACTACCTAGGGCAGGAGCCGGGTTGCCCCCAAGCACTAGGCGTGTCAGGCCCCAGCATTGTAAGGAGAGTTCACTGAACTCCCTGAGTGAAGTTTTCTCCGCTTTCCTACGTCTACGTTCCTAAAATTTAATCTGCGGTTTCTGATGATTCTGGCTTATGAACGGCCACCATTCACCGTTCTTACACTCGTGCGTATCCATCGAACTTAAAAGAAAGGGAGGACACGCAACTGCTGGCAGGTAAATTCAGCAGTTTGTTTCAACACAAAAGAGACAGCTCTGTGGTGACCCGTCTTCCACGGTAAAACATTTCCTAGCGAATAAGGAATCTTCCCATCGCAATGACAATATGATAGAATTGCCACCGATGGATTTGCCGCTGTGCCTACACATCATCTTGAGGCCATACAGTAGTGAAGCACGGGAACCCAGGCGCTTCACCCTTTACCCTAGACCAGTGAAACACTGTCTCTAAACATGCCCACTTGCCTGTACATATGCCCCTTTAACGTTAACGCTAAACCGAAATCTTCTGTCCCACTATTTTGCAGCATTTTAAAGAAGTACACTGGGAAAGATTTTTCTGCAAGGAAGGAACTGCAGGCGGCGTGGCTGAAAGGAGAATATCATGCTGAACGAGCTCTTTGCCCTCAGATGTAGAAGTGTCATCAGTGGGCATCATAGAGAAACGGGATTTTAATAAGTGATCATCAACCTCTGTGAATTCCCTTTGTTCTAGACGCCTGAAATAAAGAGTTGTCCTGAGTCACATAAACCTCCACCGAGTGGTCTTTAGGTGCGCGGGAACATGCCGGTATAAGAGAATTCCGAAGAAGGCTGAACGTCCACAATTGTATGGTCAATGCCAGAAATGAAGTGGCAGCCGGAACAGACTGGGAAACTTCAGCTTCCATTAGACAATGAACATGTGAGAATCTGGTACGTCCACAATTCACGGTTTCCTTAGATCCATGATTCCGTGCTGAATTTTAGTCAGAAAAGGAAAACTCCGGAGCCGCTGTTCAGCAGGCCCGGGTGTAGCTCCCAGAGGCACACTGGTGCTCCTCTAGAATTTGGATAAAAATCATTTTCACTCGAATAAAGAACCTTGATCAAGCCAGGTGGGTCTTGACAATCGAAATTGCTGCGTTTGCCCGGTATACTGACAAGAACCCACCTGTGCTAGTCCATGGCGTATTCAGCACAGGAATCTGCATTGATTGAGCCAAGACAAAAGAAAGCTCAGAGAGGCAGCACCCGTGTAGAAAAGCATTTGTACTTCAAAGATGAGGCCAATGAGGTGAAAGGACAAAGCCATGGCAAACAGTTTTCATCATAGGCAGAATTTCACGGAGCAATATTGCTGGGAGAGAAAAGGCACCACCTGAGGGAGGCACGCTCAACAAAACTACCTAGGGCAGGAGCCGGGTTGCCCCCAGGCACTAGGCGTGTCAGGCCTCAGCATTGTAAGGAGAGTTCCCTGAAGTCCCTGAATGAAGTTTTCTCCGCTGTCCTACGTCTACGTTCCTAAAATTTACTCTGCGGTTTCTGATGATCCTGGCTTATGAACGGCCACCATTCACCGTTCTCCTTACACTCGTGCGTCTCCATCGACCTTAAAAGAAAGGGAGGACACGCAACTGCTGGCAGGTAAATTCAGCAAAGTTTGTCTCAACACAAAAGAGACAGCTCTGTGGTGACCCGTCTTCCACGGTAAAACATTTCCTAGCGAATAAGGAATCTTCCCATCGCAATGACAATATGAGAGAATTGCCACCGATGGATTTGCCGCTGTGCCTACACATCATCTTGAGGCCATACAGTAGTGAAGCACGGGAAACCAGGCGCTTCACCCTTTACCCTAGACCAGTGAAACACTGTCTCTAAACATGCCCACATGCCTGTACCTATGCCCGTTTAAAGTGAACGCTAAACCGAAATCTTCTGTCCCACTATTTTGCAGCATTTTAAAGAAGTACACTGAGAAACATTTTTCTGCAAGGAAGAAACTGCAGGCGGCGTGGCTGAAATGATAATATCATGCTGCACGAGCTCTTTGCCCTTAGATGTAGAAGTGTCATCAATGGGCATCATAGAGAAACGGGACTTTAATAAGTGATCATCAACCTCTGTGAATTCCCTTTGTTCTAGACGCCTGAAATAAAGAGTTGTCCTGAGTCACAGAAACCTCCACCGAGTGGTCTTTATGTGGCGCGGGAACATGCGGTATAAGAGAATTCCGAAGAAGGCTGAACGTCCACAATTGAATGGTCAATGCCAGAAATGAAGTGGCAGCCTGAACAGACTGGGAAACTTCAGCTTCCATTAGACAATGAACATGTGAGAATCTGGTTCGTCCACAATTCACGGTTTCCTTAGATCCATGAAATTCCGTGCTGAATTTTAGTCAGAAAATGAAAACTCCGGAGCCGCTGTTCAGCAGGCCCGGGTGTAGCTCCCAGAGGCACCCTGGTGCTCCTCTAGAATTTGGATAAAAATCGTTTTCACTGGAATAAAGAACCTTGATCAAGCCAGGTGGGGCTTGACAATCGAAATTGCTGCGTTTGCCCGGTATACTGACAAGAACCCACCTGTGCTAGTCCATGGCGTATTCAGCACAGGAATCTGCATCGATTGAGCCAAGACAAAGGAAAGCTCAGGGAGGCAGCACCCGTGTAGAAAAGCATTTGTACTCCAAAGATGAGGCCAATGAGGTGAAAGGACAAAGCCATGGCAAACAGTTTTCATCATCGGCAGAATTTCACGGAGCAATATTGCTGGGAGAGAAAAGGCACCACCTGAGAGGCAAGCTCAACAAAACTACCTAGGGCAGGAGCCGGGTTGCCCCCAGGCACTAGGCGTGTCAGGCCTCAGCATTGTAAGGAGAGTTCCCTGAAGTCCCTGAGTGAAGTTTTCTCCGCTGTCGTACGTCTACGTTCCTAAAATTTACTCTGCGGTTTCTGATGATTCTGTCTTATGAACGGCCACCATTCACCGTTCTCCTTACACTCGTGCGTCTCCATCGACCTTAAAAGAAAGGGAGGACACGCAACTGCTGGCAGGTAAATTCAGCAACGTTTGTCTCAACACAAAAGAGACAGCTCTGTGGTGACCCGTGTTCCACGGTAAAACATTTCCTAGCGAATAAGGAATCTTCCCATCGCAATGACAATATGAGAGAATTGCCACCGATGGATTTGCCGCTGTGCCTACACATCATCTTGAGGCCATACAGTAGTGAAGCACGGGAACCCAGGCGCTTCATCCTTTACCCTAGACCAGTGAAACACTGTCTCTAAACATGCCCACATGCCTGTACCTATTCCCGTTTAAAGTTAACGCTAAACCGAAATCTTCTGTCCCACTATTTTGCAGCATTTTAAAGAAGTACACTGGGAAAGATTTTTCTGCAAGGAAGGAACTGCAGGCGGCGTGGCTGAAATGAGAATATCATGCTGCACGAGCTCTTTGCCCTCCGATGTAGAAGTGTCATCAGTGGGCATCATAGAGAAACGGGACTTTAATAAGTGATCATCAACCTCTGTGAATTCCCTTTGTTCTAGACGCCTGAAATAAAGAGTCCTGAGTCACAGAAACCTCCACCGAGTGGTCTTTATGCGGCGCGGGAACATGCCGGTATAAGATAATTCCGAAGAAGGCTGAACGTCCACAATTGAATGGTCATTGCCAGAAATGAAGTGGCAGCCGGATCAGACTGGGAAACTTCAGCTTCCATTAGACAATGAAGATGTGAGAATCTGGTACGTCCACAATTCACGGTTTCCTTAGATCCATGAAATTCCGTGTTGAATTTTAGTCAGAAAAGGAAAACTCCGGAGCCGCCGTTCAGCAGGCCCGGGTGTAGCTCCCAGGGGCACACTGGTGGTCCTCTAGAATTTGGATAAAAATCGTTTTCACTGGAATAAAGAACCTTGATCAAGCCAGGTGGGGCTTGACAATCGAAATTGCTGCGTTTGCCCGGTATACTGACAAGAACCCACCTGTGCTAGACCATGGCGTATTCAGCACAGGAATCTGCATCGATTGAGCCAAGATAAAGGAACGCTCAGGGAGGCAGCACCCGTGTAGAAAAGCATTTGTACTTCAAAGATGAGGCCAATGAGGTGAAAGGACAAAGCCATGGCAAACAGTTTTCATCATCGTCAGAATTTCACGGAGCTATATTACTGGGAGAGAAAAGACACCACCTGAGGGAAGCATGCTCAACAAAACTACCTAGGGCAGGAGCCGGGTTGCCCTAAGGCACTAGGCGTGTCAGGCCCCAGCATTGTAAGGAGAGTTCACTGAACTCCCTGAGTGAAGTTTTCTCCGCTGTCCTACGTCTACGTTTCTAAAATTTAATCTGCGGTTTCTGATGATCCTGGCTTATGAACGGCCACCATTCACCGTTCTCCTTACACTCGTGCGTCTCCATCGACCTTAAAAGAAAGGGAGGACACGCAACTGCTGGCAGGTAAATTCAGCAGTTTGTCTCAACACAAAAGAGACAGCTCTGTGGTGACCCGTGTTCCACCGTAAAACATTTCCTAGCGAATAAGGAATCTTCCCATCGCAATGACAATATGAGAGAATTGCCACCGATGGATTTGCCGCTGTGCCTACACATCATCTTGAAGCCATACAGTAGTGAAGCACGGGAACCCAGGCGCTTCACCCTTTACCGTAGACCAGTGAAACACTGTCTCTAAACATGCCCACTTGCCTGTACATATGCCCCTTTAAAGTTAACGCTAAACCGAAATCTTCTGTCCCACTCTTTTGCAGCATTTTAAAGAAGTACACTGGGAAAGATTTTTCTGCAAGGAAGGAACTGCAGGCGGCGTGGCTGAAATGAGAATATCATGCTGCACGAGCTCTTTGCCCTCCGATGTAGAAGTGTCATCAGTGGGCATCATAGAGAAACGGGACTTTAATAAGTGATCATCAACCTCTGAATTCCCTTTGTTCTAGACGCCTGAAATAAAGAGTTGTCCTGAGTCACATAAACCTCCACCGAGTGGTCTTTATGTGGCGCGGGAACATGCCGGTATAAGAGAATTCCGAAGAAGGCTGACCGTCCACAATTGAATGGTCAATGCCAGAAATGAAGTGGCAGCCGGAACAGACTGGGAAACTTCAGCTTCCATTAGACAATGAAGATGTGAGAATCTGGTACGTCCACAATTCACGGTTTCCTTAGATCCATGAAATTCCGTGCTGAATTTTAGTCAGAAAATGAAAACTCCGGAGCCGCTGTTCAGCAGGCCCGGGTGTAGCTCCCAGAGGCACACTGGTGCTCCTCTAGAATTTGGATAAAAATCGTTTTCACTGGAATAAAGAACCTTGATCAAGCCAGGTGGGGCTTGACAATCGAAATTGCTGCGTTTGCCCGGTATACTGACAAGAACCCACCTGTGCTAGTCCATGGCGTATTCAGCACAGGAATCTGCATCGATTGAGCCAAGACGAAGGAAAGCTCAGGGAGGCAGCACCCGTGTAGAAAAGCATTTGTACCCCAAAGATGAGGCCAATGAGGTGAAAGGACAAAGCCATGGCAAACAGTTTTCATCATCGGCAGAATTTCACGGAGCAATATTGCTGGGAGAGAAAAGGCACCACCTGAGAGGCAAGCTCAACAAAACTACCTAGGGCAGGAGCCGGGTTGCCCCCAGGCACTAGGCGTGTCAGGCCTCAGCATTGTAAGGAGAGTTCCCTGAAGTCTCTGAGTGAAGTTTTCTCCGCTGTCGTACGTCTACGTTCCTAAAATTTACTCTGCGGTTTCTGATGATTCTGTCTTATGAACGGCCACCATTCACCGGTCTCCTTACACTCGTGCGTCTCCATCGACCTTAAAAGAAAGGGAGGACACGCAACTGCTGGCAGGTAAATTCAGCAACGTTTGTCTCAACACAAAAGAGACAGCTCTGTGGTGACCCGTGTTCCACGGTAAAACATTTCCTAGCGAATAAGGAATCTTCCCATCGCAATGACAATATGAGAGAATTGCCACCGATGGATTTTCCGCTGTGCCTACACATCATCTTGAGGCCATACAGTAGTGAAGCACGGGAACCCAGGCGCTTCATCCTTTACCCTAGACCAGTAAAACACTGTCTCTAAACATGCCCACATGCCTGTACCTATTCCCGTTTAAAGTTAACGCTAAACCGAAATCTTCTGTCCCACTATTTTGCAGCATTTTAAAGAAGTACACTGGGAAAGATTTTTCTGCAAGGAAGGAACTGCAGGCGGCGTGGCTGAAATGAGAATATCATGCTGCACGAGCTCTTTGCCCTCCGATGTAGAAGTGTCATCAGTGGGCATCATAGAGAAACGGGACTTTAATAAGTGATCATCAACCTCTGTGAATTCCCTTTGTTCTAGACGCCTGAAATAAAGAGTCCTGAGTCACAGAAACCTCCACCGAGTGGTCTTTATGCGGCGCGGGAACATGCCGGTATAAGAGAATTCCGAAGAAGGCTGAACGTCCACAATTGAATGGTCATTGCCAGAAATGAAGTGGCAGCCGGATCAGACTGGGAAACTTCAGCTTCCATTAGACAATGAAGATGTGAGAATCTGGTACGTCCACAATTCACGGTTTCCTTAGATCCATGAAATTCCGTGTTGAATTTTAGTCAGAAAAGGAAAACTCCGGAGCCGCCGTTCAGCAGGCCCGGGTGTAGCTCCCTGGGGCACACTGGTGGTCCTCTAGAATTTGGATAAAAATCGTTTTCACTGGAATAAAGAACCTTGATCAAGCCAGGTGGGGCTTGACAATCGAAATTGCTGCGTTTGCCCGGTATACTGACAAGAACCCACCTGTGCTAGACCATGGCGTATTCAGCACAGGAATCTGCATCGATTGAGCCAAGATAAAGGAACGCTCAGGGAGGCAGCACCCGTGTAGAAAAGCATTTGTACTTCAAAGATGAGGCCAATGAGGTGAAAGGACAAAGCCATGGCAAACAGTTTTCATCATCGGCAGAATTTCACGGAGCTATATTACTGGGAGAGAAAAGACACCACCTGAGGGAAGCACGCTCAACAAAACTACCTAGGGCAGGAGCCAGGTTGCCCCCAGACACTAGGCGTGTCAGGCCCCAGCATTGTAAGGAGAGTTCACTGAACTCCCTCAGTGAAGTTTTCTCCGCTGTCCTACGTCTACGTTCCTAAAATTTAATCTGCGGTTTCTGATGATTCTGGCTTATGAACGGCCACCATTCACCGTTCTCCTTACACTCGTGCGTCTCCATCGACCTTAAAAGAAAGGGAGGACACGCAACTGCTGGCAGGTAAATTCAGCAGTTTGTCTCAACACAAAAGAGACAGCTCTGTGGTGACCCGTGTTCCACGGTAAAACATTTCCTAGCGAATAAGGAATCTTCCCATCGCAATGACAATATGAGAGAATTGCCACCGATGGATTTGCCGCTGTGCCTACACATCATCTTGAGGCCATACAGTAGTGAAGCACGGGAACCCAGGCGCTTCACCCTTTACCGTAGACCAGTGAAACACTGTCTCTAAACATGCCCACTTGCCTGTACATATGCCCCTTTAAAGTTAACGCTAAACCGAAATCTTCTGTCCCACTATTTTGCAGCATTTTAAAGAAGTACACTGGGAAAGATTTTTCTGCAATGAAGGAACTGCAGGCGGCGTGGCTGAAATGAGAATATCATGCTGCACGAGCTCTTTGCCCTCCGATGTAGAAGTGTCATCAGTGGGCATCATAGAGAAACGGGACTTTAATAAGTGATCATCAACCTCTGTGAATTCCCTTTGTTCTAGACGCCTGAAATAAAGAGTTGTCCTGAGTCACATAAACCTCCACCGAGTGGTCTTTATGTGGCGCGGGAACATGCCGGTATAAGAGAATTCCGAAGAAGGCTGAACGTCCACAATTGAATGGTCAATGCCAGAAATGAAGTGGCAGCCGGATCAGACTGGGAAACTTCAGCTTCCATTAGACAATGAAGATGTGAGAATCTGGTACGTCCACAATTCACGGTTTCCTTAGATCCATGAAATTCCGTGTTGAATTTTAGTCAGAAAAGGAAAACTCCGGAGCCGCCGTTCAGCAGGCCCGGGTGTAGCTCCCAGGGGCACACTGGTGGTCCTCTAGAATTTGGATAAAAATCGTTTTCACTGGAATAAAGAACCTTGATCAAGCCAGGTGGGGCTTGACAATCGAAATTGCTGCGTTTGCCCGGTATACTGACAAGAACCCACCTGTGCTAGACCATGGCGTATTCAGCACAGGAATCTGCATCGATTGAGCCAAGATAAAGGAACGCTCAGGGAGGCAGCACACGTGTAGAAAAGCATTTGTACTTCAAAGATGAGGCCAATGAGGTAAAAGGACAAAGCCATGGCAAACAGTTTTCATCATCGGCAGAATTTCACGGAGTCATATTACTGGGAGAGAAAAGGCACCACCTGAGGGAAGCAGGCTCAACAAAACTACCTAGGGCAGGAGCCGGGTTGCCCCAAGGCACTAGGCGTGTCATGCCCCAGCATTGTAAGGAGAGTTCACTGAACTCCCTGAGTGAAGTTTTCTCCGCTGTCCTACGTCTACGTTTCTAAAATTTAATCTGCGGTTTCTGATGATCCTGGCTTATGAACGGCCACCATTCACCGTTCTCCTTACACTCGTGCGTCTCCGTCGACCCTAAAAGAAAGGGAGGACACGCAACTGCTGGCAGGTAAATTCAGCAAAGTTTGTCTCAACACAAAAGAGACAGCTCTGTGGTGACCCGTCTTCCATGGAAAACATTTCCCAGCGAATAAGGAATCTTCCCATCGCAATGACAATATGAGAGAATTGCCACCGATGGATTTGCCGCTGTGCCTACACATCATCTTGAGGCCATACAGTAGTGAAGCACGGGAACCCAGGCGCTTCCCCCTTTACCCTAGACCAGTGAAACACTGTCTCTAAACATGCCCACATGCCTGTACCTATGCCCGTTTAAAGTGAACGCTAAACCGAAATCTTCTGTCCCACTATTTTGCAGCATTTTAAAGAAGTACACTGGGAAACATTTTTCTGCAAGGAAGAAACTGCAGGCGGCGTGGCTGAAATGATAATATCATGCTGCACGAGCTCTTTGCCCTTAGATGTAGAAGTGTCATCAATGGGCATCATAGAGAAACGGGACTTTAATAAGTGATCATCAACCTCTGTGAATTCCCTTTTTTCTAGACGCCTGAAATAAAGAGTTGCCCTGAGTCACGGAAACCTCCACCGAGTGGTCTTTATGTGGCGCGGGAACATGCGGTATAAGAGAATTCGGAAGAAGGCTGAACGTCCACAATTGAATGGTCAATGCCAGAAATGAAGTGGCAGCCGGAACAGACTGGGAAACTTCAGCTTCCATTAGACAATGAAGATGTGAGAATCTGGTACGTCCACAATTCACGGTTTCCTTAGATCCATGAAATTCCGTGTTGAATTTTAGTCAGAAAAGGAAAACTCTGGAGCCGCTGTTCAGCAGGCCCGGGTGTAGCTCCCAGGGGCAAACTGGTGGTCCTCTAGAATTTGGATAAAAATCGTTTTCACTGGAATAAAGAACCTTGATCAAGCCAGGTGGGGCTTGACAAACGAAATTGCTGCGTTTGCCCGGTATACTGACAAGAACCCACCTGTGCTAGACCATGGCGTATTCAGCACAGGAATCTGCATCGATTGAGCCAAGATAAAGGAACGCTCAGGGAGGCAGCACCCGTGTAGAAAAGCATTTGTACTTCAAAGATGAGGCCAATGAGGTGAAAGGACAAAGCCATGGCAAACAGTTTTCATCATCGGCAGAATTTCACGGAGCTATATTACTGGGAGAGAAAAGGCACCACCTGAGGGAAGCACGCTCAACAAAACTACCTAGGGCAGGAGCCGGGTTGCCCCCAGGCACTAGGCGTGTCAGGCCCCAGCATTGTAAGGAGAGTTCACTGAACTCCCTGAGTGAAGTTTTCTCCGCTGTCCTACGTCTACGTTCCTAAAATTTAATCTGCGGTTTCTGATGATTCTGGCTTATGAACGGCCACCATTCACCGTTCTCCTTACACTCGTGCGTCTCCATCGACCTTAAAAGAAAGGGAGGACACGCAACTGCTGGCAGGTAAATTCAGCAGTTTGTCTCAACACAAAAGAGACAGCTCTGTGGTGACCCGAGTTCCACCGTAAAACATTTCCTAGCGAATAAGGAATCTTCCCATCGCAATGACAATATGAGAGAATTGCCACCGATGGATTTGCCGCTGTGCCTACACATCATCTTGAGGCCATACAGTAGTGAAGCACGGGAACCCAGGCGCTTCACCCTTTACCCTAGACCAGTGAAACACTGTCTCTAAACATGCCCACTTGCCTGTACATATGCCCCTTTAAAGTTAACGCTAAACCGAAATCTTCTGTCCCACTATTTTGCAGCATTTTAAAGAAGTACACTGGGAAAGATTTTTCTGCAAGGAAGGAACTGCAGGCGGCATGGCTGAAATGAGAATATCATGCTGCACGAGCTCTTTGCCCTCCGATGTAGAAGTGTCATCAGTGGGCATCATAGAGAAACGGGACTTTAATAAGTGATCATCAACCTCTGTGAATTCCCTTTGTTCTAGACGCCTGAAATAAAGAGTTGTCCTGAGTCACATAAACCTCCACCGAGTGGTCTTTATGTGCGCTGGAACATGCCGGCATAAGAGAATTCCGAAGAAGGCTGACCGTCCACAATTGAATGGTCAATGCCAGAAATGAAGTGGCAGCCGGAACAGACTGGGAAACTTCAGCTTCCATTAGACAATGAACATGTGAGAATCTGGTACGTCCACAATTCACGGTTTCCTTAGATCCATGAAATTCCGTGCTGAATTTTAGTCAGAAAATGAAAACTCCGGAGCCGCTGTTCAGCAGGCCCGGGTGTAGCTCCCAGAGGCACACTGGTGCTCCTCTAGAATTTGGATAAAAATCGTTTTCACTGGAATAAAGAACCTTGATCAAGCCAGGTGGGTCTTGACAATCGAAATTGCTGCGTTTGCCCGGTATACTGACAAGAACCCACCTGTGCTAGTACATGGCGTATTCAGCACAGGAATCTGCATCGATTGAGCCAAGACAAAGGAAAGCTCAGAGAGGCAGCACCCGTGTAGAAAAGCATTTGTACTTCAAAGATGAGGCCAATGAGGTGAAAGGACAAAGCCATGGCAAACAGTTTTCATCATCGGCAGAATTTCACGGAGCAATATTGCTGGGAGAGAAAAGGCACCACCTGAGGGAGGCACGCTCACCAAAACTACCTAGGGCAGGACCGTGTTGTCCCCAGGCACTAGGCGTGTCAGGCCTCAGCATTGTAAGGAGAGTTCCCTGAAGTCCCTGAATGAAGTTTTCTCCGCTGTCCTACGTCTACGTTCCTAAAATATACTCTGCGGTTTCTGATGATCCTGGCTTATGAACGGCCACCATTCACCGTTCTCCTTACACTCGTGCGTCTCCGTCGACCCTAAAAGAAAGGGAGGACACGCAACTGCTGGCAGGTAAATTCAGCAAAGTTTGTCTCAACACAAAAGAGACAGCTCTGTGGTGACCCGTCTTCCATGGAAAACATTTCCCAGCGAATAAGGAATCTTCCCATCGCAATGACAATATGAGAGAATTGCCACCGATGGATTTGCCGCTGTGCCTACACATCATCTTGAGGCCATACAGTAGTGAAGCACGGGAACCCAGGCGCTTCCCCCTTTACCCTAGACCAGTGAAACACTGTCTCTAAACATGCCCACATGCCTGTACCTATGCCCGTTTAAAGTGAACGCTAAACCGAAATCTTCTGTCCCACTATTTTGCAGCATTTTAAAGAAGTACACTGGGAAACATTTTTCTGCAAGGAAGAAACTGCAGGCGGCGTGGCTGAAATGATAATATCATGCTGCACGAGCTCTTTGCCCTTAGATGTAGAAGTGTCATCAATGGGCATCATAGAGAAACGGGACTTTAATAAGTGATCATCAACCTCTGTGAATTCCCTTTTTTCTAGACGCCTGAAATAAAGAGTTGCCCTGAGTCACGGAAACCTCCACCGAGTGGTCTTTATGTGGCGCGGGAACATGCGGTATAAGAGAATTCGGAAGAAGGCTGAACGTCCACAATTGAATGGTCAATGCCAGAAATGAAGTGGCAGCCGGAACAGACTGGGAAACTTCAGCTTCCATTAGACAATGAAGATGTGAGAATCTGGTACGTCCACAATTCACGGTTTCCTTAGATCCATGAAATTCCGTGTTGAATTTTAGTCAGAAAAGGAAAACTCTGGAGCCGCTGTTCAGCAGGCCCGGGTGTAGCTCCCAGGGGCAAACTGGTGGTCCTCTAGAATTTGGATAAAAATCGTTTTCACTGGAATAAAGAACCTTGATCAAGCCAGGTGGGGCTTGACAATCGAAATTGCTGCGTTTGCCCGGTATACTGACAAGAACCCACCTGTGCTAGACCATGGCGTATTCAGCACAGGAATCTGCATCGATTGAGCCAAGATAAAGGAACGCTCAGGGAGGCAGCACCCGTGTAGAAAAGCATTTGTACTTCAAAGATGAGGCCAATGAGGTGAAAGGACAAAGCCATGGCAAACAGTTTTCATCATCGGCAGAATTTCACGGAGCTATATTACTGGGAGAGAAAAGGCACCACCTGAGGGAAGCACGCTCAACAAAACTACCTAGGGCAGGAGCCGGGTTGCCCCCAGGCACTAGGCGTGTCAGGCCCCAGCATTGTAAGGAGAGTTCACTGAACTCCCTGAGTGAAGTTTTCTCCGCTGTCCTACGTCTACGTTCCTAAAATTTAATCTGCGGTTTCTGATGATTCTGGCTTATGAACGGCCACCATTCACCGTTCTCCTTACACTCGTGCGTCTCCATCGACCTTAAAAGAAAGGGAGGACACGCAACTGCTGGCAGGTAAATTCAGCAGTTTGTCTCAACACAAAAGAGACAGCTCTGTGGTGACCCGAGTTCCACCGTAAAACATTTCCTAGCGAATAAGGAATCTTCCCATCGCAATGACAATATGAGAGAATTGCCACCGATGGATTTGCCGCTGTGCCTACACATCATCTTGAGGCCATACAGTAGTGAAGCACGGGAACCCAGGCGCTTCACCCTTTACCCTAGACCAGTGAAACACTGTCTCTAAACATGCCCACTTGCCTGTACATATGCCCCTTTAAAGTTAACGCTAAACCGAAATCTTCTGTCCCACTATTTTGCAGCATTTTAAAGAAGTACACTGGGAAAGATTTTTCTGCAAGGAAGGAACTGCAGGCGGCATGGCTGAAATGAGAATATCATGCTGCACGAGCTCTTTGCCCTCCGATGTAGAAGTGTCATCAGTGGGCATCATAGAGAAACGGGACTTTAATAAGTGATCATCAACCTCTGTGAATTCCCTTTGTTCTAGACGCCTGAAATAAAGAGTTGTCCTGAGTCACATAAACCTCCACCGAGTGGTCTTTATGTGCGCTGGAACATGCCGGCATAAGAGAATTCCGAAGAAGGCTGACCGTCCACAATTGAATGGTCAATGCCAGAAATGAAGTGGCAGCCGGAACAGACTGGGAAACTTCAGCTTCCATTAGACAATGAACATGTGAGAATCTGGTACGTCCACAATTCACGGTTTCCTTAGATCCATGAAATTCCGTGCTGAATTTTAGTCAGAAAATGAAAACTCCGGAGCCGCTGTTCAGCAGGCCCGGGTGTAGCTCCCAGAGGCACACTGGTGCTCCTCTAGAATTTGGATAAAAATCGTTTTCACTGGAATAAAGAACCTTGATCAAGCCAGGTGGGTCTTGACAATCGAAATTGCTGCGTTTGCCCGGTATACTGACAAGAACCCACCTGTGCTAGTACATGGCGTATTCAGCACAGGAATCTGCATCGATTGAGCCAAGACAAAGGAAAGCTCAGAGAGGCAGCACCCGTGTAGAAAAGCATTTGTACTTCAAAGATGAGGCCAATGAGGTGAAAGGACAAAGCCATGGCAAACAGTTTTCATCATCGGCAGAATTTCACGGAGCAATATTGCTGGGAGAGAAAAGGCACCACCTGAGGGAGGCACGCTCACCAAAACTACCTAGGGCAGGACCGTGTTGTCCCCAGGCACTAGGCGTGTCAGGCCTCAGCATTGTAAGGAGAGTTCCCTGAAGTCCCTGAATGAAGTTTTCTCCGCTGTCCTACGTCTACGTTCCTAAAATATACTCTGCGGTTTCTGATGATCCTGGCTTATGAACGGCCACCATTCACCGTTCTCCTTACACTCGTGCGTCTCCATCGACCTTAAAAGAAAGGGAGGACACGCAACTGCTGGCAGGTAAATTCAGCAAAGTTTGTCTCAACACAAAAGAGACAGCTCTGTGGTGACCCGTCTTCCATGGAAAACATTTCCTAGCGAATAAGGAATCTTCCCATCGCAATGACAATATGAGAGAATTGCCACCGATGGATTTGCCGCTGTGCCTACACATCATCTTGAGGCCATACAGTAGTGAAGCACGGGAACCCAGGCGCTTCACCCTTTACCCTAGACCAGTGAAACACTGTCTCTAAACATGCCCACATGCCTGTACCTATGCCCGTTTAAAGTGAACGCTAAACTGAAATCTTCTGTCCCACTATTTTGCAGCATTTTAAAGAAGTACACTGGGAAACATTTTTCTGCAAGGAAGAAACTGCAGGCGGCGTGGCTGAAATGATAATATCATTCTGCACGAGCTCTTTGCCCTTAGATGTAGAAGTGTCATCAATGGGCATCATAGAGAAACGGGACTTTAATAAGTGATCATCAACCTCTGTGAATTCCCTTTTTTCTAGACGCCTGAAATAAAGAGTTGTCCTGAGTCACAGAAACCTCCACCGAGTGGTCTTTATGTGGCGCGGGAACATGCGGTATAAGAGAATTCGGAAGAAGGCTGAACGTCCACAATTGAATGGTCAATGCCAGAAATGAAGTGGCAGCCGGAACAGACTGGGAAACTTCAGCTTCCATTAGACAATGAAGATGTGAGAATCTGGTACGTCCACAATTCACGGTTTCCTTAGATCCATGAAATTCCGTGTTGAATTTTAGTCAGAAAAGGAAAACTCTGGAGCCGCTGTTCAGCAGGCCCGGGTGTAGCTCCCAGGGGCAAACTGGTGGTCCTCTAGAATTTGGATAAAAATCGTTTTCACTGGAATAAAGAACCTTGATCAAGCCAGGTGGGGCTTGACAATCGAAATTGCTGCGTTTGCCCGGTATACTGACAAGAACCCACCTGTGCTAGACCATGGCGTATTCAGCACAGGAATCTGCATCGATTGAGCCAAGATAAAGGAACGCTCAGGGAGGCAGCACCCGTGTAGAAAAGCATTTGTACTTCAAAGATGAGGCCAATGAGGTGAAAGGACAAAGCCATGGCAAACAGTTTTCATCATCGGCAGAATTTCACGGAGCTATATTACTGGGAGAGAAAAGGCACCACCTGAGGGAAGCACGCTCAACAAAACTACCTAGGGCAGGAGCCGGGTTGCCCCCAGGCACTAGGCGTGTCAGGCCCCAGCATTGTAAGGAGAGTTCACTGAACTCCCTGAGTGAAATTTTCTCCGCTGTCCTACGTCTACGTTCCTAAAATTTAATCTGCGGTTTCTGATGATTCTGGCTTATGAACGGCCACCATTCACCGTTCTCCTTACACTCGTTCGTCTCCATCGACCTTAAAAGAAAGGGAGGACACGCAACTGCTGGCAGGTAAATTCAGCAGTTTGTCTCAACACAAAAGAGACAGCTCTGTGGTGACCCGAGTTCCACCGTAAAACATTTCCTAGCGAATAAGGAATCTTCCCATCGCAATGACAATATGAGAGAATTGCCACCGATGGATTTGCCGCTGTGCCTACACATCATCTTGAGGCCATACAGTAGTGAAGCACGGGAACCCAGGCGCTTCACCCTTTACCCTAGACCAGTGAAACACTGTCTCTAAACGTGCCCACTTGCCTGTACATATGCCCCTTTAAAGTTAACGCTAAACCGAAATCTTCTGTCCCACTATTTTGCAGCATTTTAAAGAAGTACACTGGGAAAGATTTTTCTGCAAGGAAGGAACTGCAGGCGGCGTGGCTGAAATGAGAATATCATGCTGCACGAGCTCTTTGCCCTCCGATGTAGAAGTGTCATCAGTGGGCATCATAGAGAAACGGGACTTTAATAAGTGATCATCAACCTCTGTGAATTCCCTTTGTTCTAGACGCCTGAAATAAAGAGTTGTCCTGAGTCACATAAACCTCCACCGAGTGGTCTTTATGTGCGCTGGAACATGCCGGCATAAGAGAATTCCGAAGAAGGCTGACCGTCCACAATTGAATGGTCAATGCCAGAAATGAAGTGGCAGCCGGAACAGACTGGGAAACTTCAGCTTCCATTAGACAATGAACATGTGAGAATCTGGTACGTCCACAATTCACGGTTTCCTTAGATCCATGAAATTCCGTGCTGAATTTTAGTCAGAAAATGAAAACTCCGGAGCCGCTGTTCAGCAGGCCCGTGTGTAGCTCCCAGAGGCACACTGGTGCTCCTCTAGAATTTGGATAAAAATCGTTTTCACTGGAATAAAGAACCTTGATCAAGCCAGGTGGGTCTTGACAATCGAAATTGCTGCGTTTGCCCGGTATACTGACAAGAACCCACCTGTGCTAGTACATGGCGTATTCAGCACAGGAATCTGCATCGATTGAGCCAAGACAAAGGAAAGCTCAGAGAGGCAGCACCCGTGTAGAAAAGCATTTGTACTTCAAAGATGAGGCCAATGAGGTGAAAGGACAAAGCCATGGCAAACAGTTTTCATCATCGGCAGAATTTCACGGAGCAATATTGCTGGGAGAGAAAAGGCACCACCTGAGGGAGGCACGCTCAACAAAACTACCTAGGGCAGGAGCCGGGTTGCCCCCAGGCACTAGGCGTGTCAGGCCTCAGCATTGTAAGGAGAGTTCCCTGAAGACCCTGAATGAAGTTTTCTCCGCTGTCCTACGTCTACGTTCCTAAAATTTACTCTGCGGTTTCTGATGATCCTGGCTTATGAACGGCCACCATTCACCGTTCTCCTTACACTCGTGCGTCTCCATCGACCTTAAAAGAAAGGGAGGACACGCAACTGCTGGCAGGTAAATTCAGCAAAGTTTGTCTCAACACAAAAGAGACAGCTCTGTGGTGACCCGTCTTCCATGGAAAACATTTCCTAGCGAATAAGGAATCTTCCCATCACAATGACAATATGAGAGAATTGCCACCGATGGATTTGCCGCTGTGCCTACACATCATCTTGAGGCCATACAGTAGTGAAGCACGGGAACCCAGGCGCTTCACCCTTTACCCTAGACCAGTGAAACACTGTCTCTAAACATGCCCACATGCCTGTACCTATGCCCGTTTAAAGTGAACGCTAAACTGAAATCTTCTGTCCCACTATTTTGCAGCATTTTAAAGAAGTACACTGGGAAACATTTTTCTGCAAGGAAGAAACTGCAGGCGGCGTGGCTGAAATGATAATATCATGCTGCACGAGCTCTTTGCCCTTAGATGTAGAAGTGTCATCAATGGGCATCATAGAGAAACGGGACTTTAATAAGTGATCATCAACCTCTGTGAATTCCCTTTGTTCTAGACGCCTGAAATAAAGAGTTGTCCTGAGTCACATAAACCTCCACTGAGTGGTCTTTATGTGGCGCGGGAACATGCGGTATAAGAGAATTCGGAAGAAGGCTGAACGTCCACAATTGAATGGTCAATGCCAGAAATGAAGTGGCAGCCGGAACAGACTGGGAAACTTCAGCTTCCATTAGACAATGAACATGTGAGAATCTGGTACGTCCACAATTCACGGTTTCCTAAGATCCATGAAATTCCGTGCTGAATTTTAGTCAGAAAATGAAAACTCCGGAGCCGCTGTTCAGCAGGCCCGGGTGTAGCTCCCAGAGGCACACTGGTGCTCCTCTAGAATTTGGATAAAAATCGTTTTCACTGGAATAAAGAACCTTGATCAAGCCAGGTGGGTCTTGACAATCGAAATTGCTGCGTTTGCCCGGTATACTGACAAGAACCCACCTGTGCTAGTCCATGGCGTATTCAGCACAGGAATCTGCATCGATTGAGCAAGACAAAGGAAAGCTCAGGGAGGCAACACCCGTGTAGAAAAGCATTTGTACTCCAAAGATGAGGCCAATGAGGTGAAATGACAAAGCCATAGCAAACAGTTTTCTTCATCGGCAGAATTTCACGGAGCAATATTGCTGGGAGAGAAAAGGCACCACCTGAGGGAGGCAAGCTCAACAAAACTACCTAGGGCAGGAGCCGGGTTGCCCCCAGGCACTAGGCGTGTCAGGCCTCAGCATTGTAAGGAGAGTTCCCTCAAGTCCCTGAATGAAGTTTTCTCCGCTGTCCTACGTCTACGTTCCTAAAATTTACTCTGCGGTTTCTGATGATCCTGGCTTATGAATGGCCACCATTCACCGTTCTCCTTACACTCGTGCGTCTCCATCGACCTTAAAAGAAAGGGAGGACACGCAACTGCTGGCAGGTAAATTCAGCAAAGTTTGTCTCAACACAAAAGAGACAGCTCTGTGGTGACCCGTCTTCCACGGTAAAACATTTCCTAGCGAATAAGGAATCATCCCATCGCAATGACAATATGAGAGAATTGCCACCGATGGATTTGCCGCTGTGCCTACACATCATCTTGAGGCCATACAGTAGTGAAGCACGGGAAACCAGGCGCTTCACCCTTTACCCTAGACCAGTGAAACACTGTCTCTAAACATGCCCACATGCCTGTACCTATGCCCGTTTAAAGTGAACGCTAAACCGAAATCTTCTGTCCCACTATTTTGCAGCATTTTAAAGAAGTACACTGGGAAAGATTTTTCTGCAAGGAAGAAACTGCAGGCGGCGTGGCTGAAATGATAATATCATGCTGCACGAGCTCTTTGCCCTTAGATGTAGAAGTGTCATCAATGGGCATCATAGAGAAACGGGACTTTAATAAGTGATCATCAACCTCTGTGAATTCCCTTTGTTCTAGACGCCTGAAATAAAGAGTTGTCCTGAGTCACATAAACCTCCACCGAGTGGTCTTTATGTGGCGCGGGAACATGCGGTATAAGAGAATTCCGAAGAAGGCTGAACGTCCACAATTGAATGGTCAATGCCAGAAATGAAGTGGCAGCCGGAACAGACTGGGAAACTTCAGCTTCCATTAGACAATGAACATGTGAGAATCTTGTACGTCCACAATTCACGGTTTCCTTAGATCCATGAAATTCCGTGCTGAATTTTAGTCAGAAAAGGAAAACTCCGGAGCCGCTGTTCAGCAGGCCCGGGTGTAGCTCCCAGGGGCACACTGGTGGTCCTCTAGAATTTGGATAAAAATAGTTTTCACTGGAATAAAGAACCTTGATCAAGCCAGGTGGGGCTTGACAATCGAAATTGCTGCGTTTGCCCGGTATACTGACAAGAACCCACCTATGCTAGACCATGGCTTATTCAGCACAGGAATCTGCATCGATTGAGCCAAGACAAAGGAAAGCTCAGGGAGGCAGCACCCGTGTAGAAAAGCATTTGTACTTCAAAGATGAGGCCAAGGAGGTGAAAGGACAAAGCCATGGCAAACAGTTTTCATCATCGGCAGAATTTCACGGAGCAATATTGCTGGGAGAGAAAAGGCACCACCTGAGGGAGGCACGCTCAACAAAACTACCTAGGGCAGGAGCCGGGTTGCCCCCAGGCACTAGGCGTGTCAGGCCTCAGCATTGTAAGGAGAGTTCCCTCAAGTCCCTGAATGAAGTTTTCTCCGCTGTCCTACGTCTACGTTCCTAAAATTTACTCTGCGGTTTCTGATGATCCTGGATTATGAACGGCCACCATTCACCGTTCTCCTTACACTCGTGCGTCTCCATCGACCTTAAAAGAAAGGGAGGACACGCAACTGCTGGCAGGTAAATTCAGCAAAGTTTGTCTCAACACAAAAGAGACAGCTCTGTGGTGACCCGTCTTCCATGGAAAACATTTCCTAGCGAATAAGGAATCTTCCCATCGCAATGACAATATGAGAGAATTGCCACCGATGGATTTGCCGCTGTGCCTACACATCATCTTGAGGCCATACAGTAGTGAAGCACGGGAACCCAGGCGCTTCACCCTTTACCCTAGACCAGTGAAACACTGTCTCTAAACATGCCCACATGCCTGTACCTATGCCCGTTTAAAGTGAACGCTAAACCGAAATCTTCTGTCCCACTATTTTGCAGCATTTTAAAGAAGTACACTGGGAAACATTTTTCTGCAAGGAAGAAACTGCAGGCGGCGTGGCTGAAATGATAATATCATGCTGCACGAGCTCTTTGCCCTTAGATGTAGAAGTGTCATCAATGGGCATCATAGAGAAATGGGACTTTAATAAGTGATCATCAACCTCTGTGAATTCCCTTTGTTCTAGACGCCTGAAATAAAGAGTTGTCCTGAGTCACATAAACCTCCACCGAGTGGTCTTTATGTGGCGCGGGAACATGCGGTATAAGAGAATTCCGAAGAAGGCTGAACGTCCACAATTGAATGGTCAATGCCAGAAATGAAGTGGCAGCCGGAACAGACTGGGAAACTTCAGCTTCCATTAGACAATGAACATGTGAGAATCTGGTACGTCCACAATTCACGGTTTCCTTAGATCCATGAAATTCCGTGTTGAATTTTAGTCAGAAAATGAAAACTCCGGAGCCGCTGTTCAGCAGGCCCGGGTGTAGCTCCCAGAGGCACACTGGTGCTCCTCTAGAATTTGGATAAAAATCGTTTTCACTGGAATAAAGAACCTTGATCAAGCCAGGTGGGTCTTGACAATCGAAATTGCTGCGTTTGCCCGGTATACTGACAAGAACCCACCTGTGCTAGTCCATGGCGTATTCAGCACAGGAATCTGCATCGATTGAGCCAAGACAAAGGAAAGCTCAGGGAGGCAGCACCCGTGTAGAAAAGCATTTGTACTTCAAAGATGAGGCCAATGAGGTGAAAGGACAAAGCCATGGCAAACAGTTTTCATCATCGGCAGAATTTCACGGAGCAATATTGCTGGGAGAGAAAAGGCACCACCTGAGGGAGGCACGCTCAACAAAACTACCTAGGGCAGGAGCCGGGTTGCCCCCAGGCACTAGGCGTGTCAGGCCTCAGCATTGTAAGGAGAGTTCCCTGAAGTCCCTGAATGAAGTTTTCTCCGCTGTCCTACGTCTACGTTCCTAAAATTTACTCTGCGGTTTCTGATGATCCTGGCTTATGAACGGCCACCATTCACCGTTCTCCTTACACTCGTGCGTCTCCATCGACCTTAAAAGAAAGGGAGGACATGCAACTGCTGGCAGGTAAATTCAGCAAAGTTTGTCTCAACACAAAAGAGACAGCTCTGTGGTGACCCGTCTTCCATGGAAAACATTTCCTAGCGAATAAGGAATCTTCCCATCGCAATGACAATATGAGAGAATTGCCACCGATGGATTTGCCGCTGTGCCTACACATCATCTTGAGGCCATACAGTAGTGAAGCACGGGAACCCAGGCGCTTCACCCTTTACCCTAGACCAGTGAAACACTGTCTCTAAACATGCCCACATGCCTGTACCTATGCCCGTTTAAAATGAACGCTAAACCGAAATCTTCTGTCCCACTATTTTGCAGCATTTTAAAGAAGTACACTGGGAAAGATTTTTCTGCAAGGAAGGAACTGCAGGCGGCGTGGCTGAAATGATAATATCATGCTGCACGAGCTCTTTGCCCTTAGATGTAGAAGTGTCATCAATGGGCATCATAGAGAAACGGGACTTTAATAAGTGATCATCAACCTCTGTGAATTCCCTTTGTTCTAGACGCCTGAAATAAAGAGTTGTCCTGAGTCACATAAACCTCCACTGAGTGGTCTTTATGTGGCGCGGGAACATGCGGTATAAGAGAATTCGGAAGAAGGCTGAACGTCCACAATTGAATGGTCAATGCCAGAAATGAAGTGGCAGCCGGAACAGACTGGGAAACTTCAGCTTCCATTAGACAATGAAGATGTGAGAATCTGGTACGTCCACAATTCACGGTTTCCTTAGATCCATGAAATTCCGTGCTGAATTTTAGTCAGAAAATGAAAACTCCGGAGCCGCTGTTCAGCAGGCCCGGGTGTAGCTCCCAGAGGCACACTGGTGCTCCTCTAGAATTTGGATAAAAATCGTTTTCACTGGAATAAAGAACCTTGATCAAGCCAGGTGGGGCTTGACAATCGAAATTGCTGCGTTTGCCCGGTATACTGACAAGAACCCACCTATGCTAGACCATGGCTTATTCACCACAGGAATCTGCATCGATTGAGCCAAGACAAAGGAAAGCTCAGGGAGGCAGCACCCGTGTAGAAAAGCATTTGTACTTCAAAGATGAGGCCAATGAGGTGAAAGGACAAAGCCATGGCAAACAGTTTTCATCATCGGCAGAATTTCACGGAGCAATATTGCTGGGAGAGAAAAGGCACCACCTGAGGGAGGCACGCTCAACAAAACTACCTAGGGCAGGAGCCGGGTTGCCCCCAGGCACTAGGCGTGTCAGGCCTCAGCATTGTAAGGAGAGTTCCCTCAAGTCCCTGAATGAAGTTTTCTCCGCTGTCCTACGTCTACGTTCCTAAAATTTACTCTGCGGTTTCTGATGATCCTGGCTTATGAACGGCCACCATTCACCGTTCTCCTTACACTCGTGCGTCTCCATCGACCTTAAAAGAAAGGGAGGACACGCAACTGCTGGCAGGTAAATTCAGCAAAGTTTGTCTCAACACAAAAGAGACAGCTCTGTGGTGACCCGTCTTCCATGGAAAACATTTCCTAGCGAATAAGGAATCTTCCCATCGCAATGACAATATGAGAGAATTGCCACCGATGGATTTGCCGCTGTGCCTACACATCATCTTGGGGCCATACAGTAGTGAAGCACGGGAAACCAGGCGCTTCACCCTTTACCCTAGACCAGTGAAACACTGTCTCTAAACATGCCCACATGCCTGTACCTATGCCCGTTTAAAGTGAACGCTAAACCGAAATCTTCTGTCCCACTATTTTGCAGCATTTTAAAGAAGTACACTGGGAAACATTTTTCTGCAAGGAAGAAACTGCAGGCGGCGTGGCTGAAATGATAATATCATGCTGCACGAGCTCTTTGCCCTTAGATGTAGAAGTGTCATCAATGGGCATCATAGAGAAATGGGACTTTAATAAGTGATCATCAACCTCTGTGAATTCCCTTTGTTCTAGACGCCTGAAATAAAGAGTTGTCCTGAGTCACATAAACCTCCAACGAGTGGTCTTTATGTGGCGCGGGAACATGCGGTATAAGAGAATTCCGAAGAAGGCTGAACGTCCACAATTGAATGGTCAATGCCAGAAATGAAGTGGCAGCCGGAACAGACTGGGAAACTTCAGCTTCCAATAGACAATGAACATGTGAGAATCTGGTACGTCCACAATTCACGGTTTCCTTAGATCCATGAAATTCCGTGTTGAATTTTAGTCAGAAAAGGAAAACTCCGGAGCCGCTGTTCAGCAGGCCCGGGTGTAGCTCCCAGAGGCACACTGGTGCTCCTCTAGAATTTGGATAAAAATCGTTTTCACTCGAATAAAGAACCTTGATCAAGCCAGGTGGGTCTTGACAATTGAAATTGCTGCGTTTGCCCGGTATACTGACAAGAACCCACCTGTGCTAGTCCATGGCGTATTCAGCACAGGAATCTGCATCGATAGAGCCAAGACAAAGGAAAGCTCAGAGAGGCAGCACCCGTGTAGAAAAGCATTTGTACTTCAAAGATGAGGCCAATGAGGTGAAAGGACAAAGCCATGTCAAACAGTTTTCATCATCGGCAGAATTTCACGGAGCAATATTGCTGGGAGAGAAAAGGCACCACCTGAGGGAGGCACGCTCAACAAAACTACCTAGGGCAGGAGCCGGGTTGTCCCCAGGCACTAGGTGTGTCAGGCCTCAGCATTGTAAGGAGAGTTCCCTCAAGTCCCTGAATGAAGTTTTCTCCGCTGTCCTACGTCTACGTTCCTAAAATTTACTCTGCGGTTTCTGATGATCCTGGCTTATGAACGGCCACCATTCACCGTTCTCCTTACACTCGTGCGTCTCCATCGACCTTAAAAGAAAGGGAGGACACGCAACTGCTGGCAGGTAAATTCAGCAAAGTTTGTCTCAACACAAAAGAGACAGCTCTGTGGTGACCCGTCTTCCATGGAAAACATTTCCTAGCGAATAAGACATCTTCCCATCACAATGACAATATGAGAGAATTGCCACCGATGGATTTGCCGCTGTGCCTACACATCATCTTGAGGCCATACAGTAGTGAAGCACGGGAACCCAGGCGCTTCACCCTTTACCCTAGACCAGTGAAACACTGTCTCTAAACATGCCCACATGCCTGTACCTATGCCCGTTTAAAGTGAACGCTAAACCGAAATCTTCTGTCCCACTATTTTGCAGCATTTTAAAGAAGTACACTGGGAAAGATTTTTCTGCAAGGAAGGAACTGCAGGCGGCGTGGCTGAAATGATAATATCATGCTGCACGAGCTCTTTGCCCTCAGATGTAGAAGTGTCATCAGTGGGCATCATAGAGAAACGGGACTTTAATAAGTGATCATCAACCTCTGTGAATTCCCTTTTTTCTAGACGCCTGAAATAGTTGTCTTGAGTCACAGAAACCTCCACCGAGTGGTCTTTATGTGCGCGGGAACATGCCGGTATAAGAGAATTCCGAAGAAGGCTGAACGTCCACAATTGAATGGTCAATGCCAGAAATGAAGTGGCAGCCGGAACAGGCTGGGAAACTTCAGCTTCCATTAGACAATGAACATGTGAGAATCTGGTACGTCCACAATTCACGGTTTCCTTAGATCCATGAAATTCCGTGCTGAATTTTAGTCAGAAAAGGAAAACTCCGGAGCCGCTGTTCAGCAGGCCCGGGTGTAGCTCCCAGAGGCACACTGGTGCTCCTCTAGAATTTGGATAAAAATCGTTTTCACTCGAATAAAGAACCTTGATCAAGCCAGGTGGGTCTTGACAATCGAAATTGCTGCGTTTGCCCGGTATACTGACAAGAACCCACCTGTGCTAGTCCATGGCGTATTCAGCACAGGAATCTGCATCGATTGAGCCAAGACAAAGGAAAGCTCAGAGAGGCAGCACCCGTGTAGAAAAGCATTTGTACTTCAAAGATGAGGCCAATGAGGTGAAAGGACAAAGCCATGTCAAACAGTTTTCATCATCGGCAGAATTTCACGGAGCAATATTGCTGGGAGAGAAAAGGCACCACCTGAGGGAGGCACGCTCAACAAAACTACCTAGGGCAGGAGCCGGGTTGTCCCCAGGCACTAGGCGTGTCAGGCCTCAGCATTGTAAGGAGAGTTCCCTCAAGTCCCTGAATTAAGTTTTCTCCGCTGTCCTACGTCTACGTTCCTAAAATTTACTCTGCGGTTTCTGATGATCCTGGCTTATGAACGGCCACCATTCACCGTTCTCCTTACACTCGTGCGTCTCCATCGACCTTAAAAGAAAGGGAGGACACGCAACTGCTGGCAGGTAAATTCAGCAAAGTTTGTCTCAACACAAAAGAGACAGCTCTGTGGTGACCCGTCTTCCATGGAAAACATTTCCTAGCGAATAAGGAATCTTCCCATCACAATGACAATATGAGAGAATTGCCACCGATGGATTTGCCGCTGTGCCTACACATCATCTTGAGGCCATACAGTAGTGAAGCACGGGAAACCAGGCGCTTCACCCTTTACCCTAGACCAGTGAAACACTGTCTCTAAACATGCCCACATGCCTGTACCTATGCCCGTTTAAAGTGAACGCTAAACCGAAATCTTCTGTCCCACTATTTTGCAGCATTTTAAAGAAGTACACTGGGAAACATTTTTCTGCAAGGAAGAAACTGGAGGCGGCGTGGCTGAAATGATAATATCATGCTGCACGAGCTCTTTGCCCTTAGATGTAGAAGTGTCATCAATGGGCATCATAGAGAAACGGGACTTTAATAAGTGATCATCAACCTCTGTGAATTCCCTTTGTTCTAGACGCCTGAAATAAAGAGTTGTCCTGAGTCACATAAACCTCCACCGAGTGGTCTTTATGTGGCGCGGGAACATGCGGTATAAGAGAATTCCGAAGAAGGCTGAACGTCCACAATTGAATGGTCAATGCCAGAAATGAAGTGGCAGCCGGAACAGACTGGGAAACTTCAGCTTCCATTAGACAATGAACATGTGAGAATCTGGTACGTCCACAATTCACGGTTTCCTTAGATCCATGAAATTCCGTGCTGAATTTTAGTCAGAAAAGGAAAACTCCGGAGCCGCTGTTCAGCAGGCCCGGGTGTAGCTCCCAGGGGCACACTGGTGCTCCTCTAGAATTTGGATAAAAATCGTTTTCACTGGAATAAAGAACCTTGATCAAGCCAGGTGGGTCTTGACAATCGAAATTGCTGCGTTTGCCCGGTATACTGACAAGAACCCACCTGTGCTAGTCCATGGCGTATTCAGCACAGGAATCTGCATCGATTGAGCCAAGACAAAGGAAAGCTCAGGGAGGCAGCACCCGTGTAGAAAAGCATTTGTACTCCAAAGATGAGGCCAATGAGGTGAAAGGACAAAGCCATAGCAAACAGTTTTCTTCATCGGCAGAATTTCACGGAGCAATATTGCTGGGAGAGAAAAGGCACCACCTGAGGGAGGCAAGCTCAACAAAACTACCTAGGGCAGGAGCCGGGTTGCCCCCAGGCACTAGGCGTGTCAGGCCTCAGCATTGTAAGGAGAGTTCCATGAAGTCCCTGAGTGAAGTTTTCTCCGCTGTCGTACGTCTACGTTCCTAAAATTTACTCTGCGGTTTCTGATGATTCTGTCTTATGAACGGCCACCATTCACCGTTCTCCTTACACTCGTGCGTCTCCATCGGGCTTAAAAGAAAGGGAGGACACGCAACTGCTGGCAGGTAAATTCAGCAGTTTGTCTCAACACAAAAGAGACAGCTTTGTGGTGACCCGTCTTCCACGGTAAAACAATTCCTAGCGAATAAGGAATCTTCCCATCGCAATGACAATATGAGAGAATTGCCAACGATGGATTTGCCGCTGTGCCTACACATCATCTTGAGGCCATACAGTAGTGAAGCACGGGAACCCAGGCGCTTCACCCTTTACCCTAGACCAGTGAAACACTGTCTCTAAACATGCCCACATGCCTGTACCTATGCCCGTTTAAAGTGAACGCTAAACCGAAATCTTCTGTCCCACTATTTTGCAGCATTTTAAAGAAGTACACTGGGAAATATTTTTCTGCAAGGAAGGAACTGCAGGCCGCGTGGCTGAAATGAGAATATCATGCTGCACGAGCTCTTTGCCCTCCGATGTAGAAGTGTCATCAGTGGGCATCATAGAGAAACGGGACTTTAATAAGTGATCATCAACCTCTGTGAATTCCCTTTGTTCTAGACGCCTGAAATAAAGAGTTGTCCTGAGTCACATAAACCTCCACCGAGTGGTCTTTATGCGGTGCGGGAACATGCCGGTATAAGAGAATTCCGAAGAAGGCTGAACGTCCACAATTGAATGGTCAATGCCAGAAATGAAGTGGCAGCCGGATCAAACTGGGAAACTTCAGCTTCCATTAGACAATGAAGATGTGAGAATCTGGTACGTCCACAATTCACGGTTTCCTTAAATCCATGAAATTCCGTGTTGAATTTAGTCAGAAAATGAAAACTCCGGCGCCGCTGTTCAGCAGGCCCGGGTGTAGCTCCCAGAGGCACACTGGTGCTCCTCTAGAATTTGGATAAAAATCGTTTTCACTGGAATAAAGAACTTTCATCAAGCCAGGTGGGTCTTGACAATCGAAATTGCTGCGTTTGCCCGGTATACTGACAAGAACCCACCTGTGCTAGTCCATGGGGTACTCAGCACAGGAATCTGCATCGATTGAGCCAAAACAAAGGAAAGCTCAGGGAGGCAGCACCCGTGTAGAAAAGCATTTGTACTTCAAAGATGAGGCCAATGAGGTGAAAGGACAAAGCCATGGCAAACAGTTTTCATCATCGGCAGAATTTCACGGAGCAATATTGCTGGGAGAGAAAAGGCACCACCTGAGGGAAGCACGCTCAACAAAACTACCTAGGGCAGGAGCCGGGTTGCCCCCAGGCACTAGGCGTGTCAGGCCTCAGCATTGTAAGGAGAGTTCCCTGAAGTCCCTGAGTGAAGTTTTCTCCGCTGTCCTACATCTACGTTCCTAAAATTTACTCTGGGGTTTCTGATGATCCTGGCTTATGAACGGCCACCATTCACCGTTCTCCTTACACTCGTGCGTCTCCATCGGCCTTAAAAAAAAGGGAGGACACGCAACTGCTGGCAGGTAAATTCAGCAAAGTTTGTCTCAACACAAAAGAGACAGCTCTGTGGTGACCCGTCTTCCACGGTAAAACAATTCCTAGCGAATAAGGAATCTTCCCATCGCAATGACAATATGAGAGAATTGCCACCGATGGTTTTGCCGCTGTGCCTACACATCATCTTGAAGCCATACAGTAGTGAAGCACGGGAACCCAGGCGCTTCACCCTTTACCCTAGACCAGTGAAACACTGTCTCTAAACATGCCCACATGCCTGTACCTATGCCCGTTTAAAGTTAACGCTAAACCGAAATCTTCTGTCCCACTATTTTGCAGCATTTTAAAGAAGTACACTGGGAAAGATTTTTCTGCAAGGAAGGAACTGCAGGCGGCGTGGCTGAAATGATAATATCATGCTGCACGAGCTCTGTGCCCTCAGATGTAGAAGTGTCATCAGTGGGCATCATAGAGAAACGGGACTTTAATAAGTGATCATCAACCTCTGTGAATTCCCTTTGTTCTAGACGCCTGAAATAAAGAGTTGTCCTGAGTCACATAAACCTCCACCGAGTGGTCTTTATGTGGCGTGGGAACATGCCGGTATAAGAGAATTCCGAAGAAGGCTGAACGTCCACAATTGAATGATCATTGCCAGAAATGAAGTGGCAGCCGGATCAGACTGGGAAACTTCAGCTTCCATTAGACAATGAAGATGTGAGAATCTGGTACGTCCACAATTCACGGTTTCCTTAGATCCATGAAATTCCGCGTTGAATTTTAGTCAGAAAAGGAAAACTCCGAAGCCGCTGTTCAGCAGGCCCGGGTGTAGCTCCCAGAGGCACACTGGTGCTCCTCTAGAATTTGGATAAAAATCGTTTTCACTGGAATAAAGAACCTTGATCAAGCCAGGTGGGTCTTGACAATCGAAATTGCTGCGTTTGCCCGTTATACTCATGAGAACCCACCTGTGCTAGTCCATGGCGTATTCAGCACAGGAATCTGCATCGATTGAGCCAAGACAAAGGAAAGCTCAGGGAGGCAGCACCCGTGTAGAAAAGCATTTGTACTTCAAAGATGAGGCCAATGAGGTGAAAGGACAAAGCCATGGCAAACAGTTTTCATCATCAGCAGAATTTCACGGAGCAATATTGCTGGGAGAGAAAAGGCACCACCTGAGGGAAGCACGCTCAACAAAACTACCTAGGGCAGGAGCCGGGTAGCCCCCAGGCACTAGGCGTGTCAGGCCTCAGCATTGTAAGGAGAGTTCCCTGAAGTCCCTGAGTGAAGTTTTCTCCGCTGTCCTACGTCTACGTTCCTAAAATTTACTCTGCGGTTTCTGATGATACTGGCTTATGAACGGCCACCATTCACCGTTCTCTTTACACTCGTGCGTCTCCATCGCCCTTAAAAGAAAGGGAGGACACGCATCTGCTGGCAGTAAATGCAGCAAAGTTTGTCTCAACACAAAAGAGACAGCTCTGTGGTGACCCGTCTTCCACGGTAAAACAATTCCTAGCGAATAAGGAATCTTCCCATCGCAATGACAATATGAGAGAATTGCCACCGATGGATTTGCCGCTGTGCCTACACATCATCTTGAGGCCATACAGTAGTGAAGCACGGGAACCCAGGCGCTTCACCCTTTACCCTAGACCAGTGAAACACTGTCTCTAAACATGCCCACATGCCTGTACCTATGCCCGTTTAAAGTTAACGCTAAACCGAAATCTTCTGTCCCACTATTTTGCAGCATTTTAAAGAAGTACACTGGGAAAGATTTTTCTGCAAGGAAGGAACTGCAGGCGGCGTGGCTGAAATGAGAATATCATGCTGCACGAGCTCTGTGCCCTCAGATGTAGAAGTGTCATCAGTGGGCATCATAGAGAAACGGGACTTTAATAAGTGATCATCAACCTCTGTGAATTCCCTTTGTTCTAGACGCCTGAAATAAAGAGTTGTCCTGAGTCACATAAACCTCCACCGAGTGGTCTTTATGTGGCGTGGGAACATGCCGGTATAAGAGAATTCCGAAGAAGGCTGAACGTCCACAATTGAATGGTCAATGCCAGAAATGAAGTGGCAGCCGGATCAGACTGGGAAACTTCAGCTTCCATTAGACAATGAAGATGTGAGAATCTGGTACGTCCACAATTCACGGTTTCCTTAGATCCATGAAATTCCGTGTTGAATTTTAGTCAGAAAAGGAAAACTCCAAAGCCGCTGTTCAGCAGGCCCGGGTGTAGCTCCCAGAGGCACACTGGTGCTCCTCTAGAATTTGGATAAAAATCGTTTTCACTGGAATAAAGAACCTTGATCAAGCCAGGTGGGTCTTGACAATTGAAATTGCTGCGTTTGCCCGGTATACTCACGAGAACCCACCTGTGCTAGTCCATGGCGTATTCAGCACAGGAATCTGCATCGATTGAGCCAAGACAAAGGAAAGCTCAGGGAGGCAGCACCCGTGTAGAAAAGCATTTGTACTTCAAAGATGAGGCCAATGAGGTGAAAGGACAAAGCCATGGCAAACAGTTTTCATCATCGGCAGAATTTCACGGAGCAATATTGCTGGGAGAGAAAAGGCACCACCTGAGGGAAGCACGCTCAACAAAACTACCTAGGGCAGGAGCCGGGTAGCCCCCAGGCACTAGGCGTGTCAGGCCTCAGCATTGTAAGGAGAGTTCCCTGAAGTCCCTGAGTGAAGTTTTCTCCGCTGTCCTACGTCTACGTTCCTAAAATTTACTCTGCGGTTTCTGATGATTCTGGCTTATGAACGGCCACCATTCACCGTTCTCTTTACACTCGTGCGTCTCCATCGCCCTTAAAAGAAAGGGAGGACACGCAACTGCTGGCAGGTAAATTCAGCAAAGTTTGTCTCAACACAAAAGAGACAGCTCTGTGGTCACCCGTCTTCCACGGTAAAACAATTCCTAGCGAATAAGGAATCTTCCCATCGCAATGACAATATGAGAGAATTGCCACCGATGGATTTGCCGCTGTGCCTACACATCATCTTGGGGCCATATAGTAGTGAAGCACGGGAAACCAGGCGCTTCACCCTTTACCCTAGACCAGTGAAACACTGTCTCTAAACATGCCCACATGCCTGTATCTATGCCCGTTTAAAGTGAACGCTAAACCGAAATCTTCTGTCCCACTATTTTGCAGCATTTTAAAGAAGTACACTGGGAAAGATTTTTCTGCAAGGAAGGAACTGCAGGCGGCGTGGCTGAAATGAGAATATCATGCTGCACGAGCTCTGTGCCCTCAGATGTAGAAGTGTCATCAGTGGGCATCATAGAGAAATGGGACTTTAATAAGTGATCATCAACCTCTGTGAATTCCCTTTGTTCTAGACGCCTGAAATAAAGAGTTGTCCTGAGTCACAAAAACCTCCACCGAGTGGTCTTTATGTGGCGCGGGAACATGCCGGTATAAGAGAATTCCGAAGAAGGCTGAATGTCCACAATTGAATGGTCAATGCCAGAAATGAAGTGGCAGCCGGATCAGACTGGGAAACTTCAGCTTCCATTAGACAATGAAGATGTGAGAATCTGGTACGTCCACAATTCACGGTTTCCTTAGATCCATGAAATTCCGTGTTGAATTTTAGTCAGAAAAGGAAAACTCCGAAGCCGCTGCTCAGCAGGCCCGGGTGTAGCTCCCAGAGGCACACTGGTGCTCCTCTAGAATTTGGATAAAAATCGTTTTCACTGGAATAAAGAACCTTGATCAAGCCAGGTGGGTCTTGACAATTGAAATTGCTGCGTTTGCCCGGTATACTCACGAGAACCCACCTGTGCTAGTCCATGGCGTATTCAGCACAGGAATCTGCATCGATTGAGCCAAGACAAAGGAAAGCTCAGGGAGGCAGCACCCGTGTAGAAAAGCATTTGTACTTCAAAGATGAGGCCAATGAGGTGAAAGGACAAAGCCATGGCAAACAGTTTTCATCATCGGCAGAATTTCACGGAGCAATATTGCTGGGAGAGAAAACGCACCAACTGAGGGAAGCACGCTCAACAAAACTACCTAGGGCAGGAGCCGGGTAGCCCCCAGGCACTAGGCGTGTCAGGCCTCAGCATTGTAAGGAGAGTTCCCTGAAGTCCCTGAGTGAAGTTTTCTCCGCTGTCCTACGTCTACGTTCCTAAAATTTACTCTGCGGTTTCTGATGATTCTGGCTTATGAACGGCCACCATTCACCGTTCTCTTTACACTCGTGCGTCTCCATCGCCCTTAAAAGAAAGGGAGGACACGCAACTGCTGGCAGGTAAATTCAGCAAAGTTTGTCTCAACACAAAAGAGACAGCTCTGTGGTCACCCGTCTTCCACGGTAAAACAATTCCTAGCGAATAAGGAATCTTCCCATCGCAATGACAATATGAGAGAATTGCCACCGATGGATTTGCCGCTGTGCCTACACATCATCTTGGGGCCATACAGTAGTGAAGCACGGGAAACCAGGCTCTTCACCCTTTACCCTAGACCAGTGAAACACTGTCTCTAAACATGCCCACATGCCTGTATCTATGCCCGTTTAAAGTGAACGCTAAACCGAAATCTTCTGTCCCACTATTTTGCAGCATTTTAAGAAAGTACACTGGGAAAGATTTTTCTGCAAGGAAGGAACTGCAGGCGGCGTGGCTGAAATGAGAATATAATGCTGCACGAGCTCTTTGCCCTCAGATGTAGAAGTGTCATCAGTGGGCATCATAGAGAAACGGGACTTTAATAAGTGATCATCAACCTCTGTGAATTCCCTTTGTTCTAGACGCCTGAAATAAAGAGTTGTCCTGAGTCACATAAACCTCCACCGAGTGGTCTTTATGTGGCGTGGGAACATGCCGGTATAAGAGAATTCCGAAGAAGGCTGAACGTCCACAATTGAATGATCATTGCCAGAAATGAAGTGGCAGCCGGATCAGACTGGGAAACTTCAGCTTCCATTAGACAATGAAGATGTGAGAATCTGGTATGTCCACAATTCACGGTTTCCTTAGATCCATGAAATTCCGTGTTGAATTTTAGTGAAAATGAAAACTCCAGAGCCGCTGTTCAGCAGGCCCGGGTGTAGCTCCCAGAGGCACACTGGTGCTCCTCTAGAATTTGGATAAAAATCGTTTTCACTGGAATAAAGAATCTTGATCAAGCCAGGTGGGTCTTGACAATCGAAATTGCCTCGTTTGCCCAGTATACTGACAAGAACCCACCTGTTCTAGTCCATGGCGTATTCAGCACAGGAATCTGCATCGATTGAGCCAAGACAAAGGAAAGCTCAGGGAGACAACACCCGTGTAGGAAAGCATTTGTACTTCAAAGATGAGGCCAATGAGGTGAAAGGACAAAGCCATGGGAAACAGTTTTCATCATCGGCAGAATTTCACGGAGCAATATTGCTGGGAGAGAAAAGGCACCACCTGAGGGAAGCACGTTCAACAAAACTACCTAGGGCAGGAGCCGGGTTTCCCCCAGGCACGAGGCGTGTCAGGTCTCAGCATTGTAAGGGGAGTTCCCTGAAGTCCCTGAGTGAAGTTTTTTCCGCTGTCCTACGTCTACGTTCCTAAAATTTACTCTGCAGTTTCTGATGATCCTGGCTTATGAACGGCCACCATTCACCGTTCTCCTTACACTCGTGCGTCTCCATCGGCCTTAAAAGAAAGGGAGGACACGGAACTGCTGGCAGGTAAATTCAGCAAAGTTTGTCTCAACACAAAAGAGACAGCTCTGTGGTGACCCGTCTTCCACGGTAAAACAATTCCTAGCGAATAAGGAATCTTCCCATCGCAATGACAATATGAGAGAATTGGCACCGATGGATTTGCCGCTGTGCCTACACATCATTTTGAAGCCATACAGTAGTGAAGCACGGGAACCCAGGCGCTTCACCCTTTACCCTAGACCAGTGAAACACTGTCTCTAAACATGCCCACATGCCTGTACCTATGCCCGTTTAAAGTTAACGCTAAACCGAAATCTTCTGTCCCACTATTTTGCAGCATTTTAAAGAAGTACACTGGGAAAGATTTTTCTGCAAGGAAGGAACTGCAGGCGGCGTGGCTGAAATGAGAATATCATGCTGCACGAGCTCTGTGCCCTCAAATGTAGAAGTGTCATCAGTGGGCATCATAGAGAAACGGGACTTTAATAAGTGATCATCAACCTCTGTGAATTCCCTTTGTTCTAGACGCCTGAAATAAAGAGTTTTCCTGAGTCACATAAACCTCCACCGAGTGGTCTTTATGTGGCGCGGGAACATGCCGGTATAAGAGAATTCCGAATAAGGCTGAACGTCCACAATTGAATGATCATTGCCAGAAATGAAGTGGCAGCCGGATCAGACTGGGAAACTTCAGCTTCCATTAGACAATGAAGACGTGAGAATCTGGTACGTCCACAATTCATGGTGTCCTTAGATCCATGAAATTCCTTGTTGAATTTTAGACAGAAAAGGAAAACTCCGGAGCCGCTGTTCAGCAGGCCCGGGTGTAGCTCCCAGAGGCACACTGGTGCTCCTCTAGAATTTGGATAAAAATCGTTTTCACTGGAATAAAGAACCTTGATCAAGCCAGGTGGGTCTTGACAATCGAAATTGCTGCGTTTGCCCGGTATACTGACAAGAACCCACCTGTGCTAGTCCATGGCGTATTCAGCACAGGAATCTGCATCGATTGAGCCAAGACAAAGGAAAGCTCAGGGAGGCAGCACCCGTGTAGAAAAGCATTTGTACTTCAAAGATAAGGCCAATGAGGTGAAAGGACAAAGCCATGGCAAACAGTTTTCATCATCGGCAGAATTTCACGGAGCAATATTGCTGGGAGAGAAAAGGCACCACCTGAGGGAGGCACGCTCAACAAAACTACCTAGGGCAGGAGCCGGGTTGCCCCCAGGCACTAGGCGTGTCAGGTCTCAGCATTGTAAGGAGAGTTCCCTGAAATCCCTGAGTGAAGTTTTCTCCGCTGTCCTACGTCTACGTTCCTAAAATTTACTCTGCAGTTTCTGATGATCCTGGCTTATGAACGGCCACCATTCACCGTTCTCTTTACACTCGTGCGTCTCATCTGCCTTAAAAGAAAGGGAGGACACGCAACTGCTGGCAGGTAAATTCAGCAAAGTTTGTCTCAACACAAAAGAGACAACTCTGTGGCGACCCGTCTTCCACGGTAAAACGGGCTGTTGGACTATCTAGGTTACATAGCAGGCCCTTGGACTATGTAGGTTAACTAACGGGCACTTGGATTATGTAGGTTCCCTAGCGGCCCTTGGACTATGTAAGTTCCCTAGCGGGAACTTGGACTATGTGGGTTAACTAGAGGGCATTTGGACTATGTGGGTTAACTAGAGGGCATTTGGACTATGTAGGTTACCTAGCTGGCACTTGGACTATGTAGGTTCCCTATCGGGCACTTGGAAAATGTAGGTTAACTAGGGGGCACTAGGACTATGTTGGTTACCTAGCGGGCATTTGGATTATGTAGGCTCCCTAGTGGGCATTTGGACTATATAGATTACCTAGCTGGCACTTAGACTTTGTAGGTTACCTAGCGGGCACTTGGACTATCTAGGTTATCTAGCTGGCACTTGAACTATCTACGTTACCTAGCGGGTACTTGGAGTATGTAGGTTACCTACCGGGCTGTTGGACTATCAAGGTTACCTAGAGGGCACTTGGACTATCTAGGTAAACTAACGGGCACTTGGACTATGTAGGTTCCCTAGCGGGCCCTTGGACTATGTAAGTTCCCTAGCGGGTCCGTGGACTATGTAAGTTCCCTAGGGGGCCCTTGGACTATGCAAGATCCCAAGCGGGCACTTGGACTATGTGGGTTCCCTAGCGGGCATTTGGGCTATCTAGGTTACCTAACAGCACTTGGACCATGTAGGTTAACTAGCGGGCATTTGGACTATGTAGGTTACCTAGCAGGCACTTGGACTATGTAGGTTCCATATCGGGCCCTTGGAGAATGTAGGTTAACTAGGGGGCACTAGGACAATGTAGGTTACCTACCGGGCCTTTGGACTATCTAGGTTACCTAGGGGGACTTTGGACTATGTAGGTTAACTAATGGGCACTTGGACTATCTAGGTTACCTAGCAGGCACTTGGACTATGTAGGTTAACTAGCGGGCACTTGGACTATCTAGGTTACCTAGCGGGCACTTGGATTATGTACGTTCCCTAGCGGGCACTTGGACTATGTACGTTACCTAGTGGGCATTTGGACTATGTACGTTAACTAGCGGACACTTGGACTATGTACTTTTCCTAGCGGGTACTTGGAATATCTATGTTAACTAGCGGGCACTTGGACTCTGTAGGTTCCCTATAGGGCACTTGTACTAGGTAGGGTCCCTAGCGGGCACTTGGTTTATCTAGGTTAACTAGCGGGCATTTGGACTATCTAGGTTAACTAGTGAGCACTTGGACTATCTAGGTTACCTAGCCGCACTTGGACTATTAGGGTCCCTAGCGGGCATTTGGACTATATAGGTTACCTAGCGGGCACTTGGAGTATGAGGTTAACGAAGAGGCACTTGGACTACGTAGGTAACCTTGTGGTCACTTGATCTGTCTAGGTTACCTAGCGGGCACTTGGACTATCAAGGTTAACTAGCGGGCCCTTGGACGATGTAGGTTAACTAGCGGGCCCTTGGACTATGTGGTTTAACTAGCGGGCCCTTCTACTATGTAGGTTAACTAGCGGGAACTTGGACGATCTAGGTTAACTAGCGTGTACTTGGACTATGTAGGTTAACTAGCGGGCCCTTGGACTATGTAGATTCCCTAGCGGGCAGTTGGACTATGTATATTCCAGAGCGGGAACTTGGACTATCTAGGTTCCCTAGTGGGCACTTGTACTATGTAGGTTAACTAGCGTGCCCTTGGACCATCTAGGTAACGTAGCAGGCACTTGGTATATAGGTTAACTAGCGGGCACTTGGACTATGTAGGTTAACTAGCGGACACTTGCACGATCTAGGTTAACTAGCGGGCCCTTGCAATATGTAGGTTAACTAGCGGGCCCATGGATTATGTAGGTTTACTAGCAGGCATTGGACTATCTAGGTTAACTAGCGGGCACTTGGACTATGTAGTTTCCCTAGCGGGCATTTGGACTATTTAGGTTACCTAGCGTGCACTTGGACTATTTAGGTTACCTAGCGTGCACTTGGACTATGTAGGTTACCTAGCAGGCACTTTGACTATCTAGGTTAACTAACGGGCACTTGGACTATGTAGGTTGCCTAGCGGGCTCTTGGATTATGTAGGTTCCCTATCAGTCACTTGGACTATGTAGGTTAACTAGCGGGCACTTGGACTGTCTAGGTTACCTAGCGGCCACTTGGATTATCTAGGTTAACGAATGGGCACGTGGACTATGTAGGTTAACTATCCGCCTCTTGCACTATCTAGGTTAGCTAACAGGCACTTGGACTATCTAGGTTCCCTAGCGGGCACTTGTACTATCTAGGTTACCTAGCTGGCACTTGGACTATGTAGGTCAACTAACAGGCCCTTGGACTATCTAGGTTTGCTAACGGGCACTTAGATTATGTATGTTAACTAGCGGGCACTTGCACTATGTAGGTTAACTAGCGGGCCCATGGACTATGTAGGTTTACTAGCGGGCCCTTGAACTATCTAGGTTCCCTAAAGGGCACTTGGACTATCTAGGTTACCGAACGGGCATTTGGACTATCTAGGTTACCTAGCAGGCACTTGGACTATGTAGGCTAACTAGGGGGCCCTTGGACGATCTAGGTTACCTAGCGGGTACTTGAACTATCTAGGTTAACTAGCCGGCACTTGCACTATCTAGGTTACCTAGCGGGCACTAGGACTATCTATGTTAACTAGCGGGCACTTGGAATATGTAGGTTAACTAGTGGACACTTGCACTATGTAGGTTACCTAGCAGGCACTTGGACTATCTAGGGTAACTAGCAGACACTTGGACTATCTAGGTTGCCTAGCGGGCACTTGGACTATGTAGGTTAACTAGCGTGCCCTTGACCTATCTAGGTTAAGTAGCGGGCACTTGGTATATAGGTTAACTAGCGGGCACTTGGACTATGAAGGTTAACTAGAGGACACTTGGACTATCTAGGTTAACTAGTGGGCCCTTGGACTATGTAGGTTAACTGCAGGCACTTGGACAATCTAGGTTAACTAGCGGGCACTTGGACGATCTAGTTTAACTAGTGGGCACTTGGACTATCAAAGTTAACAAGTGAGCCCTTGGACTATGTAGGTTAACTAGCGGGCCCTTGGACTATCTAGGTTACCTAGTGGGCACTTGGACTATCTAGGTTAATGAACGGGCACTTGGAATATGCAGGTAACCTAGCGGGCACTTAGACTGTCTAGGTTACCTAGCGGGCACTTGGAATTCTACGTTAACGAACGGGCTCTTGGATTATGTAGGTTGCCAGCGGGCACTTGGACTATCTAGGTTAGGTAACGGGCACTTGGACTATCTAGGTTACCTAGCTGTCACTTGAACTATCTACGTTACCTAGCGGTACTTGGAGTATGTAGGTTACCTACCGGGCTGTTGGACTATCTAGGTTACCTAGCGGGCACTGGGACTATCTAGGTTAGCTAACGGGCACTTGGACTATGTAGGTTCCCTAGCGGGCCCTTGGACTATGTAAGTTCTCTAGCAGGCACTTTGACTATCTACGTTACCTTGTAGGACTTGGACTATGTACGTTAACTAGCGGGCACATGGACTACGTACGTTTCCTAGCGGGTACTTGGACTACCTATGTTAACTAGCGGGCACTTGGACTATGTAGGTTCCCTATCGGGCAGTTGGACAAGGTACGTTCCCTAGCGGGTACTTGGTGTATCCAGGTTAACTAGCGGGTACTTGGACTATCTACGTTAACTAGCGGGCCCTTGGACTATGTAGATTCCCTAGCGGGCACTTGGACTATGTATGTTCCAGAGCGGGCACTTGGACTATGTAGGTTCCCTAGCAGGCACTTGGACTATGTAGGTTCCAGAGCGGGCACTTGGACTATGTAGGTTCCTTATCGAGCACTTGGACTATGTAGATTAACTAGCGGCACTTGGACTATCTACGTTAACTAGCGGGCCCTTGGACTATGTAGATTCCCTAGCGGGCACTTGGACTACGTAGGTTCCCTAGCGGGCACATGGACTATGAATGTTCCCTAGCGGGCACTTGGACTATGTATGTTCCCTACGGACACTTGAATTATGTAAGTTAACTACCGGGAACTTGGACAATGTAGGTTACCTAGCGGGCACTTGGACTATCTAGGTTACCTAACGGGCACTTTGACTATCTAGGTTACTTAGCGGGTACTTTGACTATGTAGGTTAACTAGCGGTCACTTGGACTATCTAGGTTACCTAGCGGGCACTTGGACTATGTAGGCTAACTATGGGGCCCTTGGACGATCTAGGTTACCTAGAGGGTACTAGAACTATCTAGGTTAACTAGCGGGCACTTGCACTATCTAGATTACCTAGCGGGCACTTGGACTATGTACGTTCCCTAGCGGGCACTTGGACTATCTATGTTAACTAGCGGGCACTTGGAATATGTAGGTTAACTAGCGGACACTTGCACTATGTAGGCTACCTAGCAGGCACTTGGACTATCTAGGTTAACTAGCGGGCACTTGGACTATCGAGGTTACCTAGCGGGCACTTGGACGATGTAGGCTAACTAGGGGGCCCTTGGACGATCTAGGTTACCTAGCGGGTACTAGAACTATCTAGGTTAACTAGCGGGCACTTGCACTATCTAGGTTACCTAGCGGGCACTTGCACTATGTACGTTCCCTAGCGGGCACTTGGACTATCTATGTTAACTAGCGGGCACTTGGAATAGGTAGGTTAACTAGCGGGCACTTGGTCTATCTAGGTTAACTAGCGTGCACCTGGACTATGTAGGTTCCTTAGCGGGCACTTGGACTATCTAGGTTGCCTAGCGGGCACTTGGACAATGTAGGTTAACTAGCGTGCCCTTGGACTATCTAGGTTACGTAGCGGGCACTTGGAATATAGGTTAACTAGAGGACACTTGGACTATCTAGGTAAACTAGTGGGCCCTTGGATATGTAGGTTAACTAGCAGGCACTTGGACAATCTAGGTTAACTAGCGGGCACTTGGACTATGCAGGTAACCTAGCGGGCACTTGGACTGTCTAGGTTACATAGCGGGCACTTGGACTTCTAGGTTAACGAACGGGCACTTGGACTATATATGTTGCCTAGCGGGCACTTGGACTATCTAGGTTAGGTAACGGGCACTTGGACTATCTCGGTTACCTAGCGGGAACTTGGACAATGTAGTTTACCTAGCGGGCACTTGGACTATCTAGGTTACCTAACGGGCACTTTGACTATCTAGGTTACTTAGCGGGCACTTGGACTATATAGGTTAACTAGCGGTCACTTGGACTATCTAGGTTACCTAGCGGGCACTTGGACGATGTTGGCTAACTAGGGGGCCCTTGGACGATCTAGGTTACCTAGGGGGTACTAGAACTCTCTAGGTTAACTAGCGGGCACTTGCACTATCTATGTTACCTAGCGGGCACTTGGACTATGTACATTCCCCAGGTGCACTTGGACTATCTATGTTAACTAGCGGGCACTTGGAATATGTAGGTTAACTAGCGAGCACTTGGACTATCTAGGTTAACTAGCTTGCACTTGGATTATGTAGGTTCCTTAGTGGGCACATGGACTATCTAGGTTGCCTAGCGGGCACTTGGACTATCTAGGTTACGTAGCCGGCACTTGGTATATAGGTTAACTAGAGGACACTTGTACTATCTAGGTTAAATAGTGGGCCCTTGGCTATGTAGGTTAACTAGCAGGCACTTGGACAATCTAGGTTAACTTGCGGGCACTTGGACGATCTAAGTTCAGTAGCGGGCAGCTGGACTATCAAAGTTAACAAGTGAGCCCTTGGACTATGTAGGTTAACTAGCGGGCACTTGGACTATCTAGGTTACCTAGCGGGCACTTGGACTATATAGGTTACCTAGCGGGCACTTGGACTATGTAGGTTACCTAGTGGGCACTTGGACTATCTAGGTTAACGAACGGGCACTTGGAATATGCAGGTAACCTAGCGGGCACTTGGACTGTCTAGGTTACCTAGCAGGCACTTGGACTTCTAGGTTAAAGAACGGGCTCTTGGACTATGTAGGTTGCCTAGCGGGCACTTGGACTATCTAGGTTAGGTAAAGGGAACTTGGACTATCTAAGTTACCTAGCGGGAACTTGGACAATGTAAGTTACCTAGCGGGCACTTGGACTATCTAGGTTACCTTACGGGCACTTTGACTATCTAGGTTACATAGCGGGAACTTGGAGTATATAGGTTAACTAGCGAGCACTTGGACAATCTAGGTTAGCTAACGGGCACTTAGATTATGTAGGTTAACTAGCGGGCACTTGCACTATGTAGGTTAACTAGAGGACACTTGGACTATCTAGGTTAACTAGTGGGCCCTTGGACTATGTAGGTTAACTAGCAGGCACTGGACAATCTAGGTTAACAAGCGGGCACTTGGACGATCTAGGTTAACTAGCAGGCACTTGGACTATTAAAGTTAACAAGTGAGCCCTTGGACTATGTAGGTTACCTAGCGGGTACTTGGACTATGTAGGTTAACTAGCGGGCACTTGGACTGTCTAGGTTACCTAGCGCGAACTGGGATTATCTAGGTTTACGAATGGGAACTTGGACTATGTACGTTACCTAGCCGCCACTTGCACTATCTAGGTTAGCTAACAGGCACTTGGACTATCTAGGTTCCCTAGCGGGCACTTGTACTATCTAGGTTACCTAGCTGGCACTTGGAATATGTAGGTCAACTAGCGGGCCCTTGGACTATCGAGGTTAGCTAACGGGCACTTAGATTATGTAGGTTAACTAGCGGGCACTTGCACTATGTAGGTTAACTAGAGGACACTTGGACTATCTAGGTTAACTAGTGGGCCTTTGGACTATGTAGGTTAACTAGCAGGCACTTGGACAATCTAGGTTAACAAGCGGGCACTTGGACGATCTAGGTTAACTAGCAGGCACTTGGACTATCAAAGTTAACAAGTGAGCCTTTGGACTATGTAGGTTACCTAGAGGGCATTTGGACTTTATAGGTTACCTAGCGGGCACTTGGACTCTGTAGTTTACCTAGTGGGCACTTGGACTATCTAGGTTAACGAACGGGCACATGGAATATGCAGGTAACCTAGCGGGCACTTCTACTGTCTAGGTTACCTAGCGGGCACTTGGACTTCTAGGTTAACGAACGGGCTCTTGGACTATGTAGGTTGCTTAGCGGGCACTTGGACTATCTAGGTTAGGTAAGGGGCACTTGGACTATCTAGGTTACCTAGCGGGAACTTGGTCAATGTAAGTTACCTAGCGGGCACTTGGACTATCTAGGTTACCTAACGGGCACTTTGACTATCTAGGTTACATAGCGGGCACTTGGACTATGTAGGTTAACTAGCGAGCACTTGGACTCTAGGTTACCTAGCGGGCACTTGGACTATCTAGGTTACGTAGCGGGCACTTGGACTATCTAGGTTACCTAGTGGGCACTTGGACTATCTAGGTTAACGAACGGGCACTTGGAATATGCAGGTAACCTAGCGGGCACTTGGACTGTCTAGGTTACCTAGCAGGCACTTGGACTTTTAGGTTAAAGAACGGGCTCTTGGACTATGTAGGTTGCCTAGCGGGCACTTGGACTATCTAGGTTAGGTAAAGGGAACTTGGACTATCTAAGTTACCTAGCGGGAACTTGGACAATGTAAGTTACCTAGCGGGCACTTGGACTATCTAGGTTACCTTACGGGCACTTTGACTATCTAGGTTACATAGCGGGAACTTGGAGTATATAGGTTAACTAGCGAGCACTTGGACTATCTAGGTTAGCTAACGGGCACTTAGATTATGTAGGTTAACTAGCGGGCACTTGCACTATGTAGGTTAACTAGAGGACACTTGGACTATCTAGGTTAACTAGTGGGCCCTTGGACTATGTAGGTTAACTAGCAGGCACTGGACAATCTAGGTTAACAAGCGGGCACTTGGACGATCTAGGTTAACTAGCAGGCACTTGGACTATTAAAGTTAACAAGTGAGCCCTTGGACTATGTAGGTTACCTAGCGGGTACTTGGACTATGTAGGTTAACTAGCGGGCACTTGGACTGTCTAGGTTACCTAGCGCGAACTGGGATTATCTAGGTTTACGAATGGGAACTTGGACTATGTACGTTACCTAGCCGCCACTTGCACTATCTAGGTTAGCTAACAGGCACTTGGACTATCTAGGTTCCCTAGCGGGCACTTGTACTATCTAGGTTACCTAGCTGGCACTTGGAATATGTAGGTCAACTAGCGGGCCCTTGGACTATCGAGGTTAGCTAACGGGCACTTAGATTATGTAGGTTAACTAGCGGGCACTTGCACTATGTAGGTTAACTAGAGGACACTTGGACTATCTAGGTTAACTAGTGGGCCTTTGGACTATGTAGGTTAACTAGCAGGCACTTGGACAATCTAGGTTAACAAGCGGGCACTTGGACGATCTAGGTTAACTAGCAGGCATTTGGACTATCAAAGTTAACAAGTGAGCCTTTGGACTATGTAGGTTACCTAGAGGGCATTTGGACTTTATAGGTTACCTAGCGGGCACTTGGACTCTGTAGTTTACCTAGTGGGCACTTGGACTATCTAGGTTAACGAACGGGCACATGGAATATGCAGGTAACCTAGCGGGCACTTCTACTGTCTAGGTTACCTAGCGGGCACTTGGACTTCTAGGTTAACGAACGGGCTCTTGGACTATGTAGGTTGCTTAGCGGGCACTTGGACTATCTAGGTTAGGTAAGGGGCACTTGGACTATCTAGGTTACCTAGCGGGAACTTGGTCAATGTAAGTTACCTAGCGGGCACTTGGACTATCTAGGTTACCTAACGGGCACTTTGACTATCTAGGTTACATAGCGGGCACTTGGACTATGTAGGTTAACTAGCGAGCACTTGGACTCTAGGTTACCTAGCGGGCACTTGGACTATCTAGGTTACCTAGCGGGCACTTGGACTATCTAGGTTACCTAGCGGGCCCTTGGACTATGTAGGTTTCCTAGCGGACACTTGGACTATCTAGGTTAACGAACGGGCACTTGGACTATGTAGGTTTACTTGCGGGCCCTTCGACTATCTAGGTTCCCTAAAGGGCACTTGGACTATCTAGGTTACCGAAAAGGCACTTGGACTATCTAGGTTACCTAGCGGGCACTTGGACTATGTAGGCTAACTGGGGGGCCCTTGGACTATCTAGGTTACCTAGTGGGTACTTGAACTATCTAGGTTAACTAGCGGGCACTTGGACTATGTAGGTTAACTAGCGGACACTTGCACTATGTAGGTTACCTAGCAGGCACTTGGACTATCTAGGTTAACTAGCGGGCACTTGGACTATATAGGTTTACTAGCGTACACTTGGACTATGTAGGTTCCTTAGCGGGCACTTGGACTATCTATGTTGCCTAGCGGGCACTTGCACTATGTAGGTTAACTAGCGTGCCCTTGGACTATCTAGGTTACGTAGCGGGCACTTGGTATATAGGTTAAAGAGCGGGCACTTGGACTATATAGTCTAACTAGCGGACACTTGCACGATCTAGGTAACTAGCGGGCCCTTGCACTATGTAGGTTCACTAGCGGGCCCATGGATTATATAGGTTTACTAGCAGGCACTTGGACTATCTAGGTTAACTAGCGGGCACTTGGACTATGTAGTTTCGCTAGCAGGCATTTGGACTATTTAGGTTACCTAGCGGGCACTTGGACTATCTAGGTTACCTAGCAGGCACTTTGACTATCTAGGTTAACTAACGGGCACTTGGACTATGCAGGTTGCCTAGCGGGCACTTGGATTATGTAGGTTCCCTATAGGGCACTTGGACTTTGTAGGTTAACTAGCGGGCACTTGGACTGTCTAGGTTACCTAGTGGGCACTTGGATTATCTCGGTTAACGAACGGGCACTTGGATTATCTAGGTTAACGAACGGGCACTTGGACTATGTAGGTTACCTAGCTGCCACTTGGACTATCTAGTTTAGCTAACAGGCACTTGGACTATCTAGGTTCCCTAGCGGGCACTTGTACTACCTAGGTTACCTAGCTGGCACTTTGACTATGTAGGTCAACTAGCAGGCCCTTGGACTATCTAGGTTAGCCAACAGGCACTTAGATTATGTAGGTTAACTAGCGGGAACTTGGAATATGTAGGTTAACTAGCGGGCCCATGGACTATGTAGGTTTACTAGCGGGCCCTTGGACTATCTAGGTTCCCTAAAGGGCACTTGGACTATCTAGGTTACCTAGCGGGCACTTGGACTATGTAGGCTAACTAGGGGGCCCTTTGATGATCTGGGTTACCTAGCGGGTACTTGAACTATCTAGGTTACCTAGCGGGCACTTGGACTATGTACGTTCCCTAGCGGGCACTTGGACTATCTATGTTAACTAGCGGGCACTTGGAATATATAGGTTAACTAGCGGACACTTGCACTATGTAGGTTACCTAGCAGGCACTTGGACTATCTAGGTTAACCTGCGGGCACTTGGACTATGTAGGTCAACTAGCGGGCCCTTGGACTATCTAGGTTAGCCAACGGGCACTTAGATTATGTAGGTTAACTATCGGGCACTTGGAATATGTAGGTAAATTAGCAGACACTTGCACTATGAAGGTTAACTAGCGGGCCCATGGACTTTGTATGTTTACTAGCGGGCCCTTGGACTATCTAGGTTCCCTAAAGGGCACTTGGACTATCTAGGTTAACGAACGGGCACTTGGACTATCTAGGTTGCCTAGAGGGCACTTGGACTATGTAGGCTAACTAGGTGGCCCTTGGACGATCTAGGTTACCTAGAGGGTACTTGAACTATCTAGGTTAACTAGCGGGCACTTGCAGTATCTAGGTTACCTAGCGGGCACTTGTACTATGTACGTTCCCTAGCGGGCACGTGGACTATCTATGTTAACTAGCGGGCACTTGGAATATGTAGGTTAACTAGCGGACACTTGCACTATGTAGGTTACCTAGCAGGCACTTGGACTATCTAGGTTAACTAGCGGGCACTTGGACTATCTAGGATAACTGGCGTGCACTTGGACTATGTAGGTTCCTTAGCGGGCACTTGGACGATATAGGTTAACTAGCGTGCCCTTGGACTATGTAGGTTATCTAGCGGGCACTTGGACAATCTAGGTTAACTAGCGGGCACTTGGAAGATCTAGGTTAACTATCGGGCACTTGGACTATCAAAGTGAACAAGTGAGCCCTTGGACTAGGTAGGTTAACTAGCGGGCCCTTGGTCTATCTAGGTTACCTAGCGGGCAATTGGACTATATAGGTTACCTAGCGGGCACTTGGAGTATATAGGTTACCTAGTGGGCACTTGGACTATCTAGGTTAACGAATGGGCACTTGGAATATGCAGGTAACCTAGCGGGCACTTGGACTGTCTAGGTTACCTAGCGGGCACTTGGACTTCTAGGTTAACGAACGGGCTCTTGGACTATGTAGGTTGGCTAGCGGGCACTTGGACTATCTAGGTTACCTAACGGGCACTTTGACTATCTAGGTTACATAGCGGGCACTTGGACTATGTAGGTTAACTAGCGAACACTTGGACTCTAGGTTATCTAGCGGACACTTGGGCTATCTAGGTTGCCTAGCGGGCCCTTGGACTATGTAGGTTTCCTAGCAGGCACTTGGACTATCTAGGTTAACGAACGGGCACTTGGACTATGTAGGTAACCTAGCGGGCACTTGGACAGTCTAGGTTACCCAGGGGGCACTTGGGCTATCTAGGTTAAGGATCGGGCACTTGGACAATGTAGGTTACCTAGCGGGCACTTGGACTATGTAGGATCCCTATCGGATATTTGGACTACTTAGGTTACATAGCGGGCACTTGGACTATCTAGGTCAGATAGCGGGCACTTGGACTATCTAGGTCAACTAGTGGGCCCTTGTACTATGTAGGTTAACTAGCGAGCACTTGGACTATCTAGGTTAACTACCGGACCTTGGATTATGTAGGTTAACTAGCGGGCGTTTGGACTATGTTGGTTAACTTGCGGGCACTTGGACGATCTAGGTTAACTAGAGGGCACTTGGACTATCTAGATTAACTAGCGGGCACTTGGATGATCAATGTTAACTAGCGGGCACTTGGACTATCTAGGTTAGCTAATGGGCACATGGACTAAGTACGTCCCCTAGTGGGCACTTGGACTATCTAGGTTACCTAGCGGGCACTTGTACTATCTAGGATACCTAGCTGGCACTTGGACTATGTAGGTCAACTAGCGGGCCCTCGGACTATCTAGGTTAGCTAACGGGCACTTAGATTATGTAGGTTAACTAGCGGGCACTTGGAATATGTAGGTTATCTAGCGGGTCCTTGGACTATGTAGGTTTACTTGCAGGCCCTTCGCTATCTAGGTTCCCTAAAGGGCACTTGGTCTATCTAGGTTACCGAAAAGGCACTTGGACTATCTAGGTTACCTAGCGGGCACTTGGACTATGTAGGCTAACTAGGGGGCCCTTGGACTATCTAGGTTACCTAGCGGGTACTTGAACTATCTAGGTTAACTAGCGGGCACTTGGACTATGTAGGTTAACTAGCGGACACTTGCACTATGTAGGTTACCTAGCAGGCACTTGGACTATCTAGGTTAACTAGCGGGCACTTGGACTATATAGGTTAACTAGCGTGCACCTGGACTATGTAGGTTCCTTAGCGGGCACTTGGACTATCTAGGTTGCCTAGCAGGCACTTGCACTATGTAGGTTAACTAGCGTGCCCTTGGACTATCTAGGTTACGTAGCGGGCACTTGGTATATAGGCTAACTAGCGGACACTTGCACGATCTAGGTTAACTAGCGGGCCCTTGAACTATGTAGGTTAATTAGCGGGCCCATGGATTATGTAGGTTAACGAACGGGCACTTGGACTATGTAGGTTACCTAGCCACCACTTGGACTATCTAGGTTAGCTAACAGGCACTTGGACTATCTAGATTCCTTAGCGGGCATTTGTACTATCTAGGTTACCTAGCCGGCACTTGGACTATCTATGTTAACTAGCGGGCACTTGGAATATGTAGGTTAACTAGCGGGCCCATGGACTATAGAGGTTTACTAGCGGGCCCTTGGACTATCTAGGTTCCCTAAAGGGCACTTGGACTATCTAGGTTACCGAACGGGCACTTGGACTATCTAGGTTACCTAGCGGGCACTTGGACTATGTAGGCTAACTAGGGGGCCATTGGACGATCTAGGTTACCTAGCGGGTACTTGAACTATCTAGGTTAACTAGCGGGCACTTGCACTATCTAGGTTACCTAGCGGGCACTTGGACTATGTCCGTTCCCTAGCGGGCACTTGGACTATCTATGTTAACTAGCGGGCACTTGGAATATGTAGGTTAACTAGTGGACACTTGCACTATGTAGGTTACCTAGCAGGCACTTGGACTATCTAGGTTGCCTAGCGGGCACTTGGACTATGTAGGTTAACTAGCGTGCCCTTGGACTATCTAGGTTACGTAGCGGGCACTTGGTATATAGGTTAACTAGCGGGCACTTGGACTATGTAGATTAACTAGAGGACACTTGGACTATCTAGGTTAGCTAACGGGCACTTGGACTAAGTACGTCCCCTAGTGGGCACTTGGACACTCTAGGTTAACTAACGGGAAATAGGACTATCTAGGTTAACTAGCGGGCACTTGGACTATCTAGGTTACCTAGCTGGCACTTGGACTATGAAGGTTCCCTAGCGGGCACTTGGATTATCTAGGTTACTCAGCAGGCACTTGGACTATGTAGGTCAACTAGCGGGCCCTTGGACTATCTAGGTTAGCTAACTGGCACTTGGACTATGTAGGTTAACTAGCGGACACTTGCACGATCTAGGTTAACTAGCGGGCTCTTGCACTATGTAGGTTAACGATCGGGGCCATTGACTATGTTGGTTAACTAGCGGGCACGTGGACGTTCTAGGTTAACTAGCGGGCACTAGGACTATTTAGGTTAACTAGCGGGCACTTGGATTATCTAGGTTACCTAGCAGGCACTTGGACTATGTAGGTTCCCTAGGGGGCATTTGGACTATATAGATAACCTAGCGGGCAGTGAGACTTTGTAGGTTACGTAGCGGGCCCTTGGACTATGCAGGTTAACTAGCGGGCCCTTGGACTATGTAGGTTACCTAGCGGGCACTTGGACGATCTTGGTTACCTAGCGGGTACTTGGACTATGTAGGTTACTAGCGGGCCCTTGGGCTATGTAGATTAACTAGCGGCACTTGGACTATCTACGTTAACTAGCGGGCCCTTGGACTATGTAGATTCCCTAGCGGGCATTTGGACTATATAGATAATCTAGCGGGCACTTAGACTTTGTAGGTTACCTAGAGGACACTTGGACTATCTAGGTTACCTAGCTGGCACAGATCTATCTACGTTACCTAGCGGGTTCTTGGAGTATGTAGGTTACCTAGCGGGCTGTTGGACTATCTAGGTTACCAAGGGGGCACTTGGACTATCTAGGTTAACTAACGGGCACTTGGACTATGTAGGTTCCCTAGTGGGCCCTTGGACTATGTAAATTCCCTAGCGGGCACTTGGACTATGTGGGTTTCCTGGCGGGCATTTGGACTATCTAGGTTACCTAACGGGCACTTGGAGTATGTAGGTTCCCTAGCGGGCACTTGGATTATGTAGGTTCCCTATCCGGCACTTGGACTATGTTGGTTAAGTAACGGGCATTTGGGCTATGTAGAATAACTAGAGGGCATTTGGACTATGTAGGTTACCTAGCGGGCACTTGGACTATGTAAATTCCCTATCGGACACTTGGAAAATGTAGGTTAACTAGGGGGCACTAGGACTATGTAGGTTACCTAGCGGGCATTTGGATTATGTAGGCTCCCTAGTGGTCATTTGGACTATATAGATTATAGCGGGCACTTAGACTTTGTAGGTTACCTAGTGGGCACTTGGACTATCTAGGTTACCTAGCTGGCACTTGAACTATCTACGTTACCTAGTGGGTACTTGGAGTATGTAGGTTATCTACCGGGCTGTTGGACTATCTAGGTTACCTAGCGGGCACTGGGACTATCTAGGTTAACTAACGGGCACTTGGACTATGTAGGTTCCCTAGCGGGCCCTTGGACTATGTAAGTTCGCTAGCGGGCACTTGGACTATGTGGGTTCCCTAGCGGGCATTTGGACTATCTCGGTTACCTAACGGACACTTAGACAATGTAGGTTCCCTAGCGGGCACTTGGATTATGTAGGTTCCCTATTGGGCACTTGGACTATGTAGGTTAACTAGCGGGCATTTGGACTATGTAGGTTACCTAGCGGGCACTTGGACTATGTAGGTTCCCTATCGGGCATTTGGACTATGTAGGTTACCTAGCGGGCCCTTGGACTATCTAGGTTACCTAGGGGGAACCTGGACTATGTAGGTTAACTAGCGAGCACTTGGAGTATCTAGGTTACCTAGCGGGCACTTGGACTATGTACATTCCCTAGCGGGCACTTGGACTATCTATGTTACCTAGCGGGCACTTGGACTATGTACGTTTCCTAGCGGGTACTTGGACTAGATAGGTTCCCTAGCGGGCACTTGGTCTATCTAGGTAAACTAGCGGGCACTTGGACTATCTAGGTTAACTAGTGAGCATTTGGACTATCTAGGTTAACTACCGGGCATTTGGATTATTAGGGCTCCTAGCGGGCATTTGGACTATATTGGTTACCTACCGGGCATTTGGACTATGTAGGTTAACTAGCGGGCACTTGGACTATCTAGGTTAACTAGCAGGCTCTTGGATGATGTAGGTTAACTAGCGGTCCCTTGGAATATGTAGGTTAACTAGCGGGCCCTTGGACTATGTAGGTTACCTAGCGGGCACTTGGACGATCTAGGTTAACTAGCGGGTACTTGGACTATGTAGGTTAACTAGCGGGCCCTTGGACTATGTAGATTAACTAGCGGCACTTGGACAATGTACGTTACCTAGCGGGCCCTTGGACTATGTAGGTTCCCTAGAAGGCACTTGAACTATGTAGGTTCCAGAGCGGGCACTTGGACTAATAAGATTCCCGAGCGGGCACTTGTACTATATAGATTATCTAGCGGACACTTGGACGATCTAGGTGAACTAGCGGGTACTTGGACTATGTAGGTTAACTAGCGGGCCCTTGAACTATGTAGATTAACTAGCAGAACTTGGACTATCTACATTAACTAGCAGGCCCTTGGACTATGTAGATTCCCTAGCGGGCCCTTGGACTATGTAGGTTCCCTAGCGGGCACTTGGGCTATGTATGTTCCCTATGGACACTTTAACTATGTAAGTTAACTACCGGGCACTTGGACTATGTAGGTTAACTAGCGGGCCCTTGGACTATCTAGGTTACCTAGCGGGCCCTTGGACTATGTAGATTAACTAGCGGGCATTTGGACTATATAGATATACTAGCGGGCACTTAGACTTTGTAGGTTACCTAGCGGACACTTGGACTATCTAGGTTACCTAGCTGGCACATGAACTATCTACGTTACCTAGCGGGTTCTTGGAGTATGTAGGTTACCTAGCGGGCTGTTGGACTATCTAGGTTACCAAGCGGGCACTTGGACTATCTAGGTTAACTAACGGACACTTGGACTATATAGGTTCCCTAGCGGGCCCTTGGACTATGTAAATTCCTTACCGGGCTCTTGGACTATGTGGGTTTCCTGGCGGGCATTTGGACTATCTAGGTTACCTAACGGGCACTTGGACTATGTAGGTTCCCTAGCGGGCACTTATTATGTAGGTTCCCCATAGGGCACTTGGCCTATGTAGGTTCCCTATCGGGCATATGGAGAATGTAGGTTAACTAGGGGGCACTAGGACTATGTAGGTTTCCTAGCGGGCCCTAGGACTGCCTAGGTTACCTAGCGGGCATTTGGACTATGTAGGCTCCCTAGTGGTCATTTGGACTATTTAGATTACCTAGCGGGCACTTAGACTTTGTAGGTTACCCAGCGGGCACTTGGACTATCTAGGTTACCTAGCTGGCACTTGAACTATCTACGTTACCTAGCGGGTACTTGGAGTATGTAGGTTACCTACCGGGCTGTTGGACTATCTAGGTTACCTAGCGGGCACTGGGACTATCTAGGTTAACTAACGGGCACTTGGATTATGTAGGTTCCCTAGCGGGCCCTTGGACTACGTAAGTTCCCTAGCGGGCAGTTGGACTATGTGGGTTCCCTAGCGGGCATTTGGACTATCTAGGTTACCTAACGGGCACCTGGACAATATAGGTTCCCTAGCGGGCACTTGGATTATGTAGGTTCCCTATCGGGCACTTGGACTATGTTGGTTAACTAGCGGGCATTTGGACTATGTAGGTTACCTAGCGGGCACTTGGACTATGTAGGTTCCCTATCGTGCATTTGGACTATGTAGGTTACCTAGCAGGCCCTTGGACTATCTAGGTTACCTAGGGGGAACCTGGACTATGTAGGTTAACTAGTGGGCACTTGGACTATCTAGGTTACCTAGCAGGCACTTGGATTATGTAGGTTAACTAGCGAGCACTTGGACTATCTAGGTTACCTAGCGGGCATTTGGACTATGTACGTTCCCTAGCGGGCACTTGGACTATGTACGTTTCCTAGCGGGTACTTGGACTAGATAGGTTCCCTAGTGGGCACTTGGTCTATCTAGGTTAACTAGCGGGCCTTTGGACTAACTAGGTTACCTAGGGGGAACCTGGACTATGGAGGTTAACTAGTGGGCACTTGGACTATCTAGGTTACCTAGCGGGCACTTGGACTATGTACGTTCCCTAGCGAGCACTTGGACTATCTACGTTAACTAGCGGGCCCTTGGACTATGTAGATTCCCTAGCGGCCAATTGGACTATGTATGTTCCAGCGCGGGCCCATGGACTATGTAGGTTCCCTAGCAGGCACTTGGACTATGTAGGTTCCAGAGCGGGCACTTGGACTAACTAGATTCCCGAGCGGGCACTTGTACTATGTAGATTAACTAGCGGACACTTGGACGATCTAGGTTAACTAGCGGGTACTTGGACTATGTAGGTTTACTAAGGACCCTTGAACAATGTAGATTAACTAGCGGAACTTGGACTATCTACTTTAACTAGCGAGCCATTGGACTATGTATATTCCCTAGCGGGCACTAGGACTATGTATGTTCCCTATGGACATTTGACATATGTAAGTTAACTACCGGGCACTTGGACTATGTAGGTTAACTAGCGGGCCCTTGGACTATCTAGGTTAACTAGCGGGCACCTGGACTATGTAAATTCCCTAACGGCACTTGGACTATGTGGGTTTCCTGGCGGACATTTGGACTATATAGGTTACCTAATGGACACTTGGACTATGTAGGTTCCCTAGCGGGCACTTGGATTATGTAGGTTCCCTATCGGGCACTTGGACTATGTAGGTTACCTAGCGGGCACTTGGACTATGTAGGTTCCCTATCGGGCACTTGGAGAATGTAGGTTAACTAGAGGGCACTAGGACTATGTAGGTTTCCTAGCGGGCCCTTGGACTACCTAGATTACCTAGCGGGCAGTTGGACTATGTAGGCTCCCTAGTGGTCATTTGGACTATATAGATTACCTAGCGGGCACTTAGACTTTGTATGTTACCTAGCGGGCACTTGGACTATCTAGGTTACCTAGCTGGCACATGAACTATCTACGTTACCTAGCGGGTACTTGGAGTATGTAGGTTACCTACCGGGCTGTTGGACTATATAGGTTACCTAGCGGGCACTTGGACTATGTAAATTCCCTAGCGGGCACTTGGACTATGTGGGTTTCCTGGCGGGCATTTGGACTATCTAGGTTACCTAACGGGCACTTGGACTATGTAGATTCCCTAGCGGGCACTTGGATTATGTAGTTTCCCTAAGGGGCACTTGGACTATGTATGTTACCTAGCGGGCACTTGGACTATGTAGGTTAACCAGCTGGCATTTGGACTATGTAGGTTCCCTATCGTGCATTTGGACTATGTAGGTTACCTAGCAGGCCCTTGGACTATCTAGGGTACCTAGGGGGAACCTGGACTATGTAGGTTAACTAGTGGGCACTTGGACTATCTAGGTTACCTAGCAGGCACTTGGACTATGTATGTTAACTAGCAAGCACTTGGACTATCTAGGTTACCTAGCGGGCACTTGGACTATGTACGTTCCCTAGCGGGCACTTGGACTATCTATGTTACCTAGCGGGCACTTGGACCATGTACGTTTCCTAGCGGGTACTTGGACTAGATAGGTTCCCTAGCGGGCACTTGGTCTATCTAGGTTAACTAGCGGGCATTTGGATTATTAGGGCCCCTCGCGGGCATTTGGACTATATTGGTTACCTAGCGGGCATTTGGACTATGTAGGTTAACGAACGGGCATTTGGACTATGTAGGTAACCTAGTGGTCACTTGAACTGTCTAGGTTACCTAGCGGGCACTTGGATATGTAGGTTAACTAGCGGGCACGTGGACTATCTAGGCTAACTAGCAGGATCTTGGACGATGTAGGTTAACTACCAGTCCCTTGGACTATGTAGGTTAACTAGCGGGCCCTTGGACTATGTAGGTTACCTAGCGGGCACTTGGACGATCTAGGTTAACTAGGGGTACTTGGACTATGTCGGTTAACTAGCGGGCCCTTGGACTATGTAGATTAACTAGCGGCACTTGGACAATCTACGTTACCTAGCGGGCCCTTGGACTATGTAGGTTCCCTAGAAGGCACTTGGACTATGTAGGTTCCAGAGCGGGCACTTGGACTAAGAAGATTCCCGAGCGGGCACTTGTACTATGTAGATTAACTAGCGGACACTTGGACGATCTAGGTTAACTAGCGGGTACTTGGACTGTGTAGGTTAACTAAGGACCCTTGAACAATGTAGAATAACTAGCGGAACTTGGACTATCTACTTTAACTAGCGGGCCATTGGACTATGTAGATTCCCTAGCGGACACTTGGACTATGTATGTTCCCTATGGACATTTGAACTATGTAAGTTAACTACCGGGCACTTGGACTATGTAGGTTAACTAGCGGGCCCTTGGACTATCTAGGTTACCTAGCGGGCCTTTGGTCTATGTAGATTAACTAGCGACACTTGGACTATCTACGTTAACTAGCGGGCCCTTGGACTATGTAGATTCCCTAGCGGGCATTTGGACTATATAGATATACAAGTGGGCACTTAGACTTTGTAGGTTACCTAGCGGACACTTGGACTATCTAGGTTACCTAGCTGGCACATGAACTATCTACGTTACCTAGCGGGTTCTTGGAGTATGTAGGTTACCTAGCGGGCTGTTGGACTATCTAGGTTACCAAGCGGGCACTTGGACTATTTAGGTTAACTAACGGACACTTGGACTATGTAGGTTCCCTAGCGGGCCCTTGGACTATGTAGGTTCCCTAGCGGGCACTTATTATATAGGTTCCCTATGTGGCACATGGACTATGTAGGTTACATAGCAGGCACTTGGACTATGTAGGTTCCCTATCGGGCACTTGGAGAATGTAGGTTAACTAGCGGGCACTAGGACTATGTAGGTTTCCTAGCGGGCCCTTGGACTACCTAGGTTACCTAGCGGGCATTTGGACTATGTAAGCTCCCTAGTGGACATTTGGACTGTATAGATTACCTAGCGGGCACTTAGACTTTGTAGGTTACCTAGCGGGCACTTGAACTATCTACGTTACCTAGTGGTTACTTGGAGTATGTAGGTTACCTACTGTGCTGTTGGACTATCTAGGTTACCTAGCGGGCACTTGGACTATGTACGTTTCCTAGCGGGTACTTGGACTAGATAGGTTGCCTAGCGGGCACTTGGTCTATCTAGGTTAACTAGCGGGCACCTGGACTATCTATGTTAACTAGCGAGCACTTGGACTATCTAGGTTAACTAGCGGGCATTTGGACACTTAGGGCCCCTAGCGGGCATTTGGACTATATTGGTTACCTAGCGGGCATATGGACTATGTAGGTTAACGAACGGGCACTTGGACTATGTAGGTAACCTTGTGGTCTCTTGAACTGTCTAGGTTACCTAGCGGGCACTTGGACAATGTAGGTTAACTAGCAGACACTTGGACTATCTAGGTTAACTAGCGGGCCCTTGGACGATGTAGGTTAACTAGCGGGCCCTTGGATTTTTTGTAGGTTAACTAGCGGGCCCTTGGACTATGTAGGTTACCTAGCGGGTACTTGGACGATCTAGGTTAACTAGCGGGTACTTGGACTATGTAGGTTAACTAGAGGGCCCTTGGACTATGTAGATTAACTAGCGGCACTTGGACTATCTACGTTAACTAGCGGGCCCTTGGACTATGTAGGTTCCCTAGCAGGCACTTGGACTATGTAGGTTCCAGAGCGGGCACTTGGAGTAACTAGATTCCCGAGCGGGCACTTGTACTATGTAGATTAACTAGCCGACACTTGGACGATCTAGGTTAACTAGCGGTTACTTGGACTATGTAGGTTAACTAAGGACCCTTGAACAATGTAGATTAACTAGCGGAACTTGGACTATCTACTTTAACTAGCGGGCTATTGGACTATGTAGAATCCCTAGCGGGCACTTGGACTATGTATGTTCCCTATGGACATTTGAACTATGTAAGTTAACTTCCGGGCACTTGGACTATGTAGGTTAACTAGCGGGCCCTTGGACTATCTACGTTACCTAGCGGGCACTTGGACTATGTAAATTCCCTAACGGCACTTGGACTATGTGGGTTTCCTGGCGGACATTTGGACTATCTAGGTTACCTAACGGACACTTGGACTATGTAGGTTCCCTAGCGGGCACTTGGATTATGTAGGTTCCCTATCGGGCACTTGGACTATGTAGGTTACCTAGCGGGCACTTGGAGAATGTTGGTTAACTAGAGGGCACTAGGACTATGTAAGTTTCCTAGCGGGCCCTTGGACTACCTAGGTTACCTCGCGGGCATTTGGACTATGTAGGCTCCCTAGTGGTCATTTGGACTATATAGGTTACCTAGCGGGCACTTAGACTTTGTAGGTTACCTAGCGGGCACTTGGACTTTCTAGGTTACCTAGCTGGCATTTGAACTATCTACGTTACCTAGCGTGTACTTGGAGTATGTAGGTTACCTACCGGGCTGTTGGACTATCTAGGTTACCTAGCGGGCACTTGGACTATGAAAATTCCCTAGCGGGCACTTGGACTATGTGGGTTTCCTGGCGGGCATTTGGACTATCTAGGTTACCTAACGGGCACTTGGACTATGTAGGTTCCCTAGCGGGCACTTGCATTATGTAGGTTCCCTATCGGACACTTGGACTGTGTAGGTTACCTAGCGGGCACTTGGACTATGTAGGTTAACTAGCTAGCATTTGGACTATGTAGGTTCCCTATCGGGCATTTGGACTATGTAGGTTACCTAGCGGGCCCTTGGACTATCTAGGTTACCTAGGGGGAACCTGGACTATGTAGGTTAACTAGTGGGCACTTGGACTATCTAGGTTACCTAGCAGGCACTTGGACTATGTAGGTTAACTAGCGAGCACTTGGACTATCTAGGTTACCTAGCGGGCACTTGGACTATGTACGTTCCCTAGCGGGCACTCGGACTATCTATGTTACCTAGCGGGCACTTGGACTATGTACGGTTCCTAGCGGGTACATGGACTAGATAGGTTCCCTAGCGGGCACTTGGTCTATCTAGTTTAACTAGCGGGCACTTGGACTATCTAGGTTAACTAGTGAGCACTTGGACTATCTAGGTTAACTAGCGGGCATTTGGATTATTAGGGCCCCTCGCGGGCAATTGGACTATATAGGTTACCTACAGGGCATTTGGACTATGTAGGTTAACGAACGGGCACTTGGACTATGTAGGTAACCTAGTGGTCACTTGAACTGTCTAGGTTACCTAGCGGGCACTTGGATATGTAGGTTAACTAGCGGGCACTTGGACTATCTAGGCTAATTAGCAGGATCTTGGACGATGTAGGTTAACTACCGGTCCCTTGGACTATGTAGGTTAACTAGCGGGCCCTTGGAATATGTAGGTTACCTAGCGGGCACTTGGACGATCTAGGTTAACTAGCGGGTACTTGGACTATGTAGGTTAACTAGCGGGCCCTTGGACTATGTAGATTAACTAGAGGCACTTGGACAATCTACGTTACCTAGCGGGCCCTTGGACTATGTAGGTTCCCTAGCAGGCACTTGGACTATGTAGGTTCCAGAGCGGGCACTTGGACTAACAAGATTCCCGAGCGGGCACTTGTACTATGTAGATTAACTAGCGGACACTTGGACGATCTAGGTTAACTAGCGGGTACTTGGACTATGTAGGTTAACTAGCGGGCCCTTGAACTATGTAGATTAACTAGCGGAACTTGGACTATCTACATTAACTAGCGGGCCCTTGGACTATGTAGATTCCCTAGCGGGCACTTGGACTATGTATGATCCCTAGCGGGCACTTGGGCTATGTATGTTCCCTATGGACACTTTAACTATGTAAGTTAACTACCGGGCACTTGGACTATTTACGTTCCCTAGCGGGCACTTGGACTATGTATGTTACCTAGCGGGCACTTGGACTATGTACGTTTCCTAGCGGGTACTTGGAATAGATAGGTTCCCTAGCGGGCACTTGGTCTATCTAGTTTAATTAGCGGGCACTTGGACTATCTAGGTTAACTAGTGAGCACTTGGACTATCTAGGTTAACTAGCGGGCATTTGGATTATTAGGGCCCCTCGCTGGCAATTGGACTATATTGGTTACCTACAGGGCATTTGGACTATGTAGGTTAACGAACGGGCACTTGGACTATGTAGGTAACCTAGTGGTCACTTGAACTGTCTAGGTTACCTAGCGGGCACTTGGATATGTAGGTTAACTAGCGGGCACTTGGACCATCTAGGCTAACTAGCAGGATCTTGGACGATGTAGGTTAACTACCGGTCCCTTGGACTATGTAGGTTAACTAGCGGGCCCTTGGACTATGTAGGTTACCTAGCGGGCACTTGGACGATCTAGGTTAACTAGCGGGTACTTGGACTATGTAGGTTAACTAGCGGGTCCTTGGACTATGTAGATTAACTAGCGGCACTTGGACAATCTACGTTACCTAGCGGGCCTTTGGACTATGTAGGTTCCCTAGCAGGCACTTGGACTATGTAGGTTCCAGAGCGGGCACTTGGACTAAGAAGATTACCGAGCGGGCAGTTGTACTATGTAGATTAACTAGCGGACACTTGGACGATCTAGGTTAACTAGCGGGTACTTGGACTATGTAGGTTAACTAGCGGGCCCTTGAACTATGTAGATTAACTAGCGGAACTTGGACTATCTACATTAACTAGCGGGCCCTTGGACTATATAGATTCCCTAGCGGGCACTTGGACTATGTATGATCCCTAGCGGGCACTTGGGCTATGTATGTTCCCTATGGACACTTTAACTATGTAAGTTAACTACCGGGCACTTGAACTATGTAGGTTTACTAGCGGGCCCTTTGACTATCTAGGTTACCTAGCGGGCCCTTGGACTATGTAGGTTCCCTATCGGGCACTTGGAGAATGTAGGTTAACTAGGGGGCACTAGGACTATGTAGGTTTCCTAGCGGGCCCTTGGACTACCTTGGTTACCTAGCGGGCATTTGGAATATGTAGGCTCCCTAGTGGTCATTTGGACTATATAGATTACCTAGCGGGCACTTAGACTTTGTAGGTTACCTAGCGGGCACTTGAACTATCTACGTTACCTAGCGGGTACTTGGAGTATGTAGGTTACCTTCCGGGCTGTTGGACTATCTAGGTTACCTAGCGGGGACTGGGACTATGTAGGTTCCCTAGCGGGCCCTTGGACTATGTAAGTTCCCGAGCGGGCACTTGGACTATGTGGGTTCCCTAGCGGGCATTTGGACTATCTAGGTTACCTAACGGGCACTTGGACAATGTAGGTTCCCTAGCGGGCCCTTGGATTATGTAGGTTCCCTATCGGGCACTTGGACTATGTAGGTTAACTAGCGGGCATTTGGACTATGTAGGTTACCTAGCGGGCCCTTGGACTATCTAGGTTACCTAGGGGGAACCTGGACTATGTAGGTTAACTAGTGGGCACTTGGACTATCTAGGTTACCTAGCAGGCACTTGGATTATGTAGGTTAACTTGCGAGCACTTGGACTATCTAGGTTACCTAGCGGGCACTTGGACTATGTACGTTCCCTAGCGGGCACTTGGACTATCTATGTTACCTAGCGGGCACTTGGACTATGTACGTTTCCTAGAGGGTACTTGGACTAGATAGGTTCCCTAGCGGGCACTTGGTCTATCTAGGTTAACTAGCGGGCACCTGGAATATCTAGGTTAACTAGCGAGCACTTGGACTATCTAGGTTAACTAGCGGGCATTTGGACTATTAGGGCCCCTAGCGGGCATTTGGACTATATTGGTTACCTAGCGGGCATTTGGACTATGTAGGTTAACGAACGGGCACTTGGACTATGTAGGTAACCTAGTGGTCACTTGAACTGTCTAGGTTACCTAGCGGGCACTTGGACAATGTAGGTTAACTAGCGGGCACTTGGACTATGTACGTTTCCTAGCGTGTACTTGGACTAGATAGGTTCCCTAGCGGGCACTTGGTCTATCTAGGTTAACTAGCGGGCACTTGGACTATTTAGGTTAACTAGCGAGCACTTGGACTATCTAGGTTAACTAGCGGGCATTTGGACTATTAGTGCCCCTAGCGGGCATTTGGGCTATATTGGTTACCTAGCGGGCATTTGGACTATGTAGGTTAACGAACAGGCACTTGGACTATGTAGGTAACCTAGTGGTCACTTGAACTGTCTAGGTTACCTAGCGAGCACTTGGACAATGTAGGTTAACTAGCGGGCCCTTGGACTATCTAGGTTAACTAGCGGGCCCTTGGACGATGTAGGTTAACTAGCGGGCCCGTGGACTATGTAGGTTACCTAGCGGGCACTTGGACGATCTAGGTTAACTAGCGGGTACTTGGACTATGTAGGTTAACTAGAGGGCCCTTGGACTATGTAGATTCCCTAGCGGCCTATTGGACTATGTATGTTCCAGCGCGGGCACTTGGACTTTGTAGGTTCCCTAGCCGGCACTTGGACTATGTAGGTTCCAGAGCGGGCACTTGGACTAAGAAGATTCCCGAGCGGGCACTTGTACTATGTAGATTAACTAGCGGACACTTGGACGAACTAGGTTAACTAGCGGGTACTTGGACTATGTAGGTTAACTAAGGACCCTTGAACAATGTAGAATAACTAGCGGAACTTGGACTATCTACTTTAACTAGCGGGCCATTGGACTATGTAGATTCCCTAGCGGACACTTGGACTATGTATGTTCCCTATGGACATTTGAACTATGTAAGTTAACTACCGGGCACTTGGACTATGTAGGTTAACTAGCGGGCCCTTGGACTATCTAGGTTACCTAGCGGGCCTTTGGTCTATGTAGATTAACTAGCGACACTTGGACTATCTACGTTGACTAGCGGGCCCTTGGACTATGTAGATTCCCTAGCGGGCATTTGGACTATATAGATATACAAGTGGGCACTTAGACTTTGTAGGTTACCTAGCGGACACTTGGACTATCTAGGTTACCTAGCTGGCACATGAACTATCTACGTTACCTAGCGGGTTCTTGGAGTATGTAGGTTACCTAGCGGGCTGTTGGACTATCTAGGTTACCAAGCGGGCACTTGGACTATTTAGGTTAACTAACGGACACTTGGACTATGTAGGTTCCCTAGCGGGCCCTTGGACTATGTAGGTTCCCTAGCGGGCACTTATTATATAGGTTCCTTATCTGGCACATGGACTATGTAGGTTACCTAGCGGGCACTTGGACTATGTAGGTTCCCTATCGGGCACTTGGAGAATGTAGGTTAACTAGCGGGCACTAGGACTATGTAGGTTTCCTAGCGGGCCCTTGGACTACCTAGGTTACCTAGCGGGCATTTTGACTATGTAGGCTCCCTAGTGGACATTTGGACTGTATAGATTACCTAGCGGGCACTTAGACTTTGTAGGTTACCTAGCGGGCACTTGAACTATCTACGTTACCTAGTGGTTACTTGGAGTATGTAGGTTACCTACTGTGCTGTTGGACTATCTAGGTTACCTAGCGGGCACTTGGACTATGTACGTTTCCTAGCGGGTACTTGGACTAGATAGGTTCCCTAGCGGGCACTTGGTCTATCTAGGTAAACTAGCGGGCACCTGGACTATCTATGTTAACTAGCGAGCACTTGGACTATCTAGGTTAACTAGCGGGCATTTGGACTATTAGGGCCCCTAGCGGGCATTTGGACTATATTGGTTACCTAGCGGGCATTTGGACTATGTAGGTTAACGAACGGGCACTTGGACTATGTAGGTAACCTAGTGGTCACTTGAACTGTCTAGGTTACCTAGCGGGCACTTGGACAATGTAGGTTAACTAGCAGACACTTGGACTATCTAGGTTAACTAGCGGGCCCTTGGACGATGTAGGTTAACTAGCGGGCCCTTGGATTTTTTGTAGGTTAACTAGCGGGCCCTTGGACTATGTAGGTTACCTAGCGGGTACTTGGACGATCTAGGTTAACTAGCGGGTACTTGGACTATGTAGGTTAACTAGAGGGCCCTTGGACTATGTAGATTAACTAGCGGCACTTGGACTATCTACGTTAACTAGCGGGCCCTTGGACTATGTAGGTTCCCTAGCAGGCACTTGGACTATGTAGGTTCCAGAGCGGGCACTTGGAGTAACTAGATTCCCGAGCGGGCACTTGTACTATGTAGATTAACTAGCCGACACTTGGACGATCTAGGTTAACTAGCGGTTACTTGGACTATGTAGGTTAACTAAGGACCCTTGAACAATGTAGATTAACTAGCGGAACTTGGACTATCTACTTTAACTAGCGGGCTATTGGACTATGTAGAATCCCTAGCGGGCACTTGGACTATGTATGTTCCCTATGGACATTTGAACTATGTAAGTTAACTTCCGGGCACTTGGACTATGTAGGTTAACTAGCGGGCCCTTGGACTATCTAGGTTACCTAGCGGGCACTTGGACTATGTAAATTCCCTAACGGCACTTGGACTATGTAGGTTCCCTAGCGGGCACTTGGATTATGTAGGTTCCCTATCGGGCACTTGGACTACGTAGGTTACCTAGCGGGCACTTGGACTATGTAGGTTCCCTATCGGGCACTTGGAGAATGTTGGTTAACTAGAGGGCACTAGGAATATGTAAGTTTCCTAGCGGGCCCTTGGACTACCTAGGTTACCTAGCGGGCATTTGGACTATGTAGGCTCCCTAGTGGTCATTTGGACTATATAGGTTACCTAGCGGGCACTTAGACTTTGTAGGTTACCTAGCGGGCACTTGGACTTTCTAGGTTACCTAGCTGGCATTTGAACTATCTACGTTACCTAGCGTGTACTTGGAGTATGTAGGTTAGCTACCGGGCTGTTGGACTATCTAGGTTACCTAGCGGGCACTTGGACTATGTAAATTCCCTAGCGGGTACTTGGACTATGTGAGTGTCCTGGCGGGCATTTGGACTATCTAGGTTACCTAACGGGCACTTGGACTATGTAGGTTCCCTAGCGGGCACTTGGATTATGTAGGTTCCCTATCGGACACTTGGACTGTGCAGGTTACCTAGCGGGCACTTGGACTATGTAGGTTAACTAGCTAGCATTTGGACTATGTAGGTTCCCTATTGGGCATTTGGACTATGTAGGTTACCTAGCGGGCCCTTGGACTATCTAGGTTACCTAGGGGGAACCTGGACTATGTAGGTTAACTAGTGGGCACTTGGACTATCTAGGTTACCTAGCAGGCACTTGGACTATGTAGGTTAACTAGCGAGCACTTGGACTATCTAGGTTACCTAGCGGGCACTTGGACTATGTACGTTCCCTAGCGGGCACTCGGACTATCTATGTTACCTAGCGGGCACTTGGACTATATACGGTTCCTAGCGGGTACATGGACTAGATAGGTTCCCTAGCGGGCACTTGGTCTATCTAGTTTAACTAGCGGGCACTTGGTCTATCTAGGTTAACTAGCGGGCATTTGGATTATTAGGGCCCCTCGCGGGCATTTGGACTATATTGGTTACCTAGCGGGCATTTGGACTATGTAGGTTAACGAACGGGCATTTGGACTATGTAGGTAACCTAGTGGTCACTTGAACTGTCTAGGTTACCTAGCGGGCACTTGGATATGTAGGTTAACTAGCGGGCACGTGGACTATCTAGGCTAACTAGCAGGATCTTGGACGATGTAGGTTAACTACCAGTCCCTTGGACTATGTAGGTTAACTAGCGGGCCCTTGGAATATGTAGGTTACCTAGCGGGCACTTGGACGATCTAGGTTAACTAGGGGTACTTGGACTATGTAGGTTAACTAGCGGGCCCTTGGACTATGTAGATTAACTAGCGGCACTTGGACAATCTACGTTACCTAGCGGGCCCTTGGACTATGTAGGTTCCCTAGAAGGCACTTGGACTATGTAGGTTCCAGAGCGGGCACTTGGACTAAGAAGATTCCCGAGCGGGCACTTGTACTATGTAGATTAACTAGCGGACACTTGGACGATCTAGGTTAACTAGCGGGTACTTGGACTATGTAGGTTAACTAAGGACCCTTGAACAATGTAGAATAACTAGCGGAACTTGGACTATCTACTTTAACTAGCGGGCCATTGGACTATGTAGATTCCCTAGCGGACACTTGGACTATGTATGTTCCCTATGGACATTTGAACTATGTAAGTTAACTACCGGGCACTTGGACTATGTAGGTTAACTAGCGGGCCCTTGGACTATCTAGGTTACCTAGCGGGCCTTTGGTCTATGTAGATTAACTAGCGACACTTGGACTATCTACGTTAACTAGCGGGCCCTTGGACTATGTAGATTCCCTAGCGGGCATTTGGACTATATAGATATAAAAGTGGGCACTTAGACTTTGTAGGTTACCTAGCGGACACTTGGACTATCTAGGTTACCTAGCTGGCACATGAACTATCTACGTTACCTAGCGGGTTCTTGGAGTATGTAGGTTACCTAGCGGGCTGTTGGACTATCTAGGTTACCAAGCGGGCACTTGGACTATTTAGGTTAACTAACGGACACTTGGACTATGTAGGTTCCCTAGCGGGCCCTTGGACTATGTAGGTTCCCTAGCGGGCACTTATTATATAGGTTCCCTATGTGGCACATGGACTATGTAGGTTACCTAGCGGGCACTTGGACTATGTAGGTTCCCTATCGGGCACTTGGAGAATGTAGGTTAACTAGCGGGCACTAGGACTATGTAGGTTTCCTAGCGGGCCCTTGGACTACCTAGGTTACCTAGCGGGCATTTGGACTATGTAAGCTCCCTAGTGGACATTTGGACTGTATAGATTACCTAGCGGGCACTTAGACTTTGTAGGTTACCTAGCGGGCACTTGAACTATCTACGTTACCTAGTGGTTACTTGGAGTATGTAGGTTACCTACTGTGCTGTTGGACTATCTAGGTTACCTAGCGGGCACTTGGACTATGTACGTTTCCTAGCGGGTACTTGGACTAGATAGGTTCCCTAGCGGGCACTTGGTCTATCTAGGTTAACTAGCGGGCACCTGGACTATCTATGTTAACTAGCGAGCACTTGGACTATCTAGGTTAACTAGCGGGCATTTGGACACTTAGGGCCCCTAGCGGGCATTTGGACTATATTGGTTACCTAGCGGGCAATGGACTATGTAGGTTAACGAACGGGCACTTGGACTATGTAGGTAACCTTGTGGTCTCTTGAACTGTCTAGGTTACCTAGCGGGCACTTGGACAATGTAGGTTAACTAGCAGACACTTGGACTATCTAGGTTAACTAGCGGGCCCTTGGACGATGTAGGTTAACTAGCGGGCCCTTGGATTTTTTGTAGGTTAACTAGCGGGCCCTTGGACTATGTAGGTTACCTAGCGGGTACTTGGACGATCTAGGTTAACTAGCGGGTACTTGGACTATGTAGGTTAACTAGAGGGCCCTTGGACTATGTAGATTAACTAGCGGCACTTGGACTATCTACGTTAACTAGCGGGCCCTTGGACTATGTAGGTTCCCTAGCAGGCACTTGGACTATGTAGGTTCCAGAGCGGGCACTTGGAGTAACTAGATTCCCGAGCGGGCACTTGTACTATGTAGATTAACTAGCCGACACTTGGACGATCTAGGTTAACTAGCGGTTACTTGGACTATGTAGGTTAACTAAGGACCCTTGAACAATGTAGATTAACTAGCGGAACTTGGACTATCTACTTTAACTAGCGGGCTATTGGACTATGTAGAATCCCTAGCGGGCACTTGGACTATGTATGTTCCCTATGGACATTTGAACTATGTAAGTTAACTTCCGGGCACTTGGACTATGTAGGTTAACTAGCGGGCCCTTGGACTATCTAGGTTACCTAGCGGGCACTTGGACTATGTAAATTCCCTAACGGCACTTGGACTATGTGGGTTTCCTGGCGGACATTTGGACTATCTAGGTTACCTAACGGACACTTGGACTATGTAGGTTCCCTAGCGGGCACTTGGATTATGTAGGTTCCCTATCGGACACTTGGACTGTGTAGGTTACCTAGCGGGCACTTGGACTATGTAGGTTAACTAGCTAGCATTTGGACTATGTAGGTTCCCTATCGGGCATTTGGAGTATGTAGGTTACCTAGCGGGCCCTTGGACTATCTAGGTTACCTAGGGGGAACCTGGACTATGTAGGTTAACTAGTGGGCACTTGGACTATCTAGGTTACCTAGCAGGCACTTGGACTATGTAGGTTAACTAGCGAGCACTTGGACTATCTAGGTTACCTAGCGGGCACTTGGACTATGTACGTTCCCTAGCGGGCACTCGGACTATCTATGTTACCTAGCGGGCACTTGGACTATGTACGGTTCCTAGCGGGTACATGGACTAGATAGGTTCCCTAGCGGGCACTTGGTCTATCTAGTTTAACTAGCGGGCACTTGGACTATCTAGGTTAACTAGTGAGCACTTGGACTATCTAGGTTAACTAGCGGGCATTTGGATTATTAGGGCCCCTCGCGGGCAATTGGACTATATAGGTTACCTACAGGGCATTTGGACTATGTAGGTTAACGAACGGGCACTTGGACTATGTAGGTAACCTAGTGGTCACTTGAACTGTCTAGGTTACCTAGCGGGCACTTGGATATGTAGGTTAACTAGCGGGCACTTGGACTATCTAGGCTAACTAGCAGGATCTTGGATGATGTAGGTTAACTACCGGTCCCTTGGACTATGTAGGTTAACTAGCGGGCCCTTGGACTATGTAGGTTACCTAGCGGGCACTTGGACGACCTAGGTTAACTAGCGGGTACTTGGACTATGTAGGTTAACTAGCGGGCCCTTGGACTATGTAGATTAACTAGAGGCACTTGGACAATCTACGTTACCTAGCGGGCCCTTGGACTATGTAGGTTCCCTAGCAGGCACTTGGACTATGTAGGTTCCAGAGCGGGCATTTGGACTAACAAGATTCCCGAGCGGGCACTTGTACTATGTAGATTAACTAGCGGACACTTGGACGATCTAGGTTAACTAGCGGGTACTTGGACTATGTAGGTTAACTAGCGGGCCCTTGAACTATGTAGATTAACTAGCGGAACTTGGACTATCTACTTTAACTAGCGGGCTATTGGACTATGTAGAATCCCTAGCGGGCACTTGGACTATGTATGTTCCCTATGGACATTTGAACTATGTAAGTTAACTTCCGGGCACTTGGACTATGTAGGTTAACTAGCGGGCCCTTGGACTATCTAGGTTACCTAGCGGGCACTTGGACTATGTAAATTCCCTAACGGCACTTGGACTATGTAGGTTCCCTAGCGGGCACTTGGATTATGTAGGTTCCCTATCGGGCACTTGGACTACGTAGGTTACCTAGCGGGCACTTGGACTATGTAGGTTCCCTATCGGGCACTTGGAGAATGTTGGTTAACTAGAGGGCACTAGGAATATGTAAGTTTCCTAGCGGGCCCTTGGACTACCTAGGTTACCTAGCGGGCATTTGGACTATGTAGGCTCCCTAGTGGTCATTTGGACTATATAGGTTACCTAGCGGGCACTTAGACTTTGTAGGTTACCTAGCGGGCACTTGGACTTTCTAGGTTACCTAGCTGGCATTTGAACTATCTACGTTACCTAGCGTGTACTTGGAGTATGTAGGTTAGCTACCGGGCTGTTGGACTATCTAGGTTACCTAGCGGGCACTTGGACTATGTAAATTCCCTAGCGGGTACTTGGACTATGTGAGTTTCCTGGCGGGCATTTGGACTATCTAGGTTACCTAACGGGCACTTGGACTATGTAGGTTCCCTAGCGGGCACTTGGATTATGTAGGTTCCCTATCGGACACTTGGACTGTGTAGGTTACCTAGCGGGCACTTGGACTATGTAGGTTAACTAGCTAGCATTTGGACTATGTAGGTTCCCTATTGGGCATTTGGACTATGTAGGTTACCTAGCGGGCCCTTGGACTATCTAGGTTACCTAGGGGGAACCTGGACTATGTAGGTTAACTAGTGGGCACTTGGACTATCTAGGTTACCTAGCAGGCACTTGGACTATGTAGGTTAACTAGCGAGCACTTGGACTATCTAGGTTACCTAGCGGGCACTTGGACTATGTACGTTCCCTAGCGGGCACTCGGACTATCTATGTTACCTAGCGGGCACTTGGACTATATACGGTTCCTAGCGGGTACATGGACTAGATAGGTTCCCTAGCGGGCACTTGGTCTATCTAGTTTAACTAGCGGGCACTTGGTCTATCTAGGTTAACTAGCGGGCATTTGGATTATTAGGGCCCCTCGCGGGCATTTGGACTATATTGGTTACCTAGCGGGCATTTGGACTATGTAGGTTAACGAACGGGCATTTGGACTATGTAGGTAACCTAGTGGTCACTTGAACTGTCTAGGTTACCTAGCGGGCACTTGGATATGTAGGTTAACTAGCGGGCACGTGGACTATCTAGGCTAACTAGCAGGATCTTGGACGATGTAGGTTAACTACCAGTCCCTTGGACTATGTAGGTTAACTAGCGGGCCCTTGGAATATGTAGGTTACCTAGCGGGCACTTGGACGATCTAGGTTAACTAGGGGTACTTGGACTATGTAGGTTAACTAGCGGGCCCTTGGACTATGTAGATTAACTAGCGGCACTTGGACAATCTACGTTACCTAGCGGGCCCTTGGACTATGTAGGTTCCCTAGAAGGCACTTGGACTATGTAGGTTCCAGAGCGGGCACTTGGACTAAGAAGATTCCCGAGCGGGCACTTGTACTATGTAGATTAACTAGCGGACACTTGGACGATCTAGGTTAACTAGCGGGTACTTGGACTATGTAGGTTAACTAAGGACCCTTGAACAATGTAGAATAACTAGCGGAACTTGGACTATCTACTTTAACTAGCGGGCCATTGGACTATGTAGATTCCCTAGCGGACACTTGGACTATGTATGTTCCCTATGGACATTTGAACTATGTAAGTTAACTACCGGGCACTTGGACTATGTAGGTTAACTAGCGGGCCCTTGGACTATCTAGGTTACCTAGCGGGCCTTTGGTCTATGTAGATTAACTAGCGACACTTGGACTATCTACGTTAACTAGCGGGCCCTTGGACTATGTAGATTCCCTAGCGGGCATTTGGACTATATAGATATACAAGTGGGCACTTAGACTTTGTAGGTTACCTAGCGGACACTTGGACTATCTAGGTTACCTAGCTGGCACATGAACTATCTACGTTACCTAGCGGGTTCTTGGAGTATGTAGGTTACCTAGCGGGCTGTTGGACTATCTAGGTTACCAAGCGGGCACTTGGACTATTTAGGTTAACTAACGGACACTTGGACTATGTAGGTTCCCTAGCGGGCCCTTGGACTATGTAGGTTCCCTAGCGGGCACTTATTATATAGGTTCCCTATGTGGCACATGGACTATGTAGGTTACCTAGCGGGCACTTGGACTATGTAGGTTCCCTATCGGGCACTTGGAGAATGTAGGTTAACTAGCGGGCACTAGGACTATGTAGGTTTCCTAGCGGGCCCTTGGACTACCTAGGTTACCTAGCGGGCATTTGGACTATGTAAGCTCCCTAGTGGACATTTGGACTGTATAGATTACCTAGCGGGCACTTAGACTTTGTAGGTTACCTAGCGGGCACTTGAACTATCTACGTTACCTAGTGGTTACTTGGAGTATGTAGGTTACCTACTGTGCTGTTGGACTATCTAGGTTACCTAGCGGGCACTTGGACTATGTACGTTTCCTAGCGGGTACTTGGACTAGATAGGTTCCCTAGCGGGCACTTGGTCTATCTAGGTTAACTAGCGGGCACCTGGACTATCTATGTTAACTAGCGAGCACTTGGACTATCTAGGTTAACTAGCGGGCATTTGGACACTTAGGGCCCCTAGCGGGCATTTGGACTATATTGGTTACCTAGCGGGCAATGGACTATGTAGGTTAACGAACGGGCACTTGGACTATGTAGGTAACCTTGTGGTCTCTTGAACTGTCTAGGTTACCTAGCGGGCACTTGGACAATGTAGGTTAACTAGCAGACACTTGGACTATCTAGGTTAACTAGCGGGCCCTTGGACGATGTAGGTTAACTAGCGGGCCCTTGGATTTTTTGTAGGTTAACTAGCGGGCCCTTGGACTATGTAGGTTACCTAGCGGGTACTTGGACGATCTAGGTTAACTAGCGGGTACTTGGACTATGTAGGTTAACTAGAGGGCCCTTGGACTATGTAGATTAACTAGCGGCACTTGGACTATCTACGTTAACTAGCGGGCCCTTGGACTATGTAGGTTCCCTAGCAGGCACTTGGACTATGTAGGTTCCAGAGCGGGCACTTGGAGTAACTAGATTCCCGAGCGGGCACTTGTACTATGTAGATTAACTAGCCGACACTTGGACGATCTAGGTTAACTAGCGGTTACTTGGACTATGTAGGTTAACTAAGGACCCTTGAACAATGTAGATTAACTAGCGGAACTTGGACTATCTACTTTAACTAGCGGGCTATTGGACTATGTAGAATCCCTAGCGGGCACTTGGACTATGTATGTTCCCTATGGACATTTGAACTATGTAAGTTAACTTCCGGGCACTTGGACTATGTAGGTTAACTAGCGGGCCCTTGGACTATCTAGGTTACCTAGCGGGCACTTGGACTATGTAAATTCCCTAACGGCACTTGGACTATGTGGGTTTCCTGGCGGACATTTGGACTATCTAGGTTACCTAACGGACACTTGGACTATGTAGGTTCCCTAGCGGGCACTTGGATTATGTAGGTTCCCTATCGGACACTTGGACTGTGTAGGTTACCTAGCGGGCACTTGGACTATGTAGGTTAACTAGCTAGCATTTGGACTATGTAGGTTCCCTATCGGGCATTTGGAGTATGTAGGTTACCTAGCGGGCCCTTGGACTATCTAGGTTACCTAGGGGGAACCTGGACTATGTAGGTTAACTAGTGGGCACTTGGACTATCTAGGTTACCTAGCAGGCACTTGGACTATGTAGGTTAACTAGCGAGCACTTGGACTATCTAGGTTACCTAGCGGGCACTTGGACTATGTACGTTCCCTAGCGGGCACTCGGACTATCTATGTTACCTAGCGGGCACTTGGACTATGTACGGTTCCTAGCGGGTACATGGACTAGATAGGTTCCCTAGCGGGCACTTGGTCTATCTAGTTTAACTAGCGGGCACTTGGACTATCTAGGTTAACTAGTGAGCACTTGGACTATCTAGGTTAACTAGCGGGCATTTGGATTATTAGGGCCCCTCGCGGGCAATTGGACTATATAGGTTACCTACAGGGCATTTGGACTATGTAGGTTAACGAACGGGCACTTGGACTATGTAGGTAACCTAGTGGTCACTTGAACTGTCTAGGTTACCTAGCGGGCACTTGGATATGTAGGTTAACTAGCGGGCACTTGGACTATCTAGGCTAACTAGCAGGATCTTGGATGATGTAGGTTAACTACCGGTCCCTTGGACTATGTAGGTTAACTAGCGGGCCCTTGGACTATGTAGGTTACCTAGCGGGCACTTGGACGACCTAGGTTAACTAGCGGGTACTTGGACTATGTAGGTTAACTAGCGGGCCCTTGGACTATGTAGATTAACTAGAGGCACTTGGACAATCTACGTTACCTAGCGGGCCCTTGGACTATGTAGGTTCCCTAGCAGGCACTTGGACTATGTAGGTTCCAGAGCGGGCATTTGGACTAACAAGATTCCCGAGCGGGCACTTGTACTATGTAGATTAACTAGCGGACACTTGGACGATCTAGGTTAACTAGCGGGTACTTGGACTATGTAGGTTAACTAGCGGGCCCTTGAACTATGTAGATTAACTAGCGGAACTTGGACTATCTACATTAACTAGCGGGCCCTTGGACTATGTAGATTCCCTAGCGGGCACTTGGACTATGTATGATCCCTAGCGGGCACTTGGGCTATGTATGTTCCCTATGGACACTTTAACTATGTAAGTTAACTACCGGGCACTTGGACTATTTACGTTCCCTAGCGGGCACTTGGACTATCTATGTTACCTAGCGGGCACTTGGACTATGTACGTTTCCTAGCGGGTACTTGGAATAGATAGGTTCCCTAGCGGGCACTTGGTCTATCTAGTTTAATTAGCGGGCACTTGGACTATCTAGGTTAACTAGTGAGCACTTGGACTATCTAGGTTAACTAGCGGGCATTTGGATTATTAGGGCCCCTCGCTGGCAATTGGACTATATTGGTTACCTACAGGGCATTTGGACTATGTAGGTTAACGAACGGGCACTTGGACTATGTAGGTAACCTAGTGGTCACTTGACCTGTCTAGGTTACCTAGCGGGCACTTGGATATGTAGGTTAACTAGCGGGCACTTGGACCATCTAGGCTAACTAGCAGGATCTTGGACGATGTAGGTTAACTACCGGTCCCTTGGACTATGTAGGTTAACTAGCGGGCCCTTGGACTATGTAGGTTACCTAGCGGGCACTTGGACGATCTAGGTTAAGTAGCGGGTACTTGGACTATGTAGGTTAACTAGCGGGTCCTTGGACTATGTAGATTAACTAGCGGCACTTGGACAATCTACGTTACCTAGCGGGCCTTTGGACTATGTAGGTTCCCTAGCAGGCACTTGGATTATGTAGGTTCCAGAGCGGGCACTTGGACTAAGAAGATTCCCGAGCGGGCAGTTGTACTATGTAGATTAACTAGCGGACACTTGGACGATCTAGGTTAACTAGCGGGTACTTGGACTATGTAGGTTAACTAGCGGGCCCTTGAACTATGTAGATTAACTAGCGGAACTTGGACTATCTACATTAACTAGCGGGCCCTTGGACTCTATAGATTCCCTAGCGGGCACTTGGACTATGTATGATCCCTAGCGGGCACTTGGGCTATGTATGTTCCCTATGGACACTTTAACTATGTAAGTTAACTACCGGGCACTTGAACTATGTAGGTTTACTAGCGGGCCCTTTGACTATCTAGGTTACCTAGCGGGCCCTTGGACTATGTAGATTAACTAGCGGCACTTGGACTATCTATGTTAACTAGCGGGCCCTTGGACTATGTAGATTCCCTAGCGGGCACATGGACTATATAGATATACTAGCGGGCACTTAGACTTTGTAGGTTACCTAGCGGACACTTGGACTATCTAGGTTACCTAGCTGGCACATGAACTATCTACGTTACCTAGCGGGTTCTTGGAGTATGTAGGTTACCTAGCGGGATGTTGGACTATCTAGGTTACCAAGCGGGCACTTGGACTATCAAGGTTAACTAACGGACACTTGGACTATGTAGGTTCCCTAGCGGGCCCTTGGACTATGTAAATTCCCTAGCGGGCACTTGGACTATGTGGATTTCATGGCGGGCATTTGGACTATCTAGGTTACCTAACGGGCACTTGGACTATGTTGGTTCCCTAGCGGGCAATTATTATATAGGTTCCCTATCTGGCACATGGACTATGTAGGTTACCTAGCGGGCACTTGGACTATGTAGGTTCCCTATCGGGCACTTGGAGAATGTAGGTTAACTAGGGGGCACTAGGACTATGTAGGTTTCCTAGCGGGCCCTTGGACTACCTTGGTTACCGAGCGGGCATTTGGAATATGTAGGCTCCCTAGTGGTCATTTGGACTATATAGATTACCTAGCGGGCACTTAGACTTTGTAGGTTACCTAGCGGGCACTTGAACTATCTACGTTACCTAGCGGGTACTTGGAGTATGTAGGTTACCTACCGGGCTGTTGGACTATCTAGGTTACCTAGCGGGGACTGGGACTATGTAGGTTCCCTAGCGGGCCCTTGGACTATGTAAGTTCCCGAGCGGGCACTTGGACTATGTGGGTTCCCTAGCGGGCATTTGGACTATCTAGGTTACCTAACGGGCACTTGGACAATGTAGGTTCCCTAGCGGGCCCTTTGATTATGTAGGTTCCCTATCGGGCACTTGGACTATGTAGGTTAACTAGCGGGCATTTGGACTATGTAGGTTACCTAGCGGGCCCTTGGACTATCTAGGTTACCTAGGGGGAACCTGGACTATGTAGGTTAACTAGTGGGCACTTGGACTATCTAGGTTACCTAGCAGGCACTTGGATTATGTAGGTTAACTTGCGAGCACTTGGACTATCTAGGTTACCTAGCGGGCACTTGGACTATGTACGTTCCCTAGCGGGCACTTGGACTATCTATGTTACCTAGCGGGCACTTGGACTATGTACGTTTCCTAGAGGGTACTTGGACTAGATAGGTTCCCTAGCGGGCACTTGGTCTATCTAGGTTAACTAGCGGGCACTTGGAATATCTAGGTTAACTAGCGAGCACTTGGACTATCTAGGTTAACTAGCGGGCATTTGGACTATTAGGGCCCCTAGCGGGTATTTGGACTATATTGGTTACCTAGCGGGCATTTGGACTATGTAGGTTAACGAACGGGCACTTGGACTATGTAGGTAACCTAGTGGTCACTTGAACTGTCTAGGTTACCTAGCGGGCACTTGGACAATGTAGGTTAACTAGCGGGCACTTGGACTATGTACGTTTCCTAGCGGGTACTTGGACTAGATAGGTTCCCTAGCAGGCACTTGGTCTATCTAGGTTAACTAGCGGGCACTTGGACTATTTAGGTTAACTAGCGAGCACTTGGACTATCTAGGTTAACTAGCGGGCATTTGGACTATTAGGGCCCCTAGCGGGCATTTGGGCTATATTGGTTACCTAGCGGGCATTTGGACTATGTAGGTTAACGAACGGGCACTTGGACTATGTAGGTAACCTAGTGGTCACTTGAACTGTCTAGGTTACCTAGCGAGCACTTGGACAATGTAGGTTAACTAGCGGGCCCTTGGACTATCTAGGTTAACTAGCGGGCCCTTGGACGATGTAGGTTAACTAGCGGGCCCGTGGACTACGTAGGTTACCTAGCGGGCACTTGGACGATCTAGGTTAACTAGCGGGTACTTGGACTATGTAGGTTAACTAGAGGGCCCTTGGACTATGTAGATTCCCTAGCGGCCTATTGGACTATGTATGTTCCAGCGCGGGCACTTGGACTTTGTAGATTCCCTAGCCGGCACTTGGACTATGTAGGTTCCAGAGCGGGCACTTGGACTAAGAAGATTCCCGAGCGGGCACTTGTACTATGTAGATTAACTAGCGGACACTTGGACGAACTAGGTTAACTAGCGGGTACTTGGACTATGTAGGTTAACTAAGGACCCTTGAACAATGTAGAATAACTAGCGGAACTTGGACTATCTACTTTAACTAGCGGGCCATTGGACTATGTAGATTCCCTAGCGGACACTTGGACTATGTATGTTCCCTATGGACATTTGAACTATGTAAGTTAACTACCGGGCACTTGGACTATGTAGGTTAACTAGCGGGCCCTTGGACTATCTAGGTTACCTAGCGGGCCTTTGGTCTATGTAGATTAACTAGCGACACTTGGACTATCTACGTTGACTAGCGGGCCCTTGGACTATGTAGATTCCCTAGCGGGCATTTGGACTATATAGATATACAAGTGGGCACTTAGACTTTGTAGGTTACCTAGCGGACACTTGGACTATCTAGGTTACCTAGCTGGCACATGAACTATCTACGTTACCTAGCGGGTTCTTGGAGTATGTAGGTTACCTAGCGGGCTGTTGGACTATCTAGGTTACCAAGCGGGCACTTGGACTATTTAGGTTAACTAACGGACACTTGGACTATGTAGGTTCCCTAGCGGGCCCTTGGACTATGTAGGTTCCCTAGCGGGCACTTATTATATAGGTTCCTTATCTGGCACATGGACTATGTAGGTTACCTAGCGGGCACTTGGACTATGTAGGTTCCCTATCGGGCACTTGGAGAATGTAGGTTAACTAGCGGGCACTAGGACTATGTAGGTTTCCTAGCGGGCCCTTGGACTACCTAGGTTACCTAGCGGGCATTTTGACTATGTAGGCTCCCTAGTGGACATTTGGACTGTATAGATTACCTAGCGGGCACTTAGACTTTGTAGGTTACCTAGCGGGCACTTGAACTATCTACGTTACCTAGTGGTTACTTGGAGTATGTAGGTTACCTACTGTGCTGTTGGACTATCTAGGTTACCTAGCGGGCACTTGGACTATGTACGTTTCCTAGCGGGTACTTGGACTAGATAGGTTCCCTAGCGGGCACTTGGTCTATCTAGGTAAACTAGCGGGCACCTGGACTATCTATGTTAACTAGCGAGCACTTGGACTATCTAGGTTAACTAGCGGGCATTTGGACTATTAGGGCCCCTAGCGGGCATTTGGACTATATTGGTTACCTAGCGGGCATTTGGACTATGTAGGTTAACGAACGGGCACTTGGACTATGTAGGTAACCTAGTGGTCACTTGAACTGTCTAGGTTACCAAGCGGGCACTTGGACAATGTAGGTTAACTAGCAGACACTTGGACTATCTAGGTTAACTAGCGGGCCCTTGGACGATGTAGGTTAACTAGCGGGCCCTTGGATTTTTTGTAGGTTAACTAGCGGGCCCTTGGACTATGTAGGTTACCTAGCGGGTACTTGGACGATCTAGGTTAACTAGCGGGTACTTGGACTATGTAGGTTAACTAGAGGGCCCTTGGACTATGTAGATTAACTAGCGGCACTTGGACTATCTACGTTAACTAGCGGGCCCTTGGACTATGTAGGTTCCCTAGCAGGCACTTGGACTATGTAGGTTCCAGAGCGGGCACTTGGAGTAACTAGATTCCCGAGCGGGCACTTGTACTATGTAGATTAACTAGCCGACACTTGGACGATCTAGGTTAACTAGCGGTTACTTGGACTATGTAGGTTAACTAAGGACCCTTGAACAATGTAGATTAACTAGCGGAACTTGGACTATCTACTTTAACTAGCGGGCTATTGGACTATGTAGAATCCCTAGCGGGCACTTGGACTATGTATGTTCCCTATGGACATTTGAACTATGTAAGTTAACTTCCGGGCACTTAGACTATGTAGGTTAACTAGCGGGCCCTTGGACTATCTAGGTTACCTAGCGGGCACTTGGACTATGTAAATTCCCTAACGGCACTTGGACTATGTAGGTTCCCTAGCGGGCATTTGGATTATGTAGGTTCCCTATCGGGCACTTGGACTACGTAGGTTACCTAGCGGGCACTTGGACTATGTAGGTTCCCTATCGGGCACTTGGAGAATGTTGGTTAACTAGAGGGCACTAGGAATATGTAAGTTTCCTAGCGGGCCCTTGGACTGCCTAGGTTACCTAGCGGGCATTTGGACTATGTAGGCTCCCTAGTGGTCATTTGGACTATATAGGTTACCTAGCGGGCACATAGACTTTGTAGGTTACCTAGCGGGCACTTGGACTTTCTAGGTTACCTAGCTGGCATTTGAACTATCTACGTTACCTAGCGTGTACTTGGAGTATGTAGGTTAGCTACCGGGCTGTTGGACTATCTAGGTTACCTAGCGGGCACTTGGATTATGTAAATTCCCTAGCGGGTACTTGGACTATGTGGGTTTCCTGGCGGGCATTTGGACTATCTAGGTTACCTAACGGGCACTTGGACTATGTAGGTTCCCTAGCGGGCACTTGGATTATGTAGGTTCCCTATCGGACACTTGGACTGTGTAGGTTACCTAGCGGGCACTTGGACTATGTAGGTTAACTAGCTAGCATTTGGACTATGTAGGTTCCCTATTGGGCATTTGGACTATGTAGGTTACCTAGCGGGCCCTTGGACTATCTAGGTTACCTAGGGGGAACCTGGACTATGTAGGTTAACTAGTGGGCACTTGGACTATCTAGGTTACCTAGCAGGCACTTGGACTATGTAGGTTAACTAGCGAGCACTTGGACTATCTAGGTTACCTAGCGGGCACTTGGACTATGTACGTTCCCTAGCGGGCACTCGGACTATCTATGTTACCTAGCGGGCACTTGGACTATATACGGTTCCTAGCGGGTACATGGACTAGATAGGTTCCCTAGCGGGCACTTGGTCTATCTAGTTTAACTAGCGGGCACTTGGACTATCTAGGTTAACTAGTGAGCACTTGGACTATGTAGGTTAACTAAGGACCCTTGAACTATGTAGATTAACTAGCGGAACTTGGACTATCTATTTTAACTAGCGGGCCATTGGACTATTTAGATTCCCTAACGGGCACTTGGACTATGTATGTTCCCTATGGACATTTGAACTATGTAAGTTAACTACCGGGCACTTGGACTATGGAGGTTACCTAGCGGGCACTTGGACTATGTAAATTCCTTAACGGCACTTGGACTATGTGGGTTTCCTGGCGGGCATTTGGACTATCTAGGTTTCCTATCGGGCACTTGGACTATGTAGGTTACCTAGCGGGCACTTGGACTATGTAGGTTCCCTATCGGGCACTTGGAGAATGTAGGTTAACTAGGGAGCACTAGGACTATGTAGGTTTCCTAGCGGGCCCTCGGACTACCTAGGTTACCTAGCGGGCATTTGGACTATGTAGGCTCCCTAGTGGTCATTTGGACTATATAGATTACCTAGCGGGCACTTAAACTTTGTAGGTTACCTAGCAGGCACTTGGACTATCTAGGTTACCTAGCTGGCACTTGAACTATCTACGTTACCTAGCGGGTACTTGGAGTATGTATGTTACCTACCGGGCTGTTGGACTATCTAGGTTACCTAGCGGGCACTTGGACTATGTAAATTCCCTAGCGGGCACTTGGACTATGTGGGTTTCCTGGCGGGCATTTGGACTATCTAGGTTACCTAACGGGCACTTGGACTATATAGGTCCACTAGCGGGCACTTGGATTATGTAGGTTCCCTTTCGGGCAATTGGACTATGTAGGTTATCTAGAGGGCACTTGGACTATGTAGGTTAACTAGCTGGCATTTGGACTATGTAGGTTACCTAGCGGGCACTTGGATTATATAGGTACCCTATCGGGCATTTGGACTATGTAGGTTACCTAGCGGGCCCTTGGACTCTCTAGGTTACCTAGGGGAAACCTGGACTATGTAGGTTAACTAGTGGGCACTTGGACTATCTAGGTTACCTAGCAGGCACTTGGACTATGTAGGTTAACTAGCGAGCACTTGGACTATCTAGGTTACCTAGCGGGCACTTGGACTATGTACGTTCCCTAGCGGGCACTTGGACTATCTATGTTACCTAGCGGGCACTTGGACTATGTACGTTTCCTAGCGGGTACTTGGACTAGATAGGTTCCCTAGCGGGCACTTGGTCTATCTAGGTTAACTAGCGGGAACTTGGACTATCTACGTTAACTAGTGAGCACTTGGACTATATAGATTAACTAGCGGACACTTGGACGATCTAGGTTAACTAGCGGGTACTTGGACTATGTAGGTTAACTAGCGGGTTCTTGAACTATGTAGATTAACTAGCGAACTTGGACTATCTACATTAACTAGCGGGCTGTTGGACTATGTAGATTCCCTAGCGGGCACTTGGGCTATGTATATTCCCTATGGACACTTGAACTATGTAAGTTAACTACCGGGCACTTGGACTATGTAGGTTTACTAGTGGGCCCTTGGACTATCTAGGTTACCTAGCGGGCCCTTGGACTATGTAGATTAACTAGCGGCACTTGGACTATCTATGTTAACTAGCGGGCCCTTGGACTATGTAGATTCCCTAACGGGCATTTGGACTATATAGATATACTATCGGGCACTTAGACTTTGTAGGTTACCTAGCGGACACTTGGACTATCTAGGTTACCTAGCTGGCACATGAACTATCTACGTTACCTAGCGGGTTCTTGAAGTATGTAGGTTACCTAGTGGGCTGTTGGACTATCTAGGTTACCAAGCGGGCACTTGGACTATCTATGTTAACTAACGGACACTTGGACTATGTAGGTTCCCTAGCGGGCCCTTGGACTATGTAAATTCCCTAGCGGGCACTTGGACTATGTGGGTTCCCTATCGGGCACTTGGAGAATGTAGGTTAACTAGGGGGCACTAGGACTATGTAGGTTTCCTAGCGGGCCCTTGGACCACCTAGGTTACCTAGCGGGCATTTGGACAATGTAGGCTCCCTAGTGGTCATTTGGACTATATAGATTACCTAGCGGGCACTTAGACTTTGTAGGTTACCTAGCGGGCACTTGAACTATCTACGTTACCTAGCGGGTACTTGGAGTATGTAGGTTACCTACCGGGCTGTTGGACTATCTAGGTTACCTAGCGGGCACTGGGACTATGTAGGTTAACTAACGGGCATTTGGACTATGTAGGTTACCTATCGGGCACTTGGACTATGTAGGTTCCCTATCGGGCATTTGGACTATGTAGGTTACCTAGCGGGCCCTTGGACTATCTAGGTTACCTAGGGGGAACCTGAACTATGTAGGTTAACTAATGGGCACTTGGACTATCTAGGTGACCTAGCAGTCACATGGATTATGTAGGTTAACTAGCGAGCACTCATACTATCAAGGTTACCTAGCGGGCACTTGGACTATGTACGTTCCCTAGCGGGCACTTGGACTATGTACGTTTCCTAGCGGGTACTTGGACTAGATAGGTTCCCTAGTGGGCACTTGGTCTATCTAGGTTAACTAGCGGGCACTTGGACTATCTAGGTTAACTAGCGAGCACTTGGACTATCTAGGTTTAACTAGCGGGCATTTGGACTATCTAGGTTAACTAGAGAGCACTTGGACTATCTAGGTTAACTAGTGGCATTTGGATTATTAGGGCCCCTAGCGGGCATTTGGACTATATTGGTTACCTACCGGGCATTTGGACTATGTAGGTTAACGAACGGGCACTTGGACTATGTAGGTAACCTAGTGGTCACTTGAACTGTCTAGGTTACCTAGCGGGCACTTGGACAATGTAGGTTAACTAGCAGACACTTGGACTATCTACGTTAACTAGCGGGCCCTTGGACGATGTAGGATAACTAGCGGGCCCTTGGACTATGTAGGTTAACTAGCGGGCCCTTGGACTATATAGGTTACCTAGCGGGTATTTGGACGATCTAGGTTAACTAGGGGGTACTTGGACTATGTAGGTTAACTAGAGGGCCCTTGGACTATGTAGATTAACTAGCGGAACTTGGACTATCTACGTTAACTAGCGGGCCCTTGGACTATGTAGGTTCCCTAGCAGGCACTCGGACTATGTAGGTTCCAGAGCGGGCACTTGGAGTAACTAGATTCCCGAGCGAGCACTTGTACTATGTAGATTAACTAGCCGACACTTGGACGATCTAGGTTAACTAGCGGTTACTTGGACTATGTAGGTTAACTAAGGACCCTTGAACAATGTAGATTAACTAGCGGAACTTGGACTATCTACTTTAACTAGCGGGCTATTGGACTATATAGAATCCCTAGTGGGCACTTGGACTATGTATGTTCCCTATGGACATTTGAACTATGTAAGTTAACTACCGGGCACTTGGACTATGGAGGTTAACTAGCGGGCCCTTGGACTATCTAGGTTACCTAGCGGGCACTTGGACTATGTAAATTCCCTAACGGCACTTGGACTATGTGGCTTTCCTGGCGGACATTTGGACTATCTAGGTTACCTAACGGACACTTGGACTATGTAGGTTCCCTAGCGGGCACTTGGATTATGTAGGTTCCCTATCGGGCACTTGGACTATGTAGGTTACCTAGCGGGCACTTGGACTATGTAGGTTCCCTATCGGGCACTTGGAGAATGTAGGTTAACTAGAGGGCACTAGGACTATGTAGGTTTCCTAGTGGGCCCTTGGACTACCTAGGTTACCTAGTGGGCATTTGGACTATGTAGGCTCCCTAGTGGTCATTTGGACTATATAGATTACCTAGCAGGCACTTAGACTTTGTAGGTTACCTAGCGGGCACTTGGACTTTCTAGGTTACCTAGCTGGCATTTGAACTATCTACGTTACCTAGCGTGTACTTGGAGTATGTAGGTTACCTACCGGGCTGTTGGAATATCTAAGTTACCTAGCGGGCACTTGGACTATGTAAATTCCCTAGCGGGCACTTGGACTATGTGGGTTTCCTGGCGGGCATTTGGACTATCTAGGTTACCTAACGGGCACTTGGACTATGTAGGTTCCCTAGCGGGCACTTGGATTATGTAGGTTCCCTACAGGACACTTGGACTGTGTAGGTTACCTAGCGGGCACTTGGACTATGTAGGTTAACTAGCTGGCATTTGGACTATGTAGGTTCCCTATCGGGCATTTGGACTATGTAGGTTACCTAGCGGGCCCTTGGACTATCTAGGTTACCTAGGGGGAACCTGGACTATGTAGGTTAACTAGTGGGCACTTGGACTATCTAGGTTACCTAGCAGGCACTTGGACTATGTAGGTTAACTAGCGAGCACTTGGACTATCTAGGTTACCTAGCGGGCACTTGGACTATGTACGTTCCCTAGCGGGCACTCGGACTATCTATGTTACCTAGCGGGCACTTGGACTATATACGTTTCCTAGCGGGTACTTGGACTAGATAGGTTCCCTAGCGGGCACTTGGTCTATCTAGTTTAACTAGCGGGCACTTGGACTATCTAGGTTAACTAGTGAGCACTTGGACTATCTAGGTTAACTAGCGGGCATTTGGATTATTAGGGCCCCTCGCGGGCAATTGGACTATATTGGTTACCTACAGGGCATTTGGACTATGTAGGTTAACGAACGGGCACTTGGACAATGTAGGTAACCTAGTGGTCACTTGAACTGTCTAGGTTACCTAGCGGGCACTTGGATATGTAGGTTAACTAGCGGGCACTTGGACTATCTAGGCTAACTAGCAGGATCTTGGACGATGTAAGTTAACTACCGGTTCCTTGGACTATGTAGGTTAACTAGCGGGCCCTTGGACTATGTAGGTTACCTAGCGGGCACTTGGACGATCTAGGTTAACTAGCGGGTACTTGGACTATGTAGGTTAACTAGCGGGCCCTTGGACTTTGTAGGTTAACTAGCGGCACTTGGACAATCTACGTTACCTAGCGGGCCCTTGGACTATGTGGGTTCCCTAGCAGGCACTTGGATTATGTAGGTTCCAGAGCGGGCACTTGGACTAACAAGATTCCCGAGCGGGCACTTGTACTATGTAGATTAACTAGCGGACACTTGGACGATCTAGGTTAACTAGCGGGTACTTGGACTATGTAGGTTAACTAGCGGGCCCTTGAACTATGTAGATTAACTAGCGGAACTTGGACTATCTACATTAACTAGCGGGCCCTTGGACTATGTAGATTCCCTAGAGGCACTTGGACTATGTATGATCCCTGGCGGGCACTTGGGCTATATATGTTCCCTATGGACACTTTAACTATGTAAGTTAACTACCGGGCACTTGGACTATGTAGGTTTACTAGCTGGCCCTTGGACTATCTAGGTTACCTAGCGGGCCCTTGAACTATGTAGATTAACTAGCGGCACTTGGACTGTCTATGTTAACTAGCGGGCCCGTGGACTATGTAGATTCCCTAGCGGGCATATGGACTATATAGATATACTATCGGGCACTTAGACTTTGTAGGTTACCTAGCGGACACTTGGACTATCTAGGTTACCTAGCTGGCACATGAACTATCTACGTTACCTAGCGGGTTCTTGAAGTATGTAGGTTACCTAGCGGGCTGTTGGACTATCTAGGTTACCAAGGGGGCACTTGGACTATCAAGGTTAACTAACGGACACTTGGACTATGTAGGTTCCCTAGCGGGCCCTTGGACTATGTAAATTCCCTAGCGGGCACTTGGAGTATGTGGATTTCATGGCGGGCATTTGGACTATCTAGGTTACCTAACGGGCACTTGGACTATGTTGGTTCCCTAGCGGGCACTTATTATATAGGTTCCCTATCTGGCACATGGACTATGTAGGTTACCTAGCGGGCACTTGGACTATGTAGGTTCCCTATCGGGCACTTGGAGAATGTAGGTTAACTAGGGGGCACTAGGACTATGTAGGTTTCCTAGCGGGCCCTTGGACTACCTAGGTTACCTAGCGGGCATTTGGAATATGTAGGCTCCCTAGTGGTCATTTGGACTATATAGATTACCTAGCGGGCACTTAGACTTTGTAGGTTACCTAGCGGGCACTTGAACTATCTACGTTACCTAGCGGGTACTTGGAGTATGTAGGTTACCTACCGGGCTGTTGGACTATCTAGGTTACCTAGCGGGCACTGGGACTATGTAGGTTCCCTAGCGGGCCCTTGGACTATGTAAGTTCCCGAGCGGGCACTTGGACTAGGTGGGTTCCCTAGCGGGCATTTGGACTATCTAGGTTACCTAACGGGCACTTGGACAATGTAGGTTCCCTAGCGGGCCCTTGGATTATGTAGGTTCACTATCGGGCACTTGGACTATGTAGGTTAACTAGCGGGCATTTGGACTATGTAGGTTACCTAGCGGGCACTTGGACTATGTAGGTTCCCTATCGGGCATTTGGACTATGTAGGTAACCTAGCGGGCCCTTGGACTATCTAGGTTACCTAGGGGGAACCTGGACTATGTAGGTTAACTAGTGGGCACTTGGACTATCTAGGTTACCTAGCAGGCACTTGGATTATGTAGGTTAACTTGCGAGCACTTGGACTATCTAGGTTACCTAGCGGGCACTTGGACTATGTACGTTCCCTAGCGGGCACTTGGACTATCTATGTTACCTAGCGGGCACTTGGACTATGTACGTTTCCTAGAGGGTACTTGGACTAGATAGGTTCCCTAGCGGGCACTTGGTCTATCTAGGTTAACTAGCGGGCACTTGGAATATCTAGGTTAACTAGCGAGCACTTGGACTATCTAGGTTAACTAGCGGGCATTTGGACTATTAGGGCCCCTAGCGGGTATTTGGACTATATTGGTTACCTAGCGGGCATTTGGACTATGTAGGTTAACGAACGGGCACTTGGACTATGTAGGTAACCTAGTGGTCACTTGAACTGTCTAGGTTACCTAGCGGGCACTTGGACAATGTAGGTTAACTAGCGGGCACTTGGACTATGTACGTTTCCTAGCGGGTACTTGGACTAGATAGGTTCCCTAGCAGGCACTTGGTCTATCTAGGTTAACTAGCGGGCACTTGGACTATTTAGGTTAACTAGCGAGCACTTGGACTATCTAGGTTAACTAGCGGGCATTTGGACTATTAGGGCCCCTAGCGGGCATTTGGGCTATATTGGTTACCTAGCGGGCATTTGGACTATGTAGGTTAACGAACGGGCACTTGGACTATGTAGGTAACCTAGTGGTCACTTGAACTGTCTAGGTTACCTAGCGAGCACTTGGACGATGTAGGTTAACTAGCGGGCCCGTCGACTATGTAGGTTACCTAGCGGGCACTTGGACGATCTAGGTTAACTAGCGGGTACTTGGACTATGTAGGTTAACTAGAGGGCCCTTGGACTATGTAGATTCCCTAGCGGCCTATTGGACTATGTATGTTCCAGCGCGGGCACTTGGACTTTGTAGGTTCCCTAGCCGGCACTTGGACTATGTAGGTTCCAGAGCGGGCACTTGGACTAACTAGATTCCCGAGCGGGCACTTGTACTATGTAGATTAACTAGCGGACACTTGGACGATCTAGGTTAACTAGCGGGTACTTGGACTATGTAGGTTAACTAAGGACCCTTGAACTATGTAGATTAACTAGCGGAACTTGGACTATCTATTTTAACTAGCGGACCATTGGACTATTTAGATTCCCTAGCGGGCACTTGGACTATGTATGTTCCCTATGGACATTTGAACTATGTAAGTTAACTACCGGGCACTTGGACAATGGAGGTTAACTAGCGGGCCCTTGGACTATCTAGGTTACCTAGCGGGCACTTGGACTATGTAAATTCCTTAACGGCAATTGGATTATGTGGGTTTCCTGGCGGGCATTTGGACTATCTAGGTTACCTAACGGGCACTTGGACTATGTAGGTTAAATAGCGAGCACTTGGACTATCTAGGTTACCTAGCGGGCACTTGGACTATGTACGTTCCCTAGCGGGCACTTGGACTATCTATGTTACCTAGCGGGCACTTGGACTATGTACGTTTCCTAGCGGGTACTTGGACTAGATAGGTTCCCTAGCGGGCACTTGGTCTATCTAGGTTAACTAGCGGGCACATGGACTATCTACGTTAACTAGTGAGCACTTGGACTATCTAGGTTAACTAGCGGGCATTTGGATTATTAGGGCCCCTTGCGGGCATTTGGACTATATTGGTTACCTACCGGGCATTTGGACTATGTAGGTTAACGAACGGGCACTTGGACTATGTAGGTAACCTAGTGGTCACTTGAACTGTCTAGGTTACCTAGCGGGCACTTGGACTATGTAGGTCAACTGGCAGGCACTTGGACTATCTAGGTTAACTAGCAGGCTCTTGGACGATGTAGGTTAACTAGCGGTCCCTTGGACTATGTAGGTTAATAGCGGGCCCTTGGATTATGTAGGTTACCTAGAGGGCACTTGGACGATCCAGGTTAACTAGCGGGTACTTGGACTATGTAGGTTAACTAGCGGGCCCTTGGACTATGTAGGTTCCCCAGCAGGCACTTGCACTATGTAGGTTCCAGAGCGGGCACTTGGACTAACTAGATTCCCGAGCGGGCACTTGTACTATGTAGATTAACTAGCGGACACTTGGACGATCTCGGTTAACTAGCGGGTACTTGGACTATGTAGGTTAACTAACGGGCCCTTGAAATATGTAGATTAACTAGCGAACTTGGACTATCTACATTAACTAGCGGGCTCTTGGACTATGTAGATTCCCTAGCGGGCACTTGGGCTATGTATATTCCCTATGGACACTTGAACTTTGTAAGTTAACTACCGGGCACTTGGACTATGTAGGTTAACTAGCGGGCCCTTGGACTATCTAGGTTACCTAGCGGGCCCTTGGACTATGTAGATTAACTAGCGGCACTTGGACTATCTATGTTAACTAGCGGGCCCTTGGACTATGTAGATTCCCTAACGGGCATTTGGACTATATAGATATACTAGCGGGCACTTAGACTTTGTAGGTTACCTAGCGGACACTTGGACTATCTAGGTTACCTTGCTGGCACATGAACTATCTACATTACCTAGCGGGTTCTTGAAGTATGTAGGTTACCTAGCGGGCTGTTGGACTATCTAGGTTACCAAGCGGGCACTTGGACTATCTAGGTTAACTAACGGACACTTGGACTATGTAGGTTCCCTAGCGGGCCCTTGGCCTATGTAAATTCCCTGGCGGGCATTTGGACTATGTGGGTTCCCTATCGGGCACTTGGAGAATGTAGGTTAACTAGGGGGCACTAGGACTATGTAGGTTTCCTAGCGGGCCCTTGGACTACCTAGGTTACCTAGCGGGCATTTGGACAATGTAGGCTCCCTAGTGGTCATTTGGACTATATAGATTACCTAGCGGGCACTTAGACTTTGTAGGTTACCTAGCGGGCACTTGAACTATCTACGTTACCTAGCGGGTACTTGGAGTATGTAGGTTACCTACCGGGCTGTTGGACTATCTAGGTTACCTAGCGGGCACTGGGACTATGTAGGTTAACTAACGGGCATTTGGACTATGTAGGTTACCTAGCGGGCACTTGGACTATGTAGGTTCCCTATCGGGCATTTGGACTATGTAGGTTACCTAGCGGGCCCTTGGACTATCTAGGTTACCTAGGGGGAACCTGAACTATGTAGGTTAACTAATGGGCACTTGGACTATCTAGGTGACCTAGCAGTCACTTGGATTATGTAGGTTAACTAGCGAGCACTTGGACTATCTAGGTTACCTAGCGGGCACTTGGACTATGTACGTTTCCTAGCGGGTACTTGGACTAGATAGGTTCCCTAGTGGGCACTTGGTCTATCTAGGTTAACTAGCGGGCACTTGGACTATCTAGGTTAACTAGCGAGCACTTGGACTATCTAGGTTAACTAGCGGGCATTTGGATTATTAGGGCCCCTAGCGGACATTTGGACCATATTGGTTACCTAGCGGGCATTTGGACTATGTAGGTTAACGAACGGGCACTTGGAGTATGTAGGTAACCTAGTGGTCACTTGAACTGTCTAGGTTACCTAGCGGGCACTTGGACAATGTAGGTTAACTAGCGGGCACTTGGACTATGTACGTTTCCTAGCGGGTACTTGGACTAGATAGGTTCCCTAGCGGGCACTTGGTCTATCTAGGTTAACTAGCGGGCACTTGGACTATCTAGGTTAACTAGCGAGCACTTGGACTATCTAGGTTTAACTATCGGGCATTTGGACTATTAGGGCCCCTAGCGGGCATTTGGACTATCTAGGTTAACTAGTGAGCATTTGGACTATCTAGGTTAACTAGTGGGCATTTGGATTATTAGGGCCCCTAGCGGGCATTTGGACTATATTTGTTACCTAGCGGGCATTTGGACTATGTAGGTTAACGAACGGGCACTTGGACTATGTAGGTAACCTAGTGGTCACTTGAACTGTCTAGGTTACCTAGCGGGCACTTGGATATGTAGGTTAACTAGCGGGCACTTGGACTATCTAGGCTAACTAGCAGGATCTTGGACGATGTAGGTTAACTACCGGTCCCTTGCACTATGTAGGTTAACTAGCGGGCCCTTGGACTATGTAGGTTACCTAGCGGGCACTTGGACGATCTAGGTTAACTAGCGGGTACTTGGACTATGTAGGTTAACTAGCGGGCCCTTGGACTTTGTAGGTTAACTAGCGGCACTTGGACAATCTACGTTACCTAGCGGGCCTTTGGACTATGTAGGTTCCCTAGCAGGCACTTGGACTATGTAGGTTCCAGAGCGGGCACTTGGACTAACAAGATTCCCGAGCGGGCACTTGTACTATGTAGATTAACTAGCGGACACTTGGACGATCTAGGTTAACTAGCGGGTAATTGGACTATGTAGGTTAACTAGCGGGCCCTTGAACTATGTAGATTAACTAGTGGAACTTGGACTATCTACATTAACTAGCGGGCCCTTGGACTATGTAGATTCCCTAGCGGGCACTTGGACTATGTATGATCCCTAGCGGGCACTTGGGCTATGTATGTTCCCTATGGACACTTTAACTATGTAAGTTAACTACCGGGCACTTGGACTATGTAGGTTTACTAGCGGGCCCTTGGACTATCTAGGTTACCTAGCGGGCCCTTGGACTATGTAGATTAACTAGCGGCACTTGGACTATCTATGTTAACTAGCGGGCCCTTGGACTATGTAGATTCCCTAGCGGGCATATGGACTATATAGATATACTAGCGGGCACTTAGACTTTGTAGGTTACATAGCGGACACTTGGACTATCGAGGTTACCTAGCTGGCACATGAACTATCTACGTTACCTAGCGGGTTCTTGGAGTATGTAGGTTACCTAGCGGGCTGTTGGACTATCTAGGTTACCAAGCGGGCACTTGGACTATCAAGGTTAACTAACGGACACTTGGACTATGTAGGTTCCCTAGCGGGCCCTTGGACTATGTAAATTCCCTAGCGGGCACTTGGACTATGTGGATTTCATGGCGGGCATTTGGACTATCTAGGTTACCTAACGGGCACTTGGACTATGTTGGTTCCCTAGCGGGCACTTATTATATAGGTTCCCTATCTGGCACATGGACTATGTAGGTTACCTAGCGGGCACTTGGACTATGTAGGTTCCCTATCGGGCACTTGGAGAATGTAGGTTAACTAGGGGGCACTAGGACTATGTAGGTTTCCTAGCGGGCCCTTGGACTACCTAGGTTACCTAGCGGGCATTTGGACTATGTAGGCTCCCTAGTGGTCATTTGGACTATATAGATTACCCAGCGGGCACTTAGACTTTGTAGGTTACCTAGCGGGCACTTGAACTATCTACGTTACCTAGAGGGTACTTGGAGTATGTAGGTTACCTACCGGGCTTTTGGACTATCTAGGTTACCTAGCGGGCACTGGGACTATGTAGGTTCCCTAGCGGGCCCTTGGACTATGTAAGTTCCCGAGCGGGCACTTGGACTATGTGGGTTCCCTAGCGGGCATTTGGACTATCTAGGTTACCTAACGGGCACTTGGACAATGTAGGTTCCCTAGCGGGCCCTTGGATTATGTAGGTTCCCTATCGGGCACTTGGACTATGTAGGTTAACTAGCGGGCATTTGGACTATGTAGGTTACCTAGCGGGCACTTGGACTATGTAGGTTCCCTATCGGGCATTTTGACTATCTAGGTAACCTAGCGGGCCCTTGGACTATCTAGGTTACCTAGTGGGAACCTGGACAATGTAGGTGAACTAGTGGGCACTTGGACTATCTAGGTTACCTAGCAGTCACTTGGATTATGTAGGTTAACTTGCGAGCACTTGGACTATCTATGTTACCTAGCGGGCACTTGGACAATGTACGTTTCCTAGAGGGTACTTGGACTAGATAGGTTCCCTAGCGTGCACTTGGTCTATCTAGGTTAACTTGCGGGCACTTGGAATATCTAGGTTAACTAGCGAGCACTTGGACTATCTAGGTTAACTAGCAGGCATTTGGACTATTAGGGCCCCTAGCGGGCATTTGGACTATATTGGTTACCTAGCGGGCACTTGGACTATGTAGGTTAACGAACGGGCACTTGGACTATGTAGGTAACCTAGTGGTCACTTGAACTGTCTAGGTTACCTAGCGGGCACTTGGACAATGTAGGTTAACTAACGGGCACTTGGACTATGTACGTTTCCTAGCGGGTACTTGGACTACATAGGTTCCCTAGCGGGCACTTGGTCTATCTAGGTTAACTAGCGGGCACTTGGACTATTTAGGTTAACTAGCGAGCACTTGGACTATCTAGGTTAACTAGCGGGCATTTGGACTATTAGGGCCCCTAGCGGGCATTTGGGCTATATTGGTTACCTAGCGGGCATTTGGACTATGTAGGTTAACGAACGGGCACTTGGACTATGTAGGTAACCTAGTGGTCACTTGAACTGTCTAGGTTACCTAGCGAGCACTTGGACAATGTAGGTTAACTAGCGGGCCCTTGGACTATCTATGTTAACTAGCGGGCCCTTGGACGATGTAGGTTAACTAGCGGGCCCGTGGACTATGTAGGTTACCTAGCGGGCACTTGGACGATCTAGGTTAAGTAGCGGGTACTTGGACTATGTAGGTTAACTAGAGGGCCCTTGGACTATGTAGATTCCCTAGCGGCCTATTGGACTATGTGTGTTACAGCGCGGGCACTTGGACTTTGTAGGTTCCCTAGCCGGCACTTGGACTATGTAGGTTCCAGAGCGGGCACTTGGACTAACTAGATTCCCGAGCGGGCACTTGTACTATGTAGATTAACTAGCGGACACTTGGACGATCTAGGTTAACTAGCGGGTACTTGGACTATGTAGGTTAACTAAGGACCCTTGAACTATGTAGATTAACTAGCGGAACTTGGACTATCTATTTTAACTAGCGGGCCATTGGACTATTTAGATTCCCTAGCGGGCACTTGGACTATATATGTTCCCTATGGACATTTGAACTATGTAAGTTAACTACCGGGCACTTGGACTATGGAGGTTAACTAGCGGGCCCTTGGACTATCTAGGTTACCTAGCTGGCACTTGGACTATGTAAATTCCTTAACGGCACTTGGACTATGTGGGTTTCCTGGCGGGCATTTGGACTATCCAGGTTACCTAACGGGCACTTGGACTATGTAGGTTCCCTAGCGGGCACTTGGATTATGTAGGTTCCCTATCGGGCACTCGGACTATGTAGGTAACCTAGCGGGCACTTGGACTATGTAGATTCCCTATCGGGCACTTGGAGAATGTAGGTTAACTAGGGGGCACTAGGACTATGTAGGTTTCCTAGAGGGCCCTCGGACTACCTAGGTTACCTAGCGGGCATTTGGACTATGTAGGCACCCTAGTGGTCATTTGGACTATATAGATTACCTAGCGGGCACTTAGACTTTGTAGGTTACCTAGCAGGCACTTGGACTATCTAGGTTACCTAGCTGGCACTTGAACTATCTATGTTACCTAGCGGGTACTTGGAGTATGTATGTTACCTACCGGGCTGTTGGACTATCTAGGTTACCTAGCGGGCACTTGGACTATGTAAATTCCCTAGCGGGCACTTGGACTATGTGGGTTTCCTGGCGGGCATTTGGACTATCTAGGTTACCTAACGGGCACTTGGACTATATAGGTACACTAGCGGGCACTTGGATTATGTAGGTTCCCTTTCGGGCACTTGGACTATGTAGGTTACCTAGCGGGCACTTGGATTATATAGGTACCCTATCGGGCATTTGGACTATGTAGGTTACCTAGCGGGCCCTTGGACTCTCTAGGTTACCTAGGGGGAACCTGGACTATGTAGGTTAACTAGTGGGCACTTGGACTATCTAGGTTACCTAGCAGGCACTTGGACAATGTAGGTTAAATAGCGAGCACTTGGACTATCTAGGTTACCTAGCGGGCACTTGGACTATGTACGTTCCCTAGCGGGCACTTGGACAATGTACGTTTCCTAGCGGGTACTTGGACTAGATAGGTTCCCTAGCGGGCACTTGGTCTATCTAAGTTAACTAGTGGGCACTTGGACTATCTACGTTAACTAGTGAGCACTTGGACTATCTAGGTTAACTAGCGGGCATTTGGATTATTAGGGCCCCTAGCGGGCATTTGGACTATATTGGTTACCTACCGGGCATTTGGACTATGTAGGTTAACGAACGGGCAATTGGACTATGTAGGTAACCTAGTGGTCACTTGAACTGTCTAGGTTACCTAGCGGGCACTTGGACTATGTAGGTTAACTAGCAGGCACTTGGACTATCTAGGTTAACTTGCAGGCTCTTGGACGATGTAGGTTAACTAGCGGTCCCTTGGACTATGTAGGTTAATAGCGGGCCCTTGGATTATGTAGGTTACCTAGAGGGCACTTGGACGATCCAGGTTAACTAGCGGATACTTGGACTATGTAGGTTAACTAGCGGGCCCTTGGACTATGTAGGTTCCCTAGCAGGCACTTGGACTATGTAGGTTCCAGAGCGGGCACTTGGACTAACTAGATTCCCGAGCGGGCACTTGTACTATATAGATTAACTAGCGGACACTTGGACGATCTATGTTAACTAGCGGGTACTTGGACTATGTAGGTTAACTAGCGGGCCCTTGAACTATGTAGATTAACTAGCGAACTTGGACTATCTACATTAACTAGCGGGCTCTTGGACTATGTAGATTCCCTAGCGGGCACTTGGGCTATGTATATTCCCTATGGACACTTGAACTATGTAAGTTAACTACCGGGCACTTGGACTACGTAGGTTAACTAGCGGGCCCTTGGACTATCTAGGTTACCTAGCGGGCCCTTGGACTATGTAGATTAACTAGCGGCACTTGGACTATCTATGTTAACTAGCGGGCCCTTGGACTATGTAGATTCCCTAACGGGCATTTGGACTATATAGATATACTAGCGGGCACTTAGACTTTGTAGGTTACCTAGCGGACACTTGGACTATCTAGGTTACCTAGCTGGCACATGAACTATCTACGTTACCTAGCGGGTTCTTGAAGTATGTAGGTTACCTAGCGGGCTGTTGGACTATCTAGGTTACCAAGCGGGCACTTGGACTATCTAGGTTAACTAACGGACACTTGGACTATGTAGGTTCCCTAGCGGGCCCTTGGACTATGTAAATTCCCTAGCGGGCATTTGGACTATGTGGGTTCCCTATCGGGCACTTGGAGAATGTAGGTTAACTAGGGGGCACTAGGACTATGTAGGTTTCCTAGCGGGCCCTTGGACTACCTAGGTTACCTAGCGGGCATTTGGACAATGAAGGCTCCCTAGTGGTCATTAGGACTATTTAGATTACCTAGCGGGCACTTAGACTTTGTAGGTTACCTAGCGGGCACTTGAACTATCTACGTTACCTAGCGGGTACTTGGAGTATGTAGGTTACCTACCGGACTGTTGGACTATCTAGGTTACCTAGCTGGCACTGGGACTATGTAGGTTAACTAACGGGCATTTGGACTATGTAGGTTACCTAGCGGGCACTTGGACTATGTAGGTTCCCTATCGGGCATTTGGACTATGTAGGTTACCTAGCGGGCCCTTGGACTATCTAGGTTACCTAGGGGGAACCTGAACTATGTAGGTTAACTAATGGGCACTTGGACTATCTAGGTGACCTAGCAGTCACTTGGATTATGTAGGTTAACTAGCGAGCACTTGGACTATCTAGGTTACCTAGCGGGCACTTGGACTATGTACGTTCCCTAGCGGGCACTTGGACTATGTACGTTTCCTAGCGGGTACTTGGACTAGATAGGTTCCCTAGTGGGCACTTGGTCTATCTAGGTTAACTAGCGGGCACTTGGACTATCTAGGTTAACTAGCGAGCACTTGGACTATCTAGGTTAACTAGCGGGCATTTGGACTATTAGGGCCCCTAGCGGACATTTGGACTATATTGGTTACCTAGCGGGCATTTGGACTATGTAGGTTTACGAACGGGCACTTGGACTATGTAGGTAACCTAGTAGTCACTTGAACTGTCTAGGTTACCTAGCGGGCACTTGGGCAATGTAGGTTAACTAGCGGGCACTTGGACTATGTACGTTTCCTAGCGGGTACTTGGACTAGATAGGTTCCCTAGCGGGCACTTGGTCTATCTAGGTTAACTAGCGGGCACTTGGACTATCTAGGTTAACTAGCGAGCACTTGGACTATCTAGGTTTAACTAGCGGGCATTTGGACTATTAGGGCCCCTAGCGGGCATTTGGACTATCTAGGTTAACTAGTGAGCACTTGGACTATCTAGGTTAACTAGTGGGCCTTTGGATTATTAGGGCCCCTAGCGGGCATTTGGACTATATTGGTTACCTACCGGGCATTTGGACTATGTAGGTTAACGAACGGGCACTTGGACTATGTAGGTAACCTAGTGGTCACTTGAACTGTCTAGGTTACCTAGCGGGCACTTGGACTATGTAGGTTAACTAGCGGGCACTTGGATTATCTAGGTTAACTAGCAGGCTCTTGGACGATGTAGGTTAACTAGCGGTCCCTTGGACTATGTAGGTTAACTAGCGGGCCCTTGGACTATGTAGGTTACCTAGCGGGAACTTGGACGATCTAGGTTAACTAGCGGGTACTTGGACTATGTAGGTTAACTAGCGGGCCCATGGACTATGTAGATTAACTAGCGGCCCTTGGACTATCTACGTTAACTAGCGGGCCCTTGGACTATGTAGGTTTCCTAGCAGGCACTTGGACTAAGTAGGTTCCAGAGCGGGCACTTGGACTAACTAGATTCCCGAGCGGGCACTTGTACTATATAGATTAACTAGCGGACACTTGGACGATCTAGGTTAACTAGCGGGTACTTGGACTATGTAGGTTAACTAGCGGGCTCTTGAACTATGTAGATTAACTAGCGGAAGTTGGACTATCTACATTAACTAGCGGGCCCTTGGACTATGTAGATTCCCTAGCGGCCAATTGGACTATGTAGGTTCCAGCGCGGGCACTTGGACTATGTAGGTTCCCTAGCAGGCACTTGGACTATGTAGGTTCCAGAGCAGGCACTTGGACTAACTAGATTCCCAGGCGGGCATTTGTACTATGTAGATTAACTAGCGGACACTTGGACGATCTAGGTTAACTAGGGGTACTTGGACTATGTAGGTTAACTAGCGGGCCCTTGAACTATGTAGATTAACTAGCGGAACTTGGCCTATCTACATTAACTAGCGGGCCCTTGGACTATGTAGATTCCCTAGCGGGCACTTGGACTATGTATGTTCCCTAGCGGGCACTTGGGCTATGTATGTACCCTATGCACACTTGAACTTTGTAAGTTAACTACCGGGCACTTGGACTATGTAGGTTAACTAGCGGGCCCTTGGACTATCTAGGTTACCTAGGGAGAACCTGAACTATGTAGGTTAACTAATGGGCACTTGGACTATCTAGGTGACCTAGCAGTCACTTGGATTATGTAGGTTAACTAGCGAGCACTTGGACTATCTAGGTTACCTAGCGGGCACTTGGACTATGTACGTTCCCTAGCGGGCACTTGGACTATGTACGTTTCCTAGCGGGTACTTGGACTAGATAGGTTCCCTAGTGGGCACTTGGTCTATCTAGGTTAACTAGCGGGCAATTGGACTATCTAGGTTAACTAGCGAGCACTTGGACTATCTAGGTTAACTAGCGGGCATTTGGACTATTAGGGCCCCTAGCGGACATTTGGACTGTATTGGTTACCTAGCGGGCATTTGGACAATGTAGGTTTACGAACGGGCACTTGGACTATGTAGGTAACCTAGTGGTCACTTGAACTGTCTAGGTTACCTAGCGGGCACTTGGACAATATAGGTTAACTAGCGGGCACTTGGACTATGTACGTTTCCTAGCGGGTACTTGGACTAGATAGGTTCCCTAGCGGGCACTTGGTCTATCTAGGTTAACTAGCGGGCACTTGGACTATCTAGGTTAACTAGCGAGCACTTGGACTATCTAGGTTTAACTAGCGGGCATTTGGACTATTAGGGCCCCTAGCGGGCATTTGGACTATCTAGGTTAACTAGTGAGCACTTGGACTATCTAGGTTAACTAGTGGGCCTTTGGATTATTAGGGCCCCTAGCGGGCATTGGGACTATATTGGTTACCTACCGGGCATTTGGACTATGTAGGTTAACGAACGGGCACTTGGACTATGTAGGTAACCTAGTGGTCACTTGAACTGTCTAGGTTACCTAGCGGGCACTTGGACTATGTAGGTTAACTAGCGGGCACTTGGATTATCTAGGTTAACTAGCAGGCTCTTGGACGATGTAGGTTAACTAGCGGTCCCTTGGACTATGTAGGTTAACTAGCGGGCCCTTGGACTATGTAGGTTACCTAGCGGGAACTTGGACGATCTAGGTTAACTAGCGGGTACTTGGACTATGTAGGTTAACTAGCGGGCCCTTGGACTATGTAGATTAACTAGCGGCCCTTGGATTATCTACGTTAACTAGCGGGCCCTTGGACTATGTAGGTTTCCTAGCAGGCACTTGGACTAAGTAGGTTCCAGAGCGGGCACTTGGACTAACTAGATTCCCGAGCGGGCACTTGTACTATATAGATTAACTAGCGGACACTTGGACGATCTAGGTTAACTAGCGGGTACTTGGACTATGTAGGTTAACTAGCGGGCTCTTGAACTATGTAGATTAACTAGCGGAAGTTGGACTATCTACATTAACTAGCGGGCCCTTGGACTATGTAGATTCCCTAGCGGGCCCTTGGACTATGTATGTTCCCTAGCGGGTATTGGGCTATGTATGGTCCCTATGGACACTTGAACTATGTAAGTTAACTACCGGGCACTTGGACTATGTAGGTTAACTAGCGGGCCCTTGGACTATCTAGGTTACCTAGCGGGCCCTTGGACTATGTAGATTAACTAGCGGCACTTGCACTATCTATGTTAACTAGCGGGCCCTTGGACTATGTAGATTCCCTAGCGGGCATTTGGACTATATAGATATACTAGCGGGCACTTAGACTTTGTAGGTTACGTAGCGGACACTTGGACTATTTAGGTTACCTAGCTGGCACATGAACTATCTACGTTACCTAGCGGGTTCATGGAGTATGTAGGTTACCTAGCGGGCTGTTGGACTATCTAGGTTACCAAGCGGACAGTTGGACTATCTAGGTTAACTAACGGACACTTGGACTATGTAGGTTCCCTAGCGGGCCCTTGGACTATGTAAATTCCCTAGCGGGCACTTGGACTATGTGGGTTCCCTATCGGGCACATGGACTATGTAGGTTACCTAGCGGGCACTTGGACTATGTAGGTTCCCTATCGGGCACTTGGAGAATGTAGGTTAACTAGGGGGCACTAGGACTATGTAGGTTTCCTAGCGGGCCCTTGGACTACCTAGGTTACCTAGCGGGCATTTGGACTATGTAGACTCCCTAGTGGTCATTTGGACTATTTAGATTACCTAGCGGGCACTTAGACTTTGTAGGTTACCTAGCGGGCACTTGAACTACCTACGTTACCTAGCGGGTATTTGAGTATGTAGGTTACCTACCGGGCTGTTGGACTATCAAGGTTACCTAGCGGGCACTGGGACTATCTAGGTTAACTAACGGGCACTTGGACTATGTAGGTTCCCTAGGGGGCCCTTGGACTATGTAAGTTCCATAGCGGGCACTTGGACTATGTGGGTTCCCTAGCGGGCCTTTTGACTATCTAGGTTACCTAACGGGCACTTGGATCATGTAGGTTCCCTAGCGGGCACTTGGACTATGTACGTTAACTAGCGGGCATTTGGACTATGTAGGTTACCTAGCGGGCCTTTGGACTATCTAGGTTACCTAGGGGGAACCTGGACTATGTAGGTTAACTAGTGGGCACTTGGACTATCTAGGTTACCTAGCAGGCACTTGGATTATGTAGGTTAACTAGCGAGCACTTTGACTATCTAGGTTATCTAGCGGGCACTTGGACTATGTACGTTCCCTAGTGGGCACTTGGACTATCTGTGTTACCTAGCGGGCACTTGGACTATGTACGTTTCCTAGTGGGTACTTGGACTAGATAGGTTCCCTAGCGGGCACTTTGTCTATCTAGGTTAACTAGCGAGCACTTGGACTATCTAGGTTAACTAGCGGGCATTTGGACTATTAGAGCCCCTAGCGGGCATTTGGACTATATTGGTTACCTAGCGGGCATTTGGACTATGTCGGTTAACGAACGGGCACTTGGACTATGTAGGTAACCTAGTGGTCACTTGAACTGTCTAGGTTACCTAGCGGGCACTTGGACAATATAGGTTAACTAGCGGGCACTTGGAGTATGTACGTTTCCTAGCGGGTACTTGGTCTAGCTAGGTTAACTAGTGGGCACTTGGACTATCTAGGTTAATTAGCGAGCACTTGGACTATCTAGGTTAACTAGCGGGCATTTGGACTATTAGGGCCCCTAGCGGGCATTTGGACTATATTGGTTACCTAGCGGGCATTTGGACTATGTCGGTTAACGAACGGGCACTTGGACTATGTAGGTAACCTAGTGGTCACTTGAACTGTCTAGGTTACCTAGCGGGCACTTGGACAATATAGGTTAACTAGCGGGCACTTGGAGTATGTACGTTTGCTAGCGGGTACTTGGACTAGATAGGTTCCCTAGCGGGCACTTGGTCTATCTAGGTTAACTAGCGGGCACTTGGACTATCTAGGTTAACTAGCGAGCACTTGGACTATCTAGGTTAACTAGCGGGCATTTGGACTATTAGGGCCCCTAGCGGGCATTTGGACTATACTGGTTACCTAGCGGGGATTTGGACTATGTAGGTTAACGAACGGGCACTTGGACTATGTAGGTAACCTAGTGGTCACTTGAACTGTCTAGGTTACCTAGCGGGCACTTGGACAATGTAGGTTAACTAGCGGGCACTTGGACTATCTAGGTTAACTAGCGGGCCCTTGGAAGATGTAGGTTAACTAGCGGGCCCTTGGACTATGTAGGTTAACTAGCGGGCCCTTGGACTATGTAGGTTACCTAGCGGGCACTTGGACGATCTAGGTTAACTAGCGGGTACTTGGACTATGTAGGTTAACTAGCGGGCCCTTGGACTATGTAGATTCCCTAGCGGCCAATTAGACTATGTAGGTTCCAGCGCGGGCACTTGGACTATGTAGGTTCCCTAGCAGGCACTTGGACTATGTAGGTTCCAGAGCAGGCACTTGGACTAACTAGATTCCCAGGCTGGCATTTGTACTATGTAGATTAACTAGCGGACACTTGGACGATCTAGGTTAACTAGCGGGTACTTGGACTATGTAGGTTAACTAGCGGGCCCTTGAACTATGTAGATTAACTAGCGGAACTTGGCCTATCTACATTAACTAGCGGGCCCTTGGACTATGTAGATTCCCTAGCGGGCACTTGGACTATGTATGTTCCCTAGCGGGCACTTGGGCTATGTATGTACCCTATGCACACTTGAACTTTGTAAGTTAACTACCGGGCACTTGGACTATGTAGGTTAACTAGCGGGCCCTTGGACTATCTAGGTTACCTAGCGGGCCCTTGGACTATGTAGATTAACTAGCGGCACTTGGACTATCTATGTTAACTAGCGGGCCCTTGGACTATGTAGATTCCCTAGCGGGCATTTGGACAATATAGATATACTAGCGGGCACTTAGACTTTGTAGGTTACCTAGCGGACACTTGGACTATCTAGGTTACCTAGCTGGCACATGAACTATCTACGTTACCTAGGGGTTCCTGGAGTATGTAAGTTACCTAGCGGGCTGTTGGACTATCTAGGTTACCAAGCGGGCACTTGGACTATCTAGGTTAACTAACGGACACTTGGACTATGTAGGTTCCCTAGCGGGCCCTTGGACTATGTAAATTCCCTAGCGGGCACTTGGACTATGTGGGTTCCCTATCGGGCACATGGACTATGTAGGTTACCTAGCGGGCACTTGGACTATGTAGGTTCCCTATCGGGCACGTGGAGAATGTAGGTTAACTAGGGGGCACTAGGACTATGTAGGTTTCCTAGTGGGCCTTTGGACTACTTAGTTTACCTAGCGGGCATTTGGACTATGTAGGCTCCCTAGTGGTCATTTGGACTATATAGATTACCTAGCGGGCACTTAGACTTTGTAGGTTATCTGGCGGGCACTTGAACTATCTACGTTACCTAGCGGGTACTTTGTGTATGTAGGTTGCCTACCGGGCTGTTGGACTATCTAGGTTACCTAGCGGGCACTGGGACTATGTAGGTTAACTAACGGGCATTTGGACTATGTAGGTTACCTAGCGGGCACTTGGACTATGTAGGTTCCCTATCGGGCATTTGGACTATGTAGGTTACCTAGCGGGCCCTTGGACTATCTAGGTTACCTAGGGGGAACCTGAACTATGTAGGTTAACTAATGGGCACTTGGACTATCTAGGTGACCTAGCAGTCACTTGGATTATGTAGGTTAACTAGCGAGCACTTGGACTATCTAGGTTACCTAGCGGGCACTTGGACTATGTACGTTCCCTAGCGGGCACTTGGTCTATGTATGTTTCCTAGCGGGTACTTGGACTAGATAGGTTCCCTAGTGGGCACTTGGTCTATCTAGGTTAACTAGCGGGCACTTGGACTATCTAGGTTAACTAGCGAGCACTTGGACTATCTAGGTTAACTAGCGGGCATTTGGACTATTAGGGCCCCTAGTGGACATTTGGACTATATTGGTTACCTAGCGGGCATTTGGACTATGTAGGTTAACGAACGGGCACTTGGACTATGTAGGTAACCTAGTTCTCACTTGAACTGTCTAGGTTACCTAGCGGGCACTTGGACAATGTAGGTTAACTAGCGGGCACTTGGACTATGTACGTTTCCTAGCGGGTACTTGGACTAGATAGGTTCCCTAGCGGGCACTTGGTCTATCTAGGTTAACTAGCGGGCACTTGGACTATCTAGGTTAACTAGTGAGCACTTGGACTATCTAGGTTAACTAGTGGGCATTTGGATTATTAGGGCCCCTAGCGGGCATTTGGACTATATGGGTTACCTACCGGGCATTTGGACTATGTAGGTTAACGAACGGGCACTTGGACTATGTAGGTAACCTAGTGGTCACTTGAACTGTCTAGGTTACCTAGCGGGCACTTGGACTATGTAGGTTAACTAGCGGGCACTTGGAATATCTAGGTTAACTAGCAGGCTCTTGGACGATGTAGGTTAACTAGCGGTCCCTTGGACTATGTAGGTTAACTAGCGGGCCCTTGGACTATGTAGGTTACCTAGCGGGAACTTGGACGATCTAGGTTAACTAGCGGGTACTTGGACTATGTAGGTTAACTAGCGGGCCCTTGGACTATGTAGATTAACTAGCGGCCCTTGGACTATCTACGTTAACTAGCGGGCCCTTGGACTATGTAGGTTCCCTAGCAGGCACTTGGACTAAGTAGGTTCCAGAGCGGGCACTTGGACTAACTAGATTCCCGAGCGGGCACTTGTACTATATAGATTAACTAGCGGACACTTGGACGATCTAGGTTAACTAGCGGGTACTTGGACTATGTAGGTTAACTAGCGGGCCCTTGGACTATGTAGATTAACTAGCGGCCCTTGGACTATCTACGTTAACTAGCGGGCCCTTGGACTATGTAGGTTCCCTAGCAGGCACTTGGACTAAGTAGGTTCCAGAGCGGGCACTTGGACTAACTAGATTCCCGAGCGGGCACTTGTACTATATAGATTAACTAGCGGACACTTGGACGATCTAGGTTAACTAGCGGGTACTTGGACTATGTAGGTTAACAAGCGGGCTCTTGAACAATGTAGATTAACTAGCGGAACTTGGACTATCTACATTAACTAGCGGGCCCTTGGACTATGTAGATTCCCTAGCGGGCCCTTGGACTATGTATGTTCCCTAGCGGGTATTGGGCTATGTATTGTCCCTATGGACACGTGAACTATGTAAGATAACTACCGGGCACTTGGACTATGTAGGTTAACTAGCGGGCCCTTGGACTATCTAGGTTACCTAGCGGGCCCTTGGACTATGTAGATTAACTAGCGGCACTTGCACTATCTATGTTAACTAGCGGGCCCTTGGACTATGTAGATTCCCTAGCGGGCATTTGGACTATATAGATATACTAGCGGGCACTTAGACTTTGTAGGTTACGTAGCGGACACTTGGACTATCTAGGTTACCTAGCTGGCACATGAACTATCTACGTTACCTAGCGGGTTCTTGGAGTATGTAGGTTACCTAGCGGGCTGTTGGACTATCTAGGTTACCAAGCGGACAGTTGGACTATCTAGGTTAACTAACGGACACTTGGACTATGTAGGTTCCCTAGCGGGTCCTTGGACTATGTAAATTCCCTAGCGGGCACTTGGACTATGTGGGTTCCCTATCGGGCACATGGACTATGTAGGTTACCTAGCAGGCACTTGGACTATGTAGGTTCCCTATCGGGCACTTGGAGAATGTAGGTTAACTAGGGGGCACTAGGACTATGTAGGTTTCCTAGGAGGCCCTTGGACTACCTAGGTTACCTAGCGGGCATTTGGACTATGTAGGCTCCCTAGTGGTCATTTGGACTATTTAGATTACCTAGCGGGCACTTAGACTTTGTAGGTTACCTAGCGGGCACTTGAACTACCTACGTTACCTAGCGGGTATTTGAGTATGTAGGTTACCTCCCGGCTGTTGGACTATCTAGGTTACCTAGCGGGCACTGGGACTATCTAGGTTAACTAACGGGCACTTGGACTATGTAGGTTCCCTAGGGGGCCCTTGGACTATGCAAGTTCCATAGCGGGCACTTGGACTATGTGGGTTCCCTAGCGGGCCTTTTGACTATCTAGGTTACCTAACGGGCATTTGGATTATGTAGGTTCCCTAGCGGGCACTTGGACTATGTACGTTAACTAGCGGGCATTTGGACTATGTAGGTTACCTAGCGGGCCTTTGGACTATCTAGGTTACCTAGGGGGAACCTGGACTATGTAGGTTAACTAGTGGGCACTTGGACTATCTAGGTTACCTAGCAGGCACTTGGATTATGTAGGTTAACTAGCGAGCACTTGGACTATGTACGTTCCCAAGTGGGCACTTGGACTATCTATGTTACCTAGCGGGCACTTGGACTATGTACGTTTCCTAGTGGGTACTTGGACTAGATAGGTTCCCTAGCGGGCACTTTGTCTATCTAGGTTAACTAGCGAGCACTTGGACTATCTAGGTTAACTAGCGGGCATTTGGACTATTAGGGCCCCTAGCGGGCATTTGGACTATATTGGTTACCTAGCGGGCATTTGGACTATGTCTGTTAACGAACGGGCACTTGGACTATGTAGGTAACCTAGTGGTCACTTGAACTGTCTAGGTTACCTAGCGGGCACTTGGACAATATAGGTTAACTAGCGGGCACTTGGAATATGTACGTTTCCTAGCGGGTACTTGGACTAGATAGGTTCCCTAGCGGGCACTTGGTCTATCTAGGTTAACTAGCGGGCACTTGGACTATCTAGGTTAACTAGCGAGCACTTGGACTATCTAGGTTAACTAGCGGGCATTTGGACTATTAGGGCCCCTAGCGGGCATTTGGACTATATTGGTTACCTAGCGGGGATTTGGACTATGAAGGTTAACGAACGGGTACTTGGACTATGTAGGTAACCTAGTGGTCACTTGAACTGTCTAGGTTACCTAGCGGGCACTTGGACAATGTAGGTTAACTAGCGGGCACTTGGACTATCTAGGTTAACTAGCGGGCCCTTGGAAGATGTAGGTTAACTAGCGGGCCCTTGGACTATGTAGGTTAACTAGCGGGCCCTTGGACTATGTAGGTTACCTAGCGGGCACTTGGACGATCTAGGTTAACTAGCGGGTACTTGGATTATGTAGGTTAACTAGCGGGCCCTTGGACTATGTAGATTCCCTAGCGGCCAATTGGACTATGTAGGTTCCAGCGCGGGCACTTGGACTATGTAGGTTCCCTAGCAGGCACTTGGACTATGTAGGTTCCAGAGCAGGCACTTGGACTAACTAGATTCCCAGGCGGGCATTTGTACTATGTAGATTAACTAGCGGACACTTGGACGATCTAGGTTAACTAGCGGGTACTTGGACTATGTAGGTTAACTAGCGGGCCCTTGAACTATGTAGATTAACTAGCGGAACTAGGCCTATCTACATTAACTAGCGGGCCCTTGGACTATGTAGATTCCCTAGCGGGCACTTGGACTATGTATGTTCCCTAGCGGGCACTTGGGCTATGTATGTACCCTATGCACACTTGAACTTTGTAAGTTAACTACCAGGCACTTGGACTATGTAGGTTAACTAGCGGGCCCTTGGACTATCTAGGTTACCTAGGGAGAACCTGAACTATGTAGGTTAACTAATGGGCACTTGGACTATCTAGGTGACCTAGCAGTCACTTGGATCATGTAGGTTAACTAGCGAGCACTTGGACTATCTAGGTTACCTAGCGGGCACTTGGACTATGTACGTTCCCTAGCGGGCACTTGGACTATGTACGTTTCCTAGCGGGTACTTGGACTAGATAGGTTCCCTAGTGGGCACTTGGTCTATCTAGGTTAACTAGCGGGCAATTGGACTATCTAGGTTAACTAGCGAGCACTTGGACTATCTAGGTTAACTAGCGGGCATTTGGACTATTAGGGCCCCTAGCGGACATTTGGACTATATTGGTTACCTAGCGGGCATTTGGACAATGTAGGTTTACGAACGGGCACTTGGACTATGTAGGTAACCTAGTGGTCACTTGAACTGTCTAGGTTACCTAGCGGGCACTTGGACAATGTAGGTTAACTAGCGGGCACTTGGACTATGTACGTTTCCTAGCGGGTACTTGGACTAGATAGGTTCCCTAGCGGGCACTTGGTCTATCTAGGTTAACTAGCGGGCACTTGGACTATCTAGGTTAACTAGCGAGCACTTGGACTATCTAGGTTTAACTAGCGGGCATTTGGACTATTAGGGCCCCTAGCGGGCATTGGGACTATATTGGTTACCTACCGGGCATTTGGACTATGTAGGTTAACGAACGGGCACTTGGACTATGTAGGTAACCTAGTGGTCACTTGAACTGTCTAGGTTACCTAGCGGGCACTTGGACTATGTAGGTTAACTAGCGGGCACTTGGATTATCTAGGTTAACTAGCAGGCTCTTGGACGATGTAGGTTAACTAGCGGTCCCTTGGACTATGTAGGTTAACTAGCGGACCCTTGGACTATGTAGGTTACCTAGCGGGAACTTGGACGATCTAGGTTAACTAGCGGGTACTTGGACTATGTAGGTTAACTAGCGGGCCCTTGGACTATGTAGATTAACTAGCGGCCCTTGGATTATCTACGTTAACTAGCGGGCCCTTGGACTATGTAGGTTTCCTAGCAGGCACTTGGACTAAGTAGGTTCCAGAGCGGGCACTTGGACTAACTAGATTCCCGAGCGGGCACTTGTACTATATAGATTAACTAGCGGACACTTGGACGATCTAGGTTAACTAGCGGGTACTTGGACTATGTAGGTTAACTAGCGGGCTCTTGAACTATGTAGATTAACTAGCGGAAGTTGGACTATCTACATTAACTAGCGGGCCCTTGGACTATGTAGATTCCCTAGCGGGCCCTTGGACTATGTATGTTCCCTAGCGGGTATTGGGCTATGTATGGTCCCTATGGACACTTGAACTATGTAAGTTAACTACCGGGCACTTGGACTATGTAGGTTAACTAGCGGGCCCTTGGACTATCTAGGTTACCTAGCGGGCCCTTGGACTATGTAGATTAACTAGCGGCACTTGCACTATCTATGTTAACTAGCGGGCCCTTGGACTATGTAGATTCCCTAGCGGGCATTTGGACTATATAGATATACTAGCGGGCACTTAGACTTTGTAGGTTACGTAGCGGACACTTGGACTATTTAGGTTACCTAGCTGGCACATGAACTATCTACGTTACCTAGCGGGTTCTTGGAGTATGTAGGTTACCTAGCGGGCTGTTGGACTATCTAGGTTACCAAGCGGACAGTTGGACTATCTAGGTTAACTAACGGACACTTGGACTATGTAGGTTCCCTAGCGGGCCCTTGGACTATGTAAATTCCCTAGCGGGCACTTGGACTATGTGGGTTCCCTATCGGGCACATGGACTATGTAGGTTACCTAGCGGGCACTTGGACTATGTAGGTTCCCTATCGGGCACTTGGAGAATGTAGGTTAACTAGGGGGCACTAGGACTATGTAGGTTTCCTAGCGGGCCCTTGGACTACCTAGGTTACCTAGCGGGCATTTGGACTATGTAGACTCCCTAGTGGTCATTTGGACTATTTAGATTACCTAGCGGGCACTTAGACTTTGTAGGTTACCTAGCGGGCACTTGAACTACCTACGTTACCTAGCGGGTATTTGAGTATGTAGGTTACCTACCGGGCTGTTGGACTATCAAGGTTACCTAGCGGGCACTGGGACTATCTAGGTTAACTAACGGGCACTTGGACTATGTAGGTTCCCTAGGGGGCCCTTGGACTATGTAAGTTCCATAGCGGGCACTTGGACTATGTGGGTTCCCTAGCGGGCCTTTTGACTATCTAGGTTACCTAACGGGCACTTGGATCATGTAGGTTCCCTAGCGGGCACTTGGACTATGTACGTTAACTAGCGGGCATTTGGACTATGTAGGTTACCTAGCGGGCCTTTGGACTATCTAGGTTACCTAGGGGGAACCTGGACTATGTAGGTTAACTAGTGGGCACTTGGACTATCTAGGTTACCTAGCAGGCACTTGGATTATGTAGGTTAACTAGCGAGCACTTTGACTATCTAGGTTATCTAGCGGGCACTTGGACTATGTACGTTCCCTAGTGGGCACTTGGACTATCTGTGTTACCTAGCGGGCACTTGGACTATGTACGTTTCCTAGTGGGTACTTGGACTAGATAGGTTCCCTAGCGGGCACTTTGTCTATCTAGGTTAACTAGCGAGCACTTGGACTATCTAGGTTAACTAGCGGGCATTTGGACTATTAGAGCCCCTAGCGGGCATTTGGACTATATTGGTTACCTAGCGGGCATTTGGACTATGTCGGTTAACGAACGGGCACTTGGACTATGTAGGTAACCTAGTGGTCACTTGAACTGTCTAGGTTACCTAGCGGGCACTTGGACAATATAGGTTAACTAGCGGGCACTTGGAGTATGTACGTTTCCTAGCGGGTACTTGGTCTAGCTAGGTTAACTAGTGGGCACTTGGACTATCTAGGTTAATTAGCGAGCACTTGGACTATCTAGGTTAACTAGCGGGCATTTGGACTATTAGGGCCCCTAGCGGGCATTTGGACTATATTGGTTACCTAGCGGGCATTTGGACTATGTCGGTTAACGAACGGGCACTTGGACTATGTAGGTAACCTAGTGGTCACTTGAACTGTCTAGGTTACCTAGCGGGCACTTGGACAATATAGGTTAACTAGCGGGCACTTGGAGTATGTACGTTTCCTAGCGGGTACTTGGACTAGATAGGTTCCCTAGCGGGCACTTGGTCTATCTAGGTTAACTAGCGGGCACTTGGACTATCTAGGTTAACTAGCGAGCACTTGGACTATCTTGGTTAACTAACGGGCATTTGGACTATTAGGGCCCCTAGCGGGCATTTGGACTATACTGGTTACCTAGCGGGGATTTGGACTATGTAGGTTAACGAACGGGCACTTGGACTATGTAGGTAACCTAGTGGTCACTTGAACTGTCTAGGTTACCTAGCGGGCACTTGGACAATGTAGGTTAACTAGCGGGCACTTGGACTATCTAGGTTAACTAGCGGGCCCTTGGACGATGTAGGTTAACTAGCGGGCCCTTGGACTATGTAGGTTAACTAGCGGGCCCTTGGACTATGTAGGTTACCTAGCGGGCACTTGGACGATCTAGGTTAACTAGCGGGTACTTGGACTATGTAGGTTAACTAGCGGGCCCTTGGACTATGTAGATTCCCTAGCGGCCAATTAGACTATGTAGGTTCCAGCGCGGGCACTTGGACTATGTAGGTTCCCTAGCAGGCACTTGGACTATGTAGGTTCCAGAGCAGGCACTTGGACTTACTAGATTCCCAGGCGGGCATTTGTACTATGTAGATTAACTAGCGGACACTTGGACGATCTAGGTTAACTAGCGGGTACTTGAACTATGTAGGTTAACTAGCGGGCCCTTGAACTATGTAGATTAACTAGCGGAACTTGGCCTATCTACATTAACTAGCGGGCCCTTGGACTATGTAGATTCCCTAGCGGGCACTTGGACTATGTATGTTCCCTAGCGGGCACTTGGGCTATGTATGTACCCTATGCACACTTGAACTTTGTAAGTTAACTACCGGGCACTTGGACTATGTAGGTTAACTAGCGGGCCCTTGGACTATCTAGGTTACCTAGCGGGCCCTTGGACTATGTAGATTAACTAGCGGCACTTGGACTATCTATGTTAACTAGCGGGCCCTTGGACTATGTAGATTCCCTAGCGGGCATTTGGACTATATAGATATACTAGCGGGCACTTAGACTTTGTAGGTTACCTAGCGGACACTTGGACTATCTAGGTTACCTAGCTGGCACATGAACTATCTACGTTACCTAGGGGTTCCTGGAGTATGTAGGTTACCTAGCGGGCTGTTGGACTATCTAGGTTACCAAGCGGGCACTTGGACTATCTAGGTTAACTAATGGACACTTGGACTATGTAGGTTCCCTAGCGGGCCCTTGGACTATGTAAATTCCCTAGCGGGCACTTGGACTATGTGGGTTCCCTATCGGGCACATGGACTATGTAGGTTACCTAGCGGGCACTTGGACTATGTAGGTTCCCTATCGGGCACTTGGAGAATGTAGGTTAACTAGGGGGCACTAGGACTATGTAGGTTTCCTAGTGGGCCTTTGGACTACTTAGTTTACCTAGCGGGCATTTGGACTATGTAGGCTCCCTAGTGGTCATTTGGACTATATAGATTACCTAGCGGGCACTTAGACTTTGTAGGTTATCTGGCGGGCACTTGAACTATCTACGTTACCTAGCGGGTACTTTGTGTATGTAGGTTGCCTACCGGGCTGTTGGACTATCTAGGTTACCTAGCGGGCACTGGGACTATGTAGGTTAACTAACGGGCATTTGGACTATGTAGGTTACCTAGCGGGCACTTGGACTATGTAGGTTCCCTATCGGGCATTTGGACTATGTAGGTTACCTAGCGGGCCCTTGGACTATCTAGGTTACCTAGGGGGAACCTGAACTATGTAGGTTAACTAATGGGCACTTGGACTATCTAGGTGACCTAGCAGTCACTTGGATTATGTAGGTTAACTAGCGAGCACTTGGACTATCTAGGTTACCTAGCGGGCACTTGGACTATGTACGTTCCCTAGCGGGCACTTGGACTATGTACGTTTCCTAGCGGGTACTTGGACTAGATAGGTTCCCTAGTGGGCACTTGGTCTATCTAGGTTAACTAGCGGGCACTTGGACTATCTAGGTTAACTAGCGAGCACTTGGACTATCTAGGTTAACTAGCGGGCATTTGGACTATTAGGGCCCCTAGTGGACATTTGGACTATATTGGTTACCTAGCGGGCATTTGGACTATGTAGGTTAACGAACGGGCACTTGGACTATATAGGTAACCTAGTGGTCACTTGAACTGTCTAGGTTACCTAGCGGGCACTTGGACAATGTAGGTTAACTAGCGGGCACTTGGACTATGTACGTTTCCTAGCGGGTACTTGGACTAGATAGGTTCCCTAGCGGGCACTTGGTCTATCTAGGTTAACTAGCGGGCACTTGGACTATCTAGGTTAACTAGCGAGCACTTGGACTATCTAGGTTTAACTAGCGGGCATTTGGACTATTAGGGCCCCTAGCGGGCATTTGGACTATCTAGGTTAACTAGTGAGCACTTGGACTATCTAGGTTAACTAGTGGGCATTTGGATTATTAGGACCCCTAGCGGGCATTTGGACTATATTGGTTACCTACCGGGCATTTGGACTATGTAGGTTAACGAACGGGCACTTGGACTATGTAGGTAACCTAGTGGTCACTTGAACTGTCTAGGTTACCTAGCGGGCACTTGGACTATGTAGGTTAACTAGCGGGCACTTGGAATATCTAGGTTAACTAGCAGGCTCTTGGACGATGTAGGTTAACTAGCGGTCCCTTGGACTATGTAGGTTAACTAGCGGGCCCTTGGACTATGTAGGTTACCTAGCGGGAACTTGGACGATCTAGGTTAACTAGCGGGTACTTGGACTATGTAGGTTAACTAGCGGGCCCTTGGACTATGTAGATTAACTAGCGGCCCTTGGACTATCTACGTTAACTAGCGGGCCCTTGGACTATGTAGGTTCCCTAGCAGGCACTTGGACTAAGTAGGTTCCAGAGCGGGCACTTGGACTAATTAGATTCCCGAGCGGGCACTTGTACTATATAGATTAACTAGCGGACACTTGGACGATCTAGGTTAACTAGCGGGTACTTGGACTATGTAGGTTAACAAGCGGGCTCTTGAACAATGTAGATTAACTAGCGGAACTTGGACTATCTACATTAACTAGCGGGCCCTTGGACTATGTAGATTCCCTAGCGGGCCCTTGGACTATGTATGTTCCCTAGCGGGTATTGGGCTATGTATGGTCCCTATGGACACGTGAACTATGTAAGATAACTACCGGGCACTTGGACTATGTAGGTTAACTAGCGGGCCCTTGGACTATCTAGGTTACCTAGCGGGCCCTTGGACTATGTAGATTAACTAGCGGCACTTGCACTATCTATGTTAATGGCGGGCCCTTGGACTATGTAGATTCCCTAGCGGGCATTTGGACTATATAGATATACTAGCGGGCACTTAGACTTTGTAGGTTACGTAGCGGACACTTGGACTATCTAGGTTACCTAGCTGGCACATGAACTATCTACGTTACCTAGCGGGTTCTTGGAGTATGTAGGTTACCTAGCGGGCTGTTGGACTATCTAGGTTACCAAGCGGACAGTTGGACTATCTAGGTTAACTAACGGACACTTGGACTATGTAGGTTCCCTAGCGGGTCCTTGGACTATGTAAATTCCCTAGCGGGCACTTGGACTATGTGGGTTCCCTATCGGGCACATGGACTATGTAGGTTACCTAGCAGGCACTTGGACTATGTAGGTTCCCTATCGGGCACTTGGAGAATGTAGGTTAACTAGGGGGCACTAGGACTATGTAGGTTTCCTAGGGGGCCCTTGGACTACCTAGGTTACCTAGCGGGCATTTGGACTATGTAGGCTCCCTAGTGGTCATTTGGACTATTTAGATTACCTAGCGGGCACTTAGACTTTGTAGGTTACCTAGCGGGCACTTGAACTACCTACGTTACCTAGCGGGTATTTGAGTATGTAGGTTACCTCCCGGCTGTTGGACTATCTAGGTTACCTAGCGGGCACTGGGACTATCTAGGTTAACTAACGGGCACTTGGACTATGTAGGTTCCCTAGGGGGCCCTTGGACTATGCAAGTTCCATAGCGGGCACTTGGACTATGTGGGTTCCCTAGCGGGCCTTTTGACTATCCTGGTTACCTAACGGGCATTTGGATTATGTAGGTTCCCTAGCGGGCACTTGGACTATGTACGTTAACTAGCGGGCATTTGGACTATGTAGGTTACCTAGCGGGCCTTTGGACTATCTAGGTTACCTAGGGGGAACCTGGACTATGTAGGTTAACTAGTGGGCACTTGGACTATCTAGGTTACCTAGCAGGCACTTGGATTATGTAGGTTAACTAGCGAGCACTTGGACTATGTACGTTCCCTAGTGGGCACTTGGACTATCTATGTTACCTAGCGGGCACTTGGACTATGTACGTTTCCTAGTGGGTACTTGGACTAGATAGGTTCCCTAGCGGGCACTTTGTCTATCTAGGTTAACTAGCGAGCACTTGGACTATCTAGGTTAACTAGCGGGCATTTGGACTATTAGGGCCCCTAGCGGGCATTTGGACTATATTGGTTACCTAGCGGGCATTTGGACTATGTCTGTTAACGAACGGGCACTTGGACTATGTAGGTAACCTAGTGGTCACTTGAACTGTCTAGGTTACCTAGCGGGCACTTGGACAATATAGGTTAACTAGCGGGCACTTGGAGTATGTACGTTTCCTAGCGGGTACTTGGACTAGATAGGTTCCCTAGCGGGCACTTGGTCTATCTAGGTTAACTAGCGGGCACTTGGACTATCTAGGTTAACTAGCGAGCACTTGGACTATCTAGGTTAACTAGCGGGCATTTGGACTATTAGGGCCCCTAGCGGGCATTTGGACTATATTGGTTACCTAGCGGGGATTTGGACTATGAAGGTTAACGAACGGGCACTTGGACTATGTAGGTAACCTAGTGGTCACTTGAACTGTCTAGGTTACCTAGCGGGCACTTGGACAATGTAGGTTAACTAGCGGGCACTTGGACTATCTAGGTTAACTAGCGGGCCCTTGGAAGATGTAGGTTAACTAGCGGGCCCTTGGACTATGTAGGTTAACTAGCGGGCCCTTGGACTATGTAGGTTACCTAGCGGGCACTTGGACGATCTAGGTTAACTAGCGGGTACTTGGATTATGTAGGTTAACTAGCGGGCCCTTGGACTATGTAGATTCCCTAGCGGCCAATTGGACTATGTAGGTTCCAGCGCGGGCACTTGGACTATGTAGGTTCCCTAGCAGGCACTTGGACTATGTAGGTTCCAGAGCAGGCACTTGGACTAACTAGATTCCCAGGCGGGCATTTGTACTATGTAGATTAACTAGCGGACACTTGGACGATCTAGGTTAACTAGCGGGTACTTGGACTATGTAGGTTAACTAGCGGGCCCTTGAACTATGTAGATTAACTAGCTGAACTTGGCCTATCTACATTAACTAGCGGGCCCTTGGACTATGTAGATTCCCTAGCGGGCACTTGGACTATGTATGTTCCCTAGCGGGCACTTGGGCTATGTATGTACCCTATGCACACTTGAACTTTGTAAGTTAACTACCGGGCACTTGGACTATGTAGGTTAACTAGCGGGCCCTTGGACTATCTAGGTTACCTAGCGGGCCCTTGGACTATGTAGATTAACTAGCGGCACTTGGACTATCTATGTTAACTAGCGGGCCCTTGGACTATGTAGATTCCCTAGCGGGCATTTGGACTATATAGATATACTAGCGGGCACTTAGACTTTGTAGGTTACCTAGCGGACACTTGGACTATCTAGGTTACCTAGCTGGCACATGAACTATCTACGTTACCTAGCGGGTTCTTGGAGTATGTAGGTTACCTAGCGGGCTGTTGGACTATCTAGGTTACCAAGCGGGCACTTGGACTATCTAGGTTAACTAACGGACACTTGGACTATGTAGGTTCCCTAGCGGGCCCTTGGACTATGTAAATTCCCTAGCGGGCACTTGGACTATGTGGGTTCCCTATCGGGCACATGGACTATGTAGGTTACCTAGCGGGCACTTGGACTATGTAGGTTCCCTATCGGGCACGTGGAGAATGTAGGTTAACTAGGGGGCACTAGGACTATGTAGGTTTCCTAGTGGGCCTTTGGACTACTTAGTTTACCTAGCGGGCATTTGGACTATGTAGGCTCCCTAGTGGTCATTTGGACTATATAGATTACCTAGCGGGCACTTAGACTTTGTAGGTTATCTAGCGGGCACTTGAACTATCTACGTTACCTAGCGGGTACTTGGTGTATGTAGGTTACCTACCGGGCTGTTGGACTATCTAGGTTACCTAGCGGGCACTGGGACTATGTAGGTTAACTAACGGGCATTTGGACTATGTAGGTTACCTAGCGGGCACTTGGACTATGTAGGTTCCCTATCGGGCATTTGGACTATGTAGGTTACCTAGCGGGCCCTTGGACTATCTAGGTTACCTAGGGGGAACCTGAACTATGTAGGTTAACTAATGGGCACTTGGACTATCTAGGTGACCTAGCAGTCACTTGGATTATGTAGGTTAACTAGCGAGCACTTGGACTATCTAGGTTACCTAGCGGGCACTTGGACTATGTACGTTCCCTAGCGGGCACTTGGACTATGTACGTTTCCTAGCGGGTACTTGGACTAGATAGGTTCCCTAGTGGGCACTTGGTCTATCTAGGTTAACTAGCGGGCACTTGGACTATCTAGGTTAACTAGCGAGCACTTGGACTATCTAGGTTAACTAGCGGGCATTTGGACTATTAGGGCCCCTAGCGGACATTTGGACTATATTGGTTACCTAGCGGGCATTTGGACTATGTAGGTTAACGAACGGGCACTTGGAGTATGTAGGTAACCTAGTGGTCACTTGAACTGTCTAGGTTACCTAGCGGGCACTTGGACAATGTAGGTTAACTAGCGGGCACTTGGACTATGTACGTTTCCTAGCGGGTACTTGGACTAGATAGGTTCCCTAGCGGGCACTTGGTCTATCTAGGTTAACTAGCGGGCACTTGCACTATCTAGGTTAACTAGCGAGCACTTGGACTATCTAGGTTTAACTAGCGGGCATTTGGACTATTAGGGCCCCTAGCGGGCATTTGGACTATCTAGGTTAACTAGTGAGCACTTGGACTATCTAGGTTAACTAGTGGGCATTTGGATTATTAGGGCCCCTAGCGGGCATTTGGACTATATTGGTTACCTAGCGGGCATTTGGACTATGTAGGTTAACGAACGGGCACTTGGACTATGTAGGTAACCTAGTGGTCACTTGAACTGTCTAGGTTACCTAGCGGGCACTTGGACAATGTAGGTTAACTAGCGGGCCCTTGGACTATGTAGATTAACTAGCGGCACTTGGACTATCTACATTAACTAGCGGGCCCTTGGACTATGTAGATTCCCTTGCGGGCACTTGAACTATATATGTTCCAGAGGGGGCACTTGGACTATGTAGGTTCCCTAGCAGTCACTTGGACTATGTAGGTTCCAGAGCGGGCACTTGGACTATCTAGGTTCCCTAGCGGGCACTTGTACTATGTAGGTTAATTAGCGGACACTTGGACGATCTAGGTTAAATAACGGGTACTTGGATTATGTAGGTTAACCAGCGGGCCCTTGAACTATGTAGATTAACTAGCGGCACTTGGACTATCTACATTAACTTGCGGGCACTTGGACTATGTAGGCTAACTAGGGGGGCCTTGGACTATGTAGGTTCCCTAGCGGGCACTTGGACTCTATATGTTCCCTACGGACACTTGAACTATGTAAGTTAACTACCGGGCACTTGGACTATGTAGGTTAATAAAAGGGCCCTTGGACTATCTAGGTTACCGAACGGGCATTTGGACTATGTAGGTAACCTAGCGGGCACTTGGGGAGTCTAGGTTACCTAGCGGGCACTTGGACTTCTAGGTTAAAGAACGGGCACTTGGACTATGTATGTTGCATAGCGGGCAATTGGACTATCTAGTTAGGTAACGGGCACAAGAACTATCAAGTTACCTAGCTGGCACTTGAACTATCTACGTTATAGCGGGTTCTTGGAGTATGTAGGTTACCTAGCGGGCTGTTGGACTATCTAGTTTAACTAATGGACACTTGGACTATGTAGGTTCCCTAGCGGGCCCTTGGACTATGTAAATTCCCTAGCGGGCACTTGGACTATGTGGGTTTCATGGCGGGCATTTGGACTATCTAGGTTACCTAACGGGCACTTGGACTATGTAGGTTCCCTAGCGGGCACTTGGATTATGTAGGTTCCCTATCGGGCACTTGGACAATATAGGTTACCTAGCGGGCACTTGGACTATGTAGGTTCCCTATCGGGCTCTTGGAGAATGTAGGTTAACTAGGGTGCACTAGGACTATGTAGGTTTCCTAGCGGGCCCTTGGACTACCTAGGTTACCTAGCGGGCATTTGGACTATGTAGGCTCCCTAGTGGTCATTTGGACTATATAGATTACCTAGCGGGCACTTAGACTTTGTAGGTTACCTAGCAGGCACTTGAACTATCTACTTTACCTAGCGGGTACTTGGAGTATGTAGGTTACCTACCGGGCTGTTGGACTTTCTAGGTTACCTAGCGGGCACTGGGACTATCTAGGTTAACTAACGGGCACTTGGACTATGTAGGTTCCCTAGCGGGCCCTTGGACTATGTAAGTTCCCTAGCGGGCACTTGGACTATGTGGGTTCCCTAGCGGGCATTTGGACTATCTAGGTTACCTAACGGGCACTTGGACAATGTAGGTTCCCTTCGGGCACTTGGATTATGTAGGTTCCCTATCGGGCACCTGGACTATGTAGGTTAACTAGCGGGCATTTGGACTATGTAGGTTCCCTATCGGGCATTTGGACTATGTAGGTTACCTAGCGGGCACTTGGACTATGTAGGTTCCCTATCGGGCATTTGGACTATGTAGGTTACCTAGTGGGCCCTTGGACTATCTAGGTTACCTAGGGGGAACCTGGACTATGTAGGTTAACTAGTGGGCACTTGGACTATCTAGGTTACCTAGCAGGCACTTGGAGTATGTAGGTTAACTAGCGAGCACTTGGACTATCTAGGTTACCTAGCGGGCACTTGGACTATGTACGTTCCCTAGCGGGCACTTGGACTATCTATGTTACCTAGCGGGCACTTGGACTATGTACGTTTCCTAGAGGGTACTTGGACTAGATAGGTTCCCTAGCGGGTACTTGGTCTATCTAGGTTAACTAGCGGGCACTTGAACTATCTAGGTTAACTAGCGAGCACTTGGAATATCTAGGTTAACGAACGGGCACTTGGACTATGTAGGTAACCTAGCGGACTCTTGGACAGTCTAGGTTACCTAGCGGGCACTTGGACTATATAGGTTAACGAACGGGCACTTGGACTATGTAGGTTACCTAGCGGGCACTTGGACTATGTAGGATCCCTATCAAACATTTGGACTTCTTAGGTTACCTAGCGGGCACTTGGAATTTCTAGGTTAACTGGCGGGCACTTGGACTATCTAGGTCAACTAGCGGGCCCTTGTACTATGTAGGTTAACTAGCGAGCACTTGGACTACGTAGGTTAACTAGCGTGCACTTGGACTATCTAGGTTAACTAGCGGGCACTTGTATGCTCAATGTTAACTAGCGGTCACTTGGACTATCTAGGTTAGCTAACGGGCACGTGGACTAAGTACGTCCCCTAGTGGGCACTTGGACACTCTAGGTTAACTAACGGGCACTAGGACTATCTAGGTTAACTAGCGGGCACTTGGACTATCTAGCTTACCTAGCTGGCACTAGGACTATGAAGGTTCCCTAGCGGGCACTAGGATTATCTAGGTTACCTAGCGGGCACTTGGACTATGCAGGTCAACTAGCGGGCACTTGGATTATGTAGGTTCCCTATCGGGCCCTTGGACTATGTAGGTTAACTAGAGGGCATTTGGACTATGTAGGTTACCTAGCAGTCACTTGGACTATGTAGGTTTCCTATCGGGCACCTGGAAAATGTAGGTTAACTAGGGGGCACTAGGACTATGTAGGTTACCTAGCGGGCCCATAGACTATCTAGGTTACCTAGCGGGCATTTGGATTTTTTAGGCTCCCTAGCGTTTATTTGGACTATATAGATTATTTAGCGGGCACTTAGACTTTGTAGGTTACCTAGCGGGCACTTTGACTATCTAGGTTACCTAGCAGGCACTTGAACTATCTACGTTACCTAGCGGGTACTTGGAGTATGTAGGTTACCTACCGGGCTGTTGGACAATCTAGGTTACCTAGCGGGCACATGCACTATCTAGGTTAACTAACGGGCACTTGGACTATGTAGGTTCCCTATCGGGCATTTGGACTATGTAGGTTACCTAGTGGGCCCTTGGACTATCTAGGTTACCTAGGGGGAACGTGGACTATGTAGGTTAACTAGTGGGCACTTGGACTATCTAGGTTACCTAGCAGGCACTTGGAGTATGTAGGTTAACTAGCGAGCACTTGGACTATCTATGTTACCTAGCGGGCACTTGGCTATGTACGTTCCCTAGCGGGCACTTGGACTATCTATGTTACCTAGCGGGCACTTGGACTATGTACGTTTCCTAGAGGGTACTTGGACTAGATAGGTTCCCTAGCGGGCATGTGGTCTATCTAGGTTAACTAACGAGCACTTCAACTATCTAGGTTAACTAGCGAGCAATTGGACTATCTAGGTTAAAGAACGGGCAATTGAACTATGTAGGTATCCTAGCGGGCACTTGGACAGTCTAGGTTACCTAGCGGGCACTTGGACTATATAGGTTAACGAACGGGCACTTGGACTATGTAGGTTACCTAGCGAGCACTTGGACTATGTAGGATCCCTATCGGACATTTGGACTTCTTAAGTTACCTAGCGGGCACTTGGAATTTCTAGGTTAACTAGCGGACACTTGGACTATTTAGGTCAACTAGCGGGCCCTTGTACTATGTAGGTTAACTAGCGAGTACTTGGACTATCTAGGTTAACTAGCGGACCTTGGACTACGTAGGTTAACTAGCGTGCACTTGGACTATCTAGGTTAACTAGCAGGCACTTGGATGCTCAATGTTAACTAGTGGTCACTTGGACTATCTAGGTTAGCTAACGGGCACTTGGACTAAGTACATCCCCTAGTGGGCACTTGGACACTCTAGGTTAACTAACGGGCACTAGGACTAACTAGGTTAACTAGCGGGCACTTGGACTATCTAGCTTACCTAGCTGGCACTAGGACTATGAAGGTTCCCTAGCGGGCACTAGGATTATCTAGGTTACCTAGCGGGCACTTGGACTATGTAGGTCAACTAGCGGGCACTTGGATTATGTAGGTTCCCTATCGGGCCCTTGGACTATGTAGGTTAACTAGTGGGCATTTGGACTTTGTATGTTACCTAGCAGGCACTTGGACTATGTAGGTTTCCTATCGGGCACTTGGAAAATGTAGGTTAACTAGGGGGCACTAGGACTATGTAGGTTACCTAGCGGGCCCATAGACTATCTAGGTTACCTAGCTGGCATTTGGACTATGTAGGCTCCCTAGCGTTTATTTGGACTATATAGATTATTTAGCGGGCACTTAGACTTTGTAGGTTACCTAGCGGGCACTTTGACTATCTAGGTTACCTAGCAGGCACTTGAACAATCTACGTTACCTAGCGGGTACTTGGAGTATGTAGGTTACCTACCGGGCTGTTGGACAATCTAGGTTACCTAGCGGGCACATGAACAATATAGGTTAACTAACGGGCACTTGGACTATGTAGGTTCCCTAGCGGGCACTTGGATTATGTAGATTCCCTATAGGGCACTAGGACAATGTAGGTTACCTAGCGGGCCCTTGGACTATCTAGGTTACCTAGGGGGAACCTGGACTATGTAGGTTAACTAGTGGGCACTTGGACTATCTACGTTACCTAGCAGGCACTTGGACTATGTACGTTCCCAAGCAGGCCCTTGGACTATCTACGTTACCTAGCGGGCACTTAGACTATGTACGTTACCTAGCGAGCACTTGGAGTATGTACGTTTCCTAGCGGGTACTTGGACTAGATTGGTTCCCTAGTGGGCACTTGGTCTATCTAGGTTAACTAGTGGGCACTTGGACTATCTAGGTTAACTAGCGGACATTTGGACTATTAGGGCCCCTAGCGGGCATTTGGACTATATTGGTTACCTAGCGGGCACTTGGACTATGTAGGTTAACGAAAGGGCACTTGGACTTGTAGGTAACCTAGTGGTCACTTCAAATGTGTAGGTTACCTCACGGGCACTTGGACTATGTAGGTTATCTAGCGGGCACTTGGACTATCTAGGTTAACTAGCAGGCCCTTGGACGATGTAGGTTAACTAGCGGGCCTTTGGACTATGTAGGTTAACTAGCGGGCCCTTGGACTATGTAGGTGACATAGAAGACACTTGGACGATCTAGGTTAACTAGCGGTACTTGGACTATGTAGATTAACTAGCGGCACTTGGACTATCTACATTAACTCGCGGGCCCTTGGACTATGTAGATTCCCTTGCGGGCACTTGGACTATATATGTTCCAGAGCGGGCACTTGGACTATGTAGGTTCCCTAGCAGTCACTTGGACTATGTAGGTTCCAGAGAGGGCACTTGGACTATCTAGGTTCCCTAGCGGGCAATTGTACTATGTAGGTTAATTAGCGGACACTTGGACGATCTAGGTTAAATAACGGGTACTTGGATTATGTAGGTTAACCAGCGGGCCCTTGAACTATGTAGATTAACTAGCGGCACTTGGACTATCTACATTAACTAGCGGGCACTTGGACTATGTAGGCTAACTAGGGGGGCCTTGGACTATGTAGGTTCCCTAGCGGGCACTTGGACTCTATATGTTCCCTACTGACACTTGAACTATGTAAGTTAACTACCGGGCACTTGGACTATGTAGGTTAACAAAAGGGCCCTTGGACTATCTAGGTTACCGAACGGGCATTTGGACTATGTAGGTAACCTAGCGGGCACTTGGAGAGTCTAGGTTACCTAGCGGGCACTTGGACTTCTAGGTTAAAGAACGGGCACTTGGACTATGTATGTTGCATAGCGGGCAATTAGACTATCTAGGTTAGGTAACGGGCATAAGAACTATCTAGGTTACCTACCTGGCTCTTGAACTATCTACGTTATAGCGGGTTCTTGGTGTATGTAGGTTACCTAGCGGGCTGTTGGACTATCTAGGTTACCAAGCGGGCATTTGACTATCTAGGTTACCTAACGGGCACTTGGACTATGTAGGTTCCCTAGCGGGCACATGGATTATGTAGGTTCCCTATCGGGCACTTGGACAATATAGGTTACCTAGCGGGCACTTGGACTATGAAGGTTCCCTATCGGGCACTTGGAGAATTTAGGTTAACTAGGGGGCACTAGGACTATGTAGGTTTCCTAGCGGGCCCTTGGACTACCTAGGTTACCTAGCGGGCATTTGGACTATGTAGGCTCCCTAGTGGTCATTTGGACTATATAGATTACCTAGGAGGCACTTAGACTTTGTAGCTTACCTAGCGGGCACTTGAACTATCTACTTTACCTAGCGGGTACTTGGAGTATGTAGGTTACCTACCGGGCTGTTGGACTTTCTAGGTTACCTAGCGGGCACTGGGACTATCTAGGTTAACTAACGGGCCCTTGGACTATGTAGGTTCCCTAGCGGGCACTTGGACTATGTGGGTTCCCCAGCGGGCATTTAGACTATCTAGGTTACCTAACGGGCACTTGGACAATGTAGGTTCCCTAGCGGGCACTTGGATTATGTAGGTTCCCTATCGGGCACTTGGACTATGTAGGTTAACTAGCGGGCATTTGGACTATGTAGGTTACATAGCGGGCATTTGGACTATGTAGGTTACCTAGCGGGCACTTGGACTATGTAGGTTCCCTATCGGGCATTTGGACTATGTAGGTTACCTAGTGGGCCCTTGGACTATCTAGGTTACCTAGGGGGAACCTGGACTATGTAGGTTAACTAGTGGGCGCTTGGACTATCTAGGTTACCTAGCAGGCACTTGGAGTATGTAGGTTAACTAGCGAGCACTTGGACTATCTAGGTAACCTAGCGGGCACTTGATCTATGTACGTTCCCTAGCGGGCACTTGGACTATCTATGTTACCTAGCGGGCACTTGGACTATGTACGTTTCCTAGAGGGTACTTGGACTAGATAGGTTCCCTAGTGGGTACTTGTTCTATCTAGGTTAACTAGCGGGCACTTGAACTATCTAGGTTAACTAGCGAGCACTTGGACTATCTAGGTTAACGAACTGGCACTTGGACTATGTAGGTAACCTAGCGGGCACTTGGACAGTCTAGGTTACCTAGCGGGCACTTGGACTATATAGGTTAACGAACGGGCACTTGGACTATGTAGGTTTCCTAGCGGGCACTTGGACTATGTAGGATCCCTATGGGACATTTGGACTTCTTAGGTTACCTAGCGGGCACTTGGAATTTCTAGGTTAACTAGCGGGCACTTGGACTATCTAGGTCAACTAGCGGGCCCTTGTACTATGTAGGTTAACTAGCGAGCACTTGGACTACGTAGGTTAACTAGCGTGCACTTGGACTATCTAGGTTAACTAGCGGGCACTTGGATGCTCAATGTTAAATAGCGGTCACTTGGACTATCTAGGTTAGCTAACGGGCACTTGGACTAAGTACGTCTCCTAGTGGGCACTTGGACACTCTAGGTTAACTAACGGGCACTAGGACTATCTAGGTTAACTAGCGGGCACTTGGACTATCTAGCTTACCTAGCTGGCACTAGGACTATGAAGGTTCCCTAGCAGGCACTAGGATTATCTAGGTTACCTAGCGGGCACTTGGACTATGTAGGTCAACTAGCGGACACTTGGATTATGTAGGTTCCCTATCGGGCCCTTGGACTATGTAGGTTAACTAGAGGGCATTTGGACTATGTAGGTTACCTAGCAGGCACTTGGACTATGTAGGTTTCCTATCGGGCACTTGGAAAATGTAGGTTAACTAAGGGGCACTAGGACTATGTAGGTTACCTAGCGGGCCCATAGACTATCTAGGTTACCTAGCGGGCATTTGGATTTTTTAGGCTCCCTAGCGTTTATTTGGACTATATAGATTATTTAGCGGGCACTTAGACTTTGTAGGTTACCTAGCGGGCACTTTGACTATCTAGGTTACCTAGCAGGCACTTGAACTATCTACGTTACCTAGCGGGTACTTGGAGTATGTAGGTTACCTACCGGGCTGTTGGACAATCTAGGTTACCTAGAGGGCACATGCACTATCTAGGTTAACTAACGGGCACTTGGACTATGTAGGTTCCCTAGCGGGCACTTGGATTATGTAGGTTCCCTATCGGGCACTAGGACAATGTAGGTTACCTAGCGGGCCCTTGGACTATCTAGGTTACCTAGCGGGAACCTGGACTATGTAGGTTAACTAGTGGGCACTTGGACTATCTACGTTACCTAGCAGGCACTTGGACTATGTACATTCCTAAGCAGGCCCTTGGACTATCTACGTTACCTAGCGGGCACTTAGACTATGTAGGTTACCTAGCGAGCACTTGGAGTATGTACGTTTCCTAGCGGGTACTTGGACTAGATTGGTTCCCTAGCGGGCACTTGGTCTATCTAGGTTAACTAGCGGGCTCTTGGACTATCTAGGTTAACTAGCGGACATTTGGACTATTAGGGCCCCTAGCGGGCATTTGGACTATATTGGTTACCTAGCGGGCACTTGGACTATATAGGTTAACGAAAGGGCACTTGGACTATGTAGGTAACCTAGTGGTCACTTGAAATGTCTAGGTTACCTCGCGGGCACTTGGACTATGTAGGTTAACTAGCGGGCACTTGAATTATCTAGGTTAACTAGCAGGCCCTTGGACGATGTAGGTTAACTAGCGGGCCCTTGGACTATGTAGGTTAACTAGCGGGCCCTTGGACTATGTAGGTGACATAGAGGGCACTTGGACGATCTAGGTTAACTAGCGGGTACTTGGACTATGTAGGTTAACTAGCGGGCCCTTGGACGATGTAGGTTTACTAGCGGGCCCTTGGACTATGTAGGTTAACTAGCGGGCCCTTGGACTATGTAGGTGACATAGAGGGCACTTGGACGATCTAGGTTAACTAGCGGGTACTTGGACTATGTAGGTTAACTAGCGGGCCCTTGGACTATGTAGATTAACTAGCGGCACTTGGACTATCTACATTAACTAGCGGTCCCTTGGACTATGTAGATTCCCTAGCGGGCACCTCGACTGTATATGTTCCAGAGCGGGCACTTGGACTATGTAGGTTCCCTAGCAGTCACTTGGACTATGTAGGTTCCAGAGCGGGCACTTGGACTATCTAGGTTCCCTAGTGGGCACTTGTACTATGTAGGTTAATTAGCGGACACCTGGACGATCTAGGTTAACTAGCGGGTACTTGGATTATGTAGGTTAACCAGCGGGCCCTTGAACTATGTAGATTAACTAGCGGCACTTGGACTATCTACATTAACTAGCGGGCACTTGGACTATGTAGGCTAACTAGGGGGCCTTGGACTATGTAGGTTCCCTAGCGGGCACTTGGACTCTATATGTTCCCTACGGACACTTGAACTATGTAAGTTAACTACCGGGCACTTGGACTATGTAGGTTAACTAGAGGGCCCTTGGATTACCTAGGTTACCTAGCGGGCACTTGGACTATGTAGGTTAACTACCGGGCACTTGCACTATCTAGGTTACCGAACGGGCATTTGGACTATGTAGGTAACCTAGCGGGCACTTGGAGAGTCTAGGTTACCTAGCGGGCACTTGGACTTCTAGGTTAAAGAACAGGCACTTGGACTATGTATGTTGCAAAGCGGGCAATTGGACTATCTAGGTTTGGTAACGGGCACGAGAACTATATAGGTTACCTAGCTGGCACTTGTACTATCTACGTTATAGCGGGTTCTTGGAGTATGTAGGTTACCTTGCCGGCTGTTGGATTATCTAAGTTACCAAGCGGGCACTGGGACTATCTAGGTTAACTAACGGGCACTTGGAATGTGTAGGTTCCCTAGCGGGCCCTTGGAATATGTAGGTTACCTACCGGGCTGTTGGACTATGTGGGTTCCCTAGCGGGCATTTGGACTATCTAGGTTAAATAACGGGCACTTGGACTATGTAGGATCCCTAGCGGGCACTTGGATTATGTAGGTTCCCTATCAGGCACTTGGACTATGTAGGTTACCTAGCGGGCATTAGGATTATGTAAGTTACCTAACGGGCACTTGGTCTATATAGGTTACCTAGCAGGCACTTTGACTCTCTAGGTTAACTAACGGGCACTTGGACTATGCAGGTTGCCTAGCAGGTACTTGGATTATGTAGGTTCCCTATCGGGCACTTGGACTGTGTAGGTTAACTAGCAGGCATTTGGACTATGTAGGTTAACTAGCGGGTATTTGGACTATGTAGGTTACCTAGCGGGCACTTGGACTATATAGGTTCCCTATCGGGCATTTGGACTATGTAGGTTAACTAGTGGGCACTTGGACTATCTAGGTTACCTAGCAGGCACTTGGACTATGTAGGTTAACTAGCGGGCACTTGGACTATCTAGGTTACCTAGCGGGCACTTGGACTATGTACGTTCCCTAGAGGGCACTTGGACTATCTACGTTACCTAACGAGCACTTGGACTATGTACGTTACCTAGCGGGTACTTGGACTAGTAGGTTCCCAGCGGGCACTTAGTCTATCTAGGTTAACTAGCGGGCACTTGGACTGTCTAGGTTAACTAGCGGGCATTTGGACTATTACGGCCCCTAGCGGGCATTTGGACTATATTGGTTACCTCGCGGGCACTTGGACTATGTAGGTTAACTAGCGGGCACATGGACTATGTAGGTAACCTAGTGATCACTTGAACTGTCTTGGTTACCTAGCGGGCACTTAGACTATGTAGGTTAAATAGCGGGCACATGGACTATCTAGGTTAACTAGTGGGCATTTGGACTATTTAGGTTACCTAGCGGGCACTTGGACTATGTAGGCTTACTAGGGGGCCCTTTGACGATCTAGGTTACCTAGCGGGTACTTGAACTATGTAGGTTACCTAGCGGGTACTTGAACTATCTAGGTTACCTAGCGGGCACTTGGATTATGTACATTCCCTAGTGGGCACTTGGACTATCCAGGTTAACTAGCGGACACTTGGACTATCTAGGTTAACTAGTGGGCCCTTGGACTATGTACGTTCCCTAGCGGGCACTTGGACTATCTATGTTACCTAGCGGGCACTTGGACTATGTACGTTTCCTAGCGGGTACTTGGACTAGATATGTTCCCTAGCGGGCACTTGGTCTATCTAGGTTAACTAGCGGGCACTTGGACTATGTAGGTTAACTAGCGGGCACTTGGACTATCTAGGTTAACTAGCAGGCCCTTGGACGATGTAGGTTAACTAGCGGTCCCTTGGAATATGTAGATTCCCTAGCGGGCACCTCGACTGTATATGTTCCAGAGCGGGCACTTGGACTATGTAGGTTCCCTAGCAGTCACTTGGACTATGTAGGTTCCAGAGCGGGCACTTGGACTATCTAGGTTCCCTAGTGGGCACTTGTACTATGTAGGTTAATTAGCGGACACCTGGACGATCTAGGTTAACTAGCGGGTACTTGGATTATGTAGGTTAACCAGCGGGCCCTTGAACTATGTAGATTAACTAGCGGCACTTGGACTATCTACATTAACTAGCGGGCACTTGGACTATGTAGGCTAACTAGGGGGCCTTGGACTATGTAGGTTCCCTAGCGGGCACTTGGACTCTATATGTTCCCTACGGACACTTGAACTATGTAAGTTAACTACCGGGCACTTGGACTATGTAGGTTAACTAGAGGGCCCTTGGACTACCTAGGTTACCTAGCGGGCACTTGGACTATGTAGGTTAACTACCGGGCACTTGCACTATCTAGGTTACCGAACGGGCATTTGGACTATGTAGGTAACCTAGCGGGCACTTGGAGAGTCTAGGTTACCTAGCGGGCACTTGGACTTCTAGGTTAAAGAACAGGCACTTGGACTATGTATGTTGCAAAGCGGGCAATTGGACTATCTAGGTTTGGTAACGGGCACGAGAACTATATAGGTTACCTAGCTGGCACTTGTACTATCTACGTTATAGCGGGTTCTTGGAGTATGTAGGTTACCTTGCCGGCTGTTGGATTATCTAAGTTACCAAGCGGGCACTGGAACTATCTAGGTTAACTAACGGGCACTTGGAATGTGTAGGTTCCCTAGCGGGGCCTTGGAATATGTAGGTTACCTACCGGGCTGTTGGACTATGTGGGTTCCCTAGCGGGCATTTGGACTATCTAGGTTAAATAACGGGCACTTGGACTATGTAGGATCCCTAGCGGGCACTTGGATTATGTAGGTTCCCTATCAGGCACTTGGACTATGTAGGTTACCTAGCGGGCATTAGGATTATGTAAGTTACCTAACGGGCACTTGGTCTATATAGGTTACCTAGCAGGCACTTTGACTCTCTAGGTTAACTAACGGGCACTTGGACTATGCAGGTTGCCTAGCAGGTACTTGGATTATGTAGGTTCCCTATCGGGCACTTGGACTGTGTAGGTTAACTAGCAGGCATTTGGACTATGTAGGTTAACTAGCGGGTATTTGGACTATGTAGGTTACCTAGCGGGCACTTGGACTATATAGGTTCCCTATCGGGCATTTGGACTATGTAGGTTAACTAGTGGGCACTTGGACTATCTAGGTTACCTAGCAGGCACTTGGACTATGTAGGTTAACTAGCGGGCACTTGGACTATCTAGGTTACCTAGCGGGCACTTGGACTATGTACGTTCCCTAGCGGGCACTTGGACTATCTACGTTACCTAACGAGCACTTGGACTATGTACGTTACCTAGCGGGTACTTGGACTAGTAGGTTCCCAGCGGGCACTTAGTCTATCTAGGTTAACTAGCGGGCACTTGGACTGTCTAGGTTAACTAGCGGGCATTTGGACTATTACGGCCCCTAGCGGGCATTTGGACTATATTGGTTACCTCGCGGGCACTTGGACTATGTAGGTTAACTAGCGGGCACATGGACTATGTAGGTAACCTAGTGATCACTTGAACTGTCTTGGTTACCTAGCGGGCACTTAGACTATGTAGGTTAAATAGCGGGCACTTGGACTATCTAGGTTAACTAGTGGGCATTTGGACTATTTAGGTTACCTAGCGGGCACTTGGACTATGTAGGCTTACTAGGGGGCCCTTTGACGATCTAGGTTACCTAGCGGGTACTTGAACTATGTAGGTTACCTAGCGGGTACTTGAACTATCTAGGTTACCTAGCGGGCACTTGGATTATGTACATTCCCTAGTGGGCACTTGGACTATCCAGGTTAACTAGCGGACACTTGGACTATCTAGGTTAACTAGTGGGCCCTTGGACTATGTACGTTCCCTAGCGGGCACTTGGACTATCTATGTTACCTAGCGGGCACTTGGACTATGTACGTTTCCTAGCGGGTACTTGGACTAGATATGTTCCCTAGCGGGCACTTGGTCTATCTAGGTTAACTAGCGGGCACTTGGACTATCTAGGTTAACTAGTGAGCACTTGGACTATCTAGGTTAACTAGCGGGCACTTGGACTATTAGGGCCCCTAGCGGGCATTTGGACTATATTGGTTACCTAGCGGGCACTTGGACTATGTAGGTTAACTAGCGGGCACTTGGACTATCTAGGTTAACAAGCAGGCCCTTGGACGATGTAGGTTAACTAGCGGTCCCTTGGAATATGTAGGTTAACTAGCGGGCCCTTAGACTATGTAGGTTACCTAGCGGGCACTTGGACAATCTAGGTCAACTAGCGGGTACTTGGAAGTTGTAGGTTAACTATCGGGCCCTTGCAGTATGTGGATTAACTAGCGGCACTTGGACTATCTACATTAACTAGCGGGCCCTTGGACTATGTAGATTCCCTAGCGAGCACTTGGACAATGTATGTTCCAGCGCGGGCACTTGGAATATGTAGGTTCCCTGGCAGGCACTTGGACTATGAAAGTTCCAGAGTGGGCACTTGGACTAACTAGATTCCCGAGCGGGCACTTGTACTATGTAGATTAACTAGCGGACACTTGGACGATCTAGGTTAACTAGCGGGTACTTGGACTATGTAGGTTAACTAGCGGGCCCTTGAACTCTGTAGATTAACTAGCGGAACTTGGACTATCTACATTAACTAGCGGGCCCTTGAACTATGTAGATTCCATAGCGGGCACTTGGACTATGTATGTTCCCTAGCGGGCACTTGGGCTATGTATGTTCCCTATGGACACTTGAACTATGTAATTTAACTACCGGGCACTTGGACTATGTAGGTTAACTAGCGGGCCTTTGGACTATCTAGGTTACCTAGCGGGCCCTTGGACTATGTAGATTAACTAGCGGCATTTGGACTATCTACGTTAACTAGCGGGCCCTTGGACTATGGAGATTCCCTAGCGGGCATTTGGACTATATAGATATACTAGCGGGCACTTAGACTTTGTAGGTTACCTAGCGGACACTTGGACTATCTAGGTTACCTAGCTGGCACATGAACTATCTACGTTACCTAGCGGGTTCTTGGAGTATGTAGGTTACCTATCGGGCTGTTGGACTATCTAGGTTAACTAACGGACACTTGGACTATATAGGTTCCAGAGCGGGCACTTGGACTATCTAGGTTCCCTAGCGGGCACTTGTACTATGTAGGTTTATTAGCGGACACCTGGACGATCTAGGTGAACTAGCGGGTACTTGGATTATGTAGGTTAACCAGCGGGCCCTTGAACTATGTAGATTAACTAGCGGCACTTGGACTATCTACATTAACTAGCGGGCACTTGGACTATGTAGGCTAACTACGGGGGCCTTGGACTATGTAGGTTCCCTAGCGGGCACTTGGACTCTATATGTTCCCTACGGACACTTGAACTATGTAAGTTAACTACCGGGCACTTGGACTATGTAGGTTAACTAGAGGGCCCTTGGACTACCTAGGTTACCTAGCGGGCACTTGGACTATGTAGGTTAACTACCGGGCACTTGCACTATATAGGTTACCGAACGGGCATTTGGACTATGTAGGTAACCTAGCGGGCACTTGGAGAGTCTAGGTTACCTAGCGGGCACTTGGACTTCTAGGTTAAAGAACGGGCACTTGGACTATGTATGTTGCATAGCGGGCAATTGGACTATCTAGGTTAGGTAACGGGCACGAGAACTATCTAGGTTACCTAGCTGGCACTTGAACTATCTACGTTATAGCGGGTTCTTGGAGTATGTAGGTTACCTTGCGGGCTGTTGGAGTATCTAAGTTACCAAGCGGGCACTGGGACTATCTAGGTTAACTAACGGGCACTTGGAATATGTAGGTTCCCTAGCGGGCCCTTGGAATATGTAGGTTCCCTAGTGAGCACTTGGACTATGTGGGTTCCCTAGCGGGCATTTGGACTATCTAGGTTAAATAACGGGCACTTGGACTATGTAGGATCCCTAGCGGGCACTTGGATTATGTAGGTTCCCTATCAGGCACTTGGACTATGTAGGTTACCTAGCGGGCATTAGGATTATGTAAGTTACCTAGCGGGCACTTGGTCTATATAGGTTACCTAGCAGGCACTTTGACTCTCTAGGTTAACTAACGGGCACTTGGACTATGCAGGTTGCCTAGCAGGTACTTGGATTATGTAGGTTCCCTATCGGGCACTTGTACTATGTAGGTTAACTAGCAGGCATTTGGATTATGTAGGTTAACTAGCGGGTATTTGGACTATGTAGGTTACCTAGCGGGCACTTGGACTATATAGGTTCCCTATCGGGCATTTGGACTATGTAAGTTAACTAGTGGGCACTTGGACAATCTAGGTTACCTAGCAGGCACTTGCACTATGTAGGTTAACTAGCGGGCACTTGGACTATCTAGGTTACCTAGCGGGCACTTGGACTATGTACGTTCCCTAGCGGACACTTGGACTATCTACGTTACCTAGCGAGCACTTGGACTATGTACGTTACCTAGCGGGCACTTGGACTATGTAGGTTACCTAGCGGGCACTTGGACTGTCTAGGTTAACTAGCGGGCATTTGGACTATTACGGCCCCTAGCGGGCATTTGGACTATATTGGTTACCTCGCGGGCACTTGGACTATGTAGGTTAACGAACGGGCACATGGACTATGTAGGTAACCTAGTGATCACTTGAACTGTCTTGGTTACCTAGCGGGCACTTAGACTATGTAGGTTAACTAGCGGGCACTTGAACTATCTAGGTTAACTAGTGGGCATTTGGACTATTTAGATTACCTAGCGGGCACTTGGACTATGTAGGCTTACTAGGGGGCCCTTTGACGATCTAGGTTACCTAGCGGGTACTTGAACTATGTAGGTTACCTAGCGGGTACTTGACCTATCTAGGTTACCTAGCGGGCACTTGGATTATGTACATTCCCTAGTGGGCACTTGGACTATCCAGGTTAACTAGCGGACACTTGGACCATCTAGGTTAACTAGAGGGCCCTTGGACTATGTACGTTCCCTAGCGGGAACTTGGACTATCTATGTTACCTAGCGGGCACTTGGACTATGTACGTTTCCTAGCGGGTACTTGGACTAGATATGTTCCCTAGCGGGCACTTGGTCTATCTAGGTTAACTAGCGGGCACTTGGACTATCTAGGTTAACTAGTGAGCACTTGGACTATCTAGGTTAACTAGCGGGCATTTGGACTATTAGGGCCCCTAGCGGGCATTTGGACTATATTGGTTACCTAGCGGGCACTTGGACTATGTAGGTTAACTAGCGGGCACTTGGACTATCTAGGTTAACTAGCAGGCCCTTGGAGGATGTAGGTTAACTAGCGGTCCCTTGGAATATGTAGGTTAACTAGCGGGCCCTTGGACTATGTAGGTTACCTAGCGGGCACTTGGACGATCTAGGTTAACTAGCGGGTACTTGGACTTTGTAGGTTAACTATCGGGCCCTTGCTCTATGTGGATTAACTAGCGGCACTTGGACTATCTACATTAACTAGCGGGCCCTTGGACTATGTAGATTCCCTAGCGAGCACTTGGACAATGTATGTTCCAGCGCGGGCACTTGGAATATGTAGGTTCCCTGGCAGGCACTTGGACTATGTAGGTTCCAGAGTGGGCACTTGGACTAACTAGATTCCCGAGCGGGCACTTGTACTATGTAGATTAACTAGCGGACACTTGGACGATCTAGGTTAACTAGCGGGTACTTGGACTATGTAGGTTAACTAGCGGGCCCTTGAACTCTGTAGATTAACTAGCGGAACTTGGACTATCTACATTAACTAGCGGGCCCTTGGACTATGTAGATTCCCTAGCGGGCACTTGGACTATGTATGTTCCCTAGCGGGCACTTGGGCTATGTATGTTCCCTATGGACACTTGAACTATGTAAGTTAACTACCGGGCACTTGGACTATGTAGGTTAACTAGCGGGCCCTTGGACTATCTAGGTTACCTAGCGGGCCCTTGGACTATGTAGATTAAATAGCGGCATTTGGACTATCTACGTAAACTAGCGGGCCCTTGGACTATGGAGATTCCCTAGCGGGCATTTGGACTATATAGATATACTAGCGGGCACTTAGACTTTGTAGGTTACCTAGCGGACACTTGGACTATCTAGGTTACCTAGCTGGCACTTGAACTATCTTCGTTACCTAACGGGCACTTGGACTATGTAGGTTCCCTAGCGGGCACTTGGATTATGTATGTTCCCTATCGGGCACTTGGACTATGTAGGGTACATAGCGGGCACTTGGACTATGTAGGTTCCCTATCGGGCACATGGAGAATGTAGGTTAACTAGGGGGCACTAGGACTATGTAGGTTTCCTAGCGGGCCCTTGGACTACCTAGGTTACCGAGCGGGCATTTGGACTATGTATGCTCCCTAGTGGTCATTTGGACTATATAGATTACCTAGCGGGCACTTAGACTTTGTAGGTTACCTAGCGGGCACTTAGACTATCTAGGTTACCTAGCTGGCACTTGAATTATCTTCGTTACCTAGCGGGTACTTGGAGTATGTAGGTTACCTACCGGGCTGTTGGACTATCTAGGTTACCTAGCGGGGACTGGGACTATCTAGGTTAACTAACGGGCACTTGGACTATGTAGGTTCCCTAGCGGGCCCATGGACTATTTAAGTTCCCTAGCGGGCACTTGGACTATGTGGGTTCCCTAGCGGGCATTTGGACTATCTAGGTTACCTAACGGGCACTTGGACAATGTAGGTTCCCTAGTGGGCACTTGGATTATGTAGGTTGCCTATCGGGCACTTGTACTATGTAGGTTAACTAGCGGGCATTTGGACTATGTAGGTTACCTAGCAGGCACTTGGACTATGTAGGTTCCCTATCAGGCATTTTGACTATGTAGGTTACCTAGCGGGCCCTTGGACTATCTAGGTTACCTAGGGGGAACCTGGACTATGTAGGTTAACTACTGGGCACTTGGACTACCTAGACTACTTAGCAGGCACTTGGACTATCTAGGTTACCTAGCGGGCACTTGGATTATGTCCGTTCCCTAGCGGGCACTTGGACTATCTATGTTACCTAGCGGGCACTTGGACTATGTACGTTTCCTAGCGGGTACTTGGAGTAGATAGGTTCCCTAGCGGGCACTTGGTCTATCTAGGTTAACTAGCGGGCACTTGGACAATCTAGGTTAACTAGCGAGCACTTGGACTATCTAGGTTAACTAGCGGGCATTTGGACTATTAGGGCCCCTAGCAAGCATTTGGACTATATGGGTTACCTAGCGGTCATTTGGACTATGTAGGTTAACGAACGGGCACTTGGACTATGTAGGTAACCTAGTGGTCACTTGAACTGTCTAGGTTACCTCGCGGGCACTTGGACTATGTAGGTTAACTAGCAGGCACTTGGACTATCTAGGTTAACTAGCGGGCCCTTGGACGATGTAGGTTAACTAGCGGGCCCTTGGACTATGTAGGTCAACTAGCGGGCCCTTGGACTATGTAGGTTACCTAGCGGGCACTTGGACGATCTAGGTTAACTAGCGGGTACTTGGACTATGTAGGTTAACTAGCGGCACTTGGACTATCTACGTTAACTAGCGGGCCCTTGGAGTATGTAGATTCCCTAGCGGGCACTTGGACTATGTATGATCCAGCGTGGGCACTTGGACTATGTAGGTTCCCTAGCAGGCACCTGGACTATGTAGGTTCTAGAGCGGGCACTTGGACTAACTAGATTCCCGAGCGGGCTCTTGTACTATGTAGATTATCTAGCGGACACTTGGACGATCTAGGTTAACTAGTGGGTACTTGGACTATGTAGGTTAACTAGCGGGCCCTTGAACTATGCAGATTAACTAGCGGAACATGGACTATCTACATTAACTAGCGGGCCCTTGCACTATGTAGATTCCCTAGCGGGCACTTGGACTATGTATGTTCCCTAGCGGGCACGTGGACTATGTATGTTCCCTATGGACACTTGAACTATATAAGTTAACTACCGGGCACTTGGACTATGTAGGTTAACTAGAGGGCCCTTGGACTATCTAGGTTACCTAGTGGGCACTTGGACTATGTAGGTAAGCTAGCGGGCACTTGGACAGTCTAGGTTACCTAGCGGGCACTTGGACTTCTAGGTTAACGAACGGGCACTTGGACTATGTATGTTGCATAGCGGGCAATTGGACTATCAGGTTAGGTAATGGGCACATGGACTATCTAGGTTACCTAGTGGGAACTTGGACTATGTAGGTTACCTAGCGGGCACTTGGACTATCTAGGTTACTTAACGGGCACTTGAACTGTCTAGGTTTCTTAGCGAGCACTTGGACGATCTAGGGTAACTGGAAGGCACTTGGACTATCTAGGTTAACTAGCGTGCACTTGGACTATCTAGGTTAACTAGCGGGCACTTGGATGATCAATGTTAACTAGCGGGCACTTGGACTATCTAGGTTAGCTAACGGGCACTTGGACTAAGTACATCCCCTGGTGTGCACTTGGACACTCTAGGTTAACTAACAGGCACTAGGAATATCTAGGTTAACTAGCGGGGACTAGGACTATCAAAGTTAACAAGTGAGCCCTTGGACTATGTAGGCTAACTAGCGGGCCCTTGGACTATCTAGGTTACCTAGCGGGCACTTGGACTATATAGGTTACCTAGCGGGCACTTGGATTATGTAGGTTACCTAGTGGGCACTTGGACTATGTAGGTTAACGAACGGGCACTTTGAATATGCAGGTAACCTAGCGGGCACGTGGACTGTATAGGTTACCTAGCGGGCACTTGGACTTCTAGGTTAACGAACGGGCACTTGGACTATGTAGGTTGCTTACCGGGCACTTGGACTATCTAGGTTAGGTAACGGGCACTTTGAGTATCTAGGTAACCTAGCGGGCACTTGGACTATCTAGGTTACCTAACGGGCACTTTGACTATCTAGGTTACATAGCGGGCACTTGGACTATGTAGGTTAACTAGCGAGCACTTGGACTATCTAGGTTAACTAGCGGACCTTGGACTACGTAGGTTAACTATTGTGCACTTGGACTATCTAGGTTAACTAGCGGGCACTTGGATGATCAATGTTAACTAGCGGTCACTTGGACTCTCTAGGTTAGCTAACGGGCACTTGGACTAACTACGTCTCCTAGTGGGCACTTGGACACTCTAGGTTAACTAACGGGCACTAGGACTATCTAGGTTAACTAGCGGGCACTTGCACTATCTAGGTTACCTAGCTGGCACTAGGACTATGAAGGTTCCCTAGCGGGCACTAGGATTATCTAGGTTACCTAGCGGGCACTTGGACTATGTAGGTCAACTAGCGGGCACTTGGATTATGTAGGTTCCCTATCGGGCCCTTGGACTATGTAGGTTAACTAGAGGGCATTTGGACTATGTAGGTTACCTAGCAGGCACTTGGACTATGTAGGTTTCCTATCGGGCACTTGGAAAATGTAGGTTAACTAGGGGGCACTAGGACTATGTAGGTTACCTAGCGGGCCCATAGACTATCTAGGTTACCTAGCGGGCATTTGGACTATGTAGGCTCCCTAGCGTTTATTTGGACTATATAGATTATTTAGCGGGCACTTAGACTTTGTAGGTTACCTAGCGGGCACTTTGACTATCTAGGTTACGTAGCAGGCACTTGAACTATCTACGTTACCTAGCGGGTACTTGGAGTATGTAGGTTACCTACCGGGCTGTTGTACAATCTAGGTTACCTAGCGGGCACATGGACTATCTAGGTTAACTAACGGGCACTTGGACTATGTAGGTTCCCTAGCGGGCACTTGGGTTATGTAGGTTCCCTATCGGGCACTAGGACAATGTAGGTTACCTAGCGGGCCCTTGGACTATCTAGGTTACCTAGGGGGAACCTGGACTATGTAGGTTAACTAGTGGGCACTTGGACTATCTACGTTACCTAGCAGGCACTTGGACTATGTACGTTCCCAAGCAGGCCCTTGGACTATCTACGTTACCTAGCGGGCACTTAGACTATGTACGTTACCTAGCGAGCACTTGGAGTATGTACGTTTCCTAGCGGGTACATGGACTAGATTGGTTCCCTAGCGGGCACTTGGTCTATCTAGGTTAACTAGCGGGCACTTGGACTATGTAGGTTAACTAGCGGACATTTGGACTATTAGGGCCCCTAGCGGGCATTTGGACTATATTGGTTACCTAGCGGGCACTTGGACTATGTAGGTTAACGAAAGGGCACTGGAATTATCTAGGTTAACTAGCAGGCCCTTGGACGATGTAGGTTAACTAGCGGGCCCTTGGACTATGTAGGTTAACTAGCGGGCCCTTGGACTATGTAGGTGACATAGAGGGCACTTGGACGATCTAGGTTAACTAGCGGGTACTTGGACTATGTAGGTTAACTAGCGGGCCCTTGGACTATGTAGATTAACTAGCGGCACTTGGACTATCTACATTAACTAGCGGTCCCTTGGACTATGTAGATTCCCTAGCGGGCACCTCGACTGTATATGTTCCAGAGCGGGCACTTGGACTATGTAGGTTCCCTAGCAGTCACTTGGAATATGTAGGTCCCAGAGCGGGCACTTGGACTATCTAGGTTCCCTAGCGGCCACTTGTACTATGTAGGTTAATTAGCGGACACCTGGACGATCTAGGTTAACTAGCGGGTACTTGGATTATGTAGGTTAACCAGCGGGCCCTTGAAGTATGTAGATTAACTAGCGGCACTTGGACTATCTACATTAACTAGCGGGCACTTGGACTATGTAGGCTAACTACGGGGGCCTTGGACTATGTAGGTTCCCTAGCGGGCACTTGGACTCTATATGTTCCCTACGGACACTTGAACTATGTAAGTTAACTACCGGGCACTTGGACTATGTAGGTTAACTAGAGGGCCCTTGGACTACCTAGGTTACCTAGCGGGCACTTGGACTATGTAGGTTAACTACCGGGCACTTGCACTATCTAGGTTACCGAACGGGCATTTGGACTATGTAGGTAACCTAGCGGGCACTTGGAGAGTCTAGGTTACCTAGCGGGCACTTGGACTTCTAGGTTAAAGAACGGGCACTTGGACTATGTATGTTGCATAGCGGGCAATTGGACTATCTAGGTTAGGTAACGGGCACGAGAACTATCTAGGTTACCTAGCTGGCACTTGAACTATCTACGTTATAGCGGGTTCTTGGAGTATGTAGGTTACCTTGCTGGCTGTTGGAGTATCTAAGTTACCAAGCGGGCACTGGGACTATCTAGGTTAACTAACGGGCACTTGGAATATGTAGGTTCCCTAGCGGGCCCTTGGAATATGTAGGTTCCCTAGCGAGCAATTGGACTATGTGGGTTCCCTAGCGGGCATTTGGACTATCTAGGTTAAATAACGGGCACTTGGACTATGTAGGATCCCTAGCGGGCACTTGGATTATGTAGGTTCCCTATCAGGCACTTGGACTATGTAGGTTACCTAGCGGGCATTAGGACTATGTAAGTTACCTAGCGGGCACTTGGTCTATATAGGTTACCTAGCAGGCACTTTGACTCTCTAGGTTAACTAACGGGCACTTGGACTATGCAGGTTGCCTAGCAGGTACTTGGATTATGTAGGTTCCCTATCGGGCACTTGGACTATGTAGGTTAACTAGCAGGCATTTGGACTATGTAGGTTAACTAGCGGGTATTTGGACTATGTAGGTTACCTAGCGGGCACTTGGACTATCTAGGTTACCTAGCAGGCACTTGGACTATGTAGGTTAACTAGCGGGCACTTGGACTATCTAGGTTACCTAGCGGGCACTTGGACTATGTACGTTCCCTAGCGGGCATATCTACGTTACCTAGCGAGCACTTGGACTATGTACGTTACCTAGCGGGCACTTGGACTATGTACGTTTCCTAGCGGGTACTTGGACTAGTAGGTTCCCAGCGGCCACTTAGTCTATCTAGGTTAACTAGCGGGCACTTGGACTGTCTAGGTTAACTAGCGGGCATTTGGACTATTACGGCCCCTAGCGGGCATTTGGACTATATTGGTTACCTCGCGGGCACTTGGACTATGTAGTTTAACGAACGGGCACATGGACTATGTAGGTAACCTAGTGATCACTTGAACTGTCTTGGTTACCTAGCGGGCACTTAGACTACGTAGGTTAACTAGCGGGCACTTGGACTATCTAGGTTAACTAGTGGGCATTTGGACTATTTAGATTACCTAGCGGGCACTTGGACTATGTAGGCTTACTAGGGGGCCCTTTGACGATCTAGGTTACCCAGCGGGTACTTGAACTATGTAGGTTACCTAGCGGGTACTTGAACTATCTAGGTTACCTAGCGGGCACTTGGATTATGTACATTCCCTAGTGGGCACTTGGACTATCCAGGTTAACTAGCGGACACTTGGACTATCTAGGTTAACTAGTGGGCCCTTGGACTATGTACGTTCCCTAGCGGGCACTTGGACTATCTATGTTACCTAGCGGGCACTTGGACTATGTATGTTTCCTAGCGGGTACTTGGACTAGATATGTTCCCTAGCGGGCACTTGGTCTATCTAGGTTAACTAGCGGGCACTTGGACTATCTAGGTTAACTAGTGAGCACGTGGACTATCTAGGTTAACTAGCGGGCATTTGAACTATTAGGGCCCCTAGCGGGCATTTGGACTATATTGGTTACCTAGCGGGCAGTTGGACTATGTAGGTTAACTAGCGGGCACTTGGACTATCTAGGTTAACTAGCAGGCCTTTGGACGATGTAGGTTAACTAGCGGTCCCTTGGAATATGTAGGTTAACTAGCGGGCCCTTGGACTATGTAGGTTACCTAGCGGGCACTTGGACGATCTAGGTTAACTAGCGGGTACTTGGACTTTGTAGGTTAACTATCGGGTCCTTGCACTATGTGGATTAACTAGCGGCACTTGGACTATCTACATTAACTAGCGGGCCCTTGGACTATGTAGATTCCCTAGCGAGCACTTGGACAATGTATGTTCCAGCGCGGGCACTTGGAATATGTAGGTTCCCTGGCAGGCACTTGGACTATGTAAGTTCCAGAGTGGGCACTTGGACTAACTAGATTCCCGAGCGGGCACTTGTACTATGTAGATTAACTAGCGGACACTTGGACGATCTAGGTTAACTAGCGGGTACTTGGACTATGTAGGTTAACTAGCGGGCCCTTGAACTCTGTAGATTAACTAGCGGAACTTGGACTATCTACATTAACTAGAGGGCCCTTGGACTATGTAGATTCCCTAGCGGGCACTTGGACTATGTATGTTCCCTAGCGGGCACTTGGGCTATGTATGTTCCCTATGGACACTTGAACTATGTAAGTTAACTACCGGGCACTTGGACTATGTAGGTTAACTAGCGGGCCCTTGGACTATCTAGGTTACCTAGCGGGCCCTTGGACTATGTAGATTAACTAGCGGCATTTGGACTATCTACGTTAACTAGCGGGCCCTTGGACTATGTAGATTCCCTAGCGGGCATTTGGACTGTATAGATATACTAGCGGGCACTTAGACTTTGTAGGTTACCTAGCAGACACTTGGACTATCTAGGTTACCTAGCTGGCACTTGAACTATCTTCGTTACCTAACGGGCACTTGGACTATGTAGGTTCCCTAGCGGGCACTTGGATTATGTATGTTCCCTATCGGGCACTTGGACTATGTAGGGTACCTAGCGGGCACTTGGACTATGTAGGTTCCCTATCGGGCACTTGGAGAATGTAGGTTAACTAGGGGGCACTAGGACTATGTAGGTTTCCTAGCGGGCCCTTGGACTACCTAGGTTACCGAGCGGGCATTTGGACTATGTATGCTCCCTAGTGGTCATTTGGACTATATAGATTACCTAGCGGGCACTTAGACTATCTAGGTTACCTAGCTGGCACTTGAACTACCTTCGTTACCTAGCGGGTACTTGGAGTATGTAGGTTACCTACCGGGCTGTTGGACTATCTAGGTTACCTAGCGGGGACTGGGACTATCTAGGTTAACTAACGGGCACTTGGAGTATGTAGGTTCCCTAGCGGGCCCATGGACTATTTAAGTTCCCTAGTGGGCACTTGGACTATGTGGGTTCCCTAGCGGGTATTTGGACTATCTAGGTTACCTAACGGGCACTTGGACAATGTAGGTTCCCTAGCGGGCACTTGGATTATGTAGGTTGCCTATCGGGCACTTGTACTATGTAGGTTAACTAGCGGGCATTTGGACTATGTAGGTTACCTAGCAGGCACTTGGACTATGTAGGTTCCCTATCGGGCATTTTGACTATGTAGGTTACCTAGCGGGCCCTTGGACTATCTAGGTTACCTAGGGGGAACCTGGACTATGTAGGTTAACTACTGGGCACTTGGACTACCTAGGCTACTTAGCAGGCACTTGGACTATCTAGGTTACCTAGCGGGCACTTGGACTATGTACGTTCCCTAGCGGGCACTTGGACTATCTATGTTACCTAGCGGGCACTTGGACTATGTACGTTTCCTAGCGGGTACTTGGAGTAGATAGGTTCCCTAGCGGGCACTTGGTCTATCTAGGTTAACTAGCGGGCACTTGGACTATCTAGGTTAACTAGCGCGCACTTGGACTATCTAGGTTAACTAGCGGGCATTTGGACTATTAGGGCCCCTAGCAAGCATTTGGTCTATATTGGTTACCTAGCGGTCATTTGGACCATGTAGGTTAACGAACGGGCACTTGGACTATGTAGGTAACCTAGTGGTCACTTGAACTGTCTAGGTTACCTCGCGGACACTTGGACTATGTAGGTTAACTAGCGGGCACTTGGACTATCTAGGTTAACTAACGGGCCCTTGGACGATGTTGGTTAACTAGCGGGCCCTTGGACTATGTAGGTCAACTAGCGGGCCCTTGGACTATGTAGGTTACCTAGCGGGCCCTTGGACGATGTAGGTTAACTAGCGGGTACTTGGACTATGTAGGTTAACTAGCAGGCCCTTGGACTATGTTGATTAACTAGCGGCACTTGGACTATCTACGTTAACTAGCGGGCCCTTGGACTATGTAGATTCCCTAGCGGGCACTTGGACTATGTATGATCCAGCGCGGGCACTTGGACTATGTAGGTTCCCTAGCAGGCACTTGGACTATGTAGGTTCTAGAGCGGGCACTTGGACTAACTAGATTCCCGAGCGGGCTCTTGTACTAGGTAGATTAACTAGCGGACACTTGGACGATCTAGGTTAACTAGTGGGTACTTGGACTATGTAGGTTAACTAGCGGGCCCTTGAACTATGCAGATTAACTAGCGGAACTGGGACTATCTACATTAACTAGCGGGCCCTTGGACTATGTAGATTCCCTAGCGGGCACTTGGACTATGTATGTTCCCTAGCGGGCACTTGGGCTATGTATGTTCCCTATGGACACTTGAACTATGTAAGTTAACTACCGGGCACTTGGACTATGTAGGTTAACTAGCGGGCCCTTGGACTATCTAGGTTACCTAGCGGGCCCTAGGACTATGTAGATTAACTAGCAGCATTTGGACTATCTACGTTAACTAGCGGGCCCTTGGACTATGGAGATTCCCTAGCGGGCATTTGGACTATATAGATATACTAGCGGGCACTTAGACTTTGTAGGTTACCTAGCAGACACTTGGACTATCTAGGTTACCTAGCTGGCACTTGAACTATCTTCGTTACCTAGCGGGTACTTGGAGTATGTAGGTTACCTAGCGGGCACTTGGACTATGTAGGGTACCTAGCGGGCACTTGGACTATGTAGGTTCCCTATCGGGCACTTGGAGAATGTAGGTTAACTAGGGGGCACTAGGACTATGTAGGTTTCCTAGCGGGCCCTTGGAATACCTAGGTTACCGAGCGGGCATTTGGACTATGTATGCTCCCTAGTGGTCATTTGGACTATATAGATTACCTAGCGGGCACTTAGACTTTGTAGGTTACCTAGCGGGCACTTAGACTATCTAGGTTACCTAGCTGGCACTTGAAATATCTTCGTTACCTACCGGGTACTTGGAGTATGTAGGTTACCTAGCGGGCACTTGGACTATCTAGGTTACCTAGCGGGGACTGGGACTATCTAGGTTAACTAACGGGCACTTGGACTTTGTAGGTTCCCTAGCGGGCCCATGGACTATTTAAGTTCCCTAGCGGGCACTTGGACTATGTGGGTTCCCTAGCGGGCATTTGGACTATCTAGGTTACCTAACGGGCACTTGGACAATGTAGGTTCCCTAGCGGACACTTGGATTATGTAGGTTGCCTATCGGGCACTTGTACTATGTAGGTTAACTAGCGGGCATTTGGACTATGTAGGTTACCTAGCATGCACTTTGACTATGTAGGTTCCCTATCGGGCATTTTGACTATGTAGGTTACCTAGCGGGCCCTTGGACTATCTAGGTTACTAGGGGGAACCTGGACTATGTAGGTTAACTACTGGGCACTTGGACTACCTAGGTTACTTAGCAGGCACTTGGACTATCTATGTTACCTAGCGGGCACTTGGACTATGTACGTTCCCTAGCGGGCACTTGGACTATCTATGTTACCTAGCGGGCACTTGGACTATGTACGTTTCCTAGCGGGTACTTGGACTAGATAGGTTACCTAGGGGGCACTTGGACTGTGTACGTCCCCTAGTGGGCACTTGGACTATCTAGGATAACTAACGTGCACTAGGACTATCTACGTTAACTAGCGGGCCCTTGGACTATGTAGATTCCCTAGCGGGCACTTGGACTATGTATGATCCAGTGCGGGCACTTGGACTATGTAGGTTCCCTAGCAGGCACTTGGACTATGTAGGTTCTAGAGCGGGCACTTGGACTAACTAGATTCCCGAGCGGGCTCTTGTACTAGGTAGATTAACTAGCGGACACTTGGACGATCTAGGTTAACTAGTGGGTACTTGGACTGTGTAGGTTAACTAGCGGGCCCTTGAACTATGCAGATTAACTAGCGGAACTTGGACTATCTAGGTTAACTAGCGAGCACTTGGACTATCTAGGTTAACTAGCGGGCACTTGGACTATGTACGTTTCCTAGCGGGTACTTGGACTAGATAGGTTCCCTAGCGGGCACTTGGTCTATCTAGGTTAACTAGCAGGCACTTGGACTATCTAGGTTAACTAGCGAGCACTTGGACTATCTAGGTTAACTAGCGGGCATTTGGATTATTAGGGCCCCTAGCAAGCATTTGGACTATATTGGTTACCTAGCGGTCATTTGGACTATGTAGGTTAACGAACGGGCACTTGGACTATGTAGGTAACCTAGTGGTCACTTGAACTGTCTAGGTTACCTCGCGGGCACTTGGAATATGTAGGTTAACTAGCGGGCACTTGGACTATCTAGGTTAACTAGCGGGCCCTTGGACGATGTAGGTTAACTAGCGGGCCCTTGGACTATGTAGGTCAACTAGCGGGTCCTTGGACTATGTAGGTTACCTAGCAGGCACTTGGACGATCTAGGTTAACTAGCGGGTACTTGGACTATGTAGGTTAACTAGCAGGCCCTTGGACTATGTTGATTAACTAGCGGCACTTGGACTATCTACGTTAACTAGCGGGCCCTTGGACTATGTAGATTCCCTAGCGGGCACTTGGACTATGTATGATCCAGCGCGGGCACTTGGACTATGTAGGTTCCCTAGCAGTCACTTGGACTATGTAGGTTCTAGAGCGGGCACTTGGACTAACTAGATTCCCGAGCGGGCTCTTGTACTATGTAGATTATCTAGCGGACACTTGGACGATCTAGGTTAACTAGTGGGTACTTGGACTATGTAGGTTAACTAGCGGGCCCTTGAACTATGTAGATTAACTAGCGGAACTTGGACTATCTACATTAACTAGCGGGCCCTTGGACTATGTAGATTCCCTAGCGGGCACTTGGACTATGTATGTTCCCTAGCGGGAACGTGGACTATGTATTTTCCCTATGGACACTTGAACTATGTAAGTTAACTACCGGGCACTTGGACTATGTAGGTTAACTAGCGGGCCCTTGGACTATCTAGGTTACTTAGCGGGCACTTGGACTATGTAGGTAAGCTAGCGGGCACTTGGACAGTCTAGGTTACCTAGCGGGCACTTGGACTTCTAGGTTAACGAACGGGCACTTGGACTATGTATGTTGCATAGCGGGCAATTGGACTATCAGTTTAGGTAATGGGCACTTGGACTATCTAGGTTACCTAGTGGGAACTTGGACTATGTAGGTTACCTTGCGGGCACTAGGACTATCTAGGTTACTTAACGGGCACTTGAACTGTCTAGGTTTCTTAGCGAGCACTTGGACGATCTAGGGTAACTAGAAGTCATTTGGACTATCTAGGTTAACTAGCGTGCACTTGGACTAATTAGGTTAACTAGCGGGCAATTGGATGATCAATGTTAACTAGCGGGCACTTGGACACTCTAGGTTAACTAACAGGCACTAGGAATATCTAGGTTAACTAGCGGGGACTAGGACTATCAAAGTTAACAAGTGAGCCCTTGGACTATGTAGGCTAACTAGCGGGCCCTTGGACTATCTAGGTTAACTAACGGGCACTTGGTATATGCAGGTAACCTAGCGGGCACTTGGACTGTCTAGGTTACCTAGCGGGCACTTGGACTTCTAGGTTAACGAACGGGCACTTGGACTATGTACGTTGCTTAGCGGGCACTTGGACTATCTAGGTTAGGTAACGGGCACTTTGAGTATCTAGGTTACCTAGCGGGCACTTGGACTATCTAGGTTAGGTAACGGGCACTTTGACTATCTAGGTTACCTAGCGGGCACTTGGACTATGTAGGTTAACTAGCGAGCAGTTGGACTATCTAGTTTAACTAGCGGACCTTGGACTACGTAGGTTAACTAGCGTGCACTTGGACTATCTAGGGTAACTAGCGGGCACTTGGATGCTCAATGTTAACTAGCGGTCACTTGGACTATCTAGGTTAGCTAACGGGCACTTGACTAAGTACGTCCCCTAGTGGGCACTTGGACACTCTAGGTTAACTAACGGGCAGTAGGACTATCTAGGTTAACTAGCGGACACTTGGACTATCTAGGTTACCTAGCTGGCACTAGGACTATGAAGGATCCCTATCGGGCACTAGGATTATCTAGGTTACCTAGCGGGCACTTGGACTATGTAGGTTAAGTAGAGGGCATTTGGACTGTATAGGCTCCCTAGCGTTTATTTGGACTATAAAGATTATTTAGCGGGCACTTAGACTTTGTAGGTTACCTAGCGGGCACTTGGACTATCTAGGTTACCTAGCAGGCACTTGAACTATCTACGTTACCTAGCGGGTACTTGGAGTATGTAGGTTACCAACGGGCTGTTGGACAATCTAGGTTACCTAGCGGGCACTTGGACTATCTAGGTTAAGTAACGGGCACTTGGACTATGTAGGTTCCCTAGCGGGCAATTGGATTATGTAGGTTCCGTGTCGGGCACTTGGGCTATGTAGGTTAACTAGCGGGCATTTGGAACATGTTGGTTACCTAGCGGGCACTTGGACTATGTAGGTTCCCTATCGGGCACTTGGAGAATGTAGGTTAACTAGGGGGCACTAGGACAATGTAGGTTACCTAGCGGGACCTTGGACTATCTAGGTTACCTAGGGGGAACCTGGACTATGTAGGTTAACTAGTGGGCACTTGGACTATCTAGGTTACCTAGCAGGCACTTGGACTATGTACGTTCCCAAACAGGCCCTACGTTACCTAGCGGGCACTTAGACTATGTACGTTACCTATCGGGCACTTGGAGTATGTACGTTTCCTAGCGGGTACTAGGACTAGATAGGTTCCCTAGCGGGCACTTGGTCTATCTAGGTTAACTAGCGGGCACTTGGACTATCTAGGTTAACTAGCGGACATTTGGACTATTAGGGCCCCTAGCGGGTATTTGGATTATATTGGTTACCTAGCGGGCACTTGGACTATGTAGGTTAGGTAACGGGCACTTGGACTATCTAGGTTACCTAGCGGGAACTTGGACAATTTAGGTTACCTAGCGGGCCCTTGGACTATGTAGGTTACCTTGCGGGCAATTGGACGATCTAGGTTAACGAACGTGCACTTGGACTATGTAGGTAACCTAGCGGGCACTTGGACTATCTAGGTTAAGGAATGGGCACTTGGACTATGTAGGTTACCTAGCAGGCACTTGGACTATCTAGGTTAGCTTACAGGAACTTGGAATATCTAGGTTACCTAGCGGGCACTTGGATTATGTAGGTTACCTTGCGGGCACTTGGACTATCTAGGTTACCTAACGGGAACTTGGACTATGTAGGTTAACAAGCGGACTCTTGCATGATCTAGGTTAACTAGCGGGCACTTGGAATATCTAGGTTAACTAGTGGGCCCTTGGACTATATAGGTTATCTAGCGGGCACTTGGACTATCTAGGTAAACTAGCGGGTTCTGGACTATGTAGGTTAACTAGCGGGCACTTGTACAATGCAGGTTCCCTAGTGGGCACTTTGACTATGTAGGTTCCCTAGCGGGCACTTGGACTATATATGTTCCCTACGGGCACTTGGACTATCTAAGTTCCCTAACAGGCACTTGGAATATGTAGGTTCCCTATCGGGCACTTGGACTATGTAGGTTCCTCAGCGGGCACTTGGACTATGTAGGTTCCCTATCGGGCACTTGGACTATCTAGGTTAACTAGCGGGCACTTGGACGATCTAGGTTAACTAGCGGGCACTTGTACGATGCAGGTTCCCTAGCGGGCACTTTGACTATGTAGGTTCCCTAGCGGGCACTTGGACTATATATGTTCCCTACGGGCACTTGGACTATCTAAGTTCCCTAACAGGCACTTGGAATATGTAGGTTGCCTATCGGGCACTTGGACTATGTAGGTTCTTCAGCGGGCACTTGGACTACGTAGGTTCCCTATCGGGCACTTGGACTATCTAGGTTAACTAGCGGGCACTTGGACGATCTAGGTTAACTAGCGGGCACTTGTACGATGCAGGTTCCCTAGCGGGCACTTTGACTATGTAGGTTCCCTAGCGGGCACTTGGACTATATAGGTTCCCTACGGGCACTTGGACTATCTAGGTTCCCTAACGGGCACTTGGAATATGTAGGTTCCCTATCGGGCACTTGGACTATGTAGGTTCCTCAGCGGGCACTTGGACTATGTAGGTTAACTAGCGGGCACTTGGACTATGTAGGTTAACTAGCAGCCACTTGAACTATCAGGTTAACCAGCGGTCACTTGGACTATGTAGGTAACCTAGCGGGAACTTGGACTGTCTAGGTTACCTAGTGGGCACTTGGACTATCTAGGATAACAAACGGGCACTTGGACTATGTACGTCCCCTAGCGGGCACTTGGAATATCTAGGTTAACTAGAGGGCACTTGGACTATGTAGGTTAACTAGCGGGCACTTGGACTATCTAGGTTAAGTAGAGGACCTTGGTCTATGTAGGTTAACTAGCGGGCACTTGGACTATCTAGATTAACTAGCGGGCACTTGGATGATGCAGGTTCCCTAGCGGGCACTTGGACTATCTAGGTTCCCTAGCGGGCACTTAGACTATGTAAGTCCCTTAGCGGGCGCTTGGACTATGTAGGTTCCCTATTGCGCACTTGGACTATGTAGGTTAACTTGCGGGCCCTTGGACTATGTAGGTTAACTAGCGAGCACTTAGACTATCTAGGTTACCTAGCAGGCACTTGGACTATGTACGTCCCCTAGTGGGCACTTGGACTATCTAGGATAACTAACGGGCACTTGGACTATCTAGGTTAACGTACGGGCACTTGGACTATCTAGGTTACCTAGCGGGCACTTGGACTATGTAGGTTACCTTGCGGGCACTTGGACTATCTAGGTTACCTAACGGGCACTTGGACTATGCAGGATACCTAGTGGGCCCTTGGACTATATAGGTTAACGAACGGGCACTTGGACTATGTAGGTTACCTAGCAGGCACTTGGACTGTCTAGGGTACCTAGCAGGCACTTGGACTATCTAGGTTAACATACGGGCACTTGGACTATCTAGGTTACCTAGCGGGCACTTGGACTATCTAGGTTACCTAACGGGCACTTGGACTATCTAGGTTACCTAGTGGGCACTTGGACTCTAAAGGTTACCTTGCGGGCCCTTGGACTATGTAGGTTACCTAGCGGGCACTTGGACTATCTATGCTATTAACGGGCACTTGGACTATGTAAGTAACCTAGCGGGCACTTGGACAGTCTAGGTTACGTAGCGGGCACATGGACTTCTAGGTTAACGAACGGGCACTTGGACTATGTAGATTAGGTAGCGGGCACTTGGACTATCTATGCTATTAACGGGCACTTGGACTATGTAGGTAACCTAGCGGGCACTTAGACAGTCTTGGTTACCTAGCGGGCACTTGGACTATCTAGGTTAACGAACGGGCACTTGGGCTATCTAGGTTAGGTAACGGGCATTTGGACTATCTAGGTTACCTAGCGGTAACTTGGACAATGTAGGTTACCTAGGGGGAACTTGGACTATCTAGGTTACCTAACGGGCACTTGGACTATCTCGGTTACATAGCGGGTACTTGGAGTATGTAGGTTACCTAGCGGGCCTTTGGACTATGTAGGTTACCTTGCGGGCACTTGGACTATCTAGGTAAACTAGCGGATTCTGGACTATGTAGATTAACTAGCGGGCATTTGGACAATGCAGGTTCCCTTGCGGGCACTTTGACTATGTAGGTTCCCTAGCGGGCACTTGGACTATATATGTTCCCTACGGGCACTTGGACTATCTAAGTTCCCTAACAGGCACTTGGAATATGTAGATTCCCTATCGGGCACTTGGATTATGTAAGTTCCCTAGCGGGCACTTGGACTCTGTGGGTTTCCTGGCGGGCATTTGGGCTCTATCGGTTCCCTAGCGGGAACTTGGATTTTGTAGGTTCCCTAACGGCCACTTGGACTATGTAGGTTAACTAGAGGGCATTTGGACTATGTAGGTAACTTTGCGGGCACTTGGACTCTGTAGGTTCCCTATCGGGAACTTGGAGAATGTAGGTTAACTAGGGGGCACTAGGACTATGTAGGTTACCTAGCGGGCCCTTGGAATATCTAGGTTACCTAGCTGGCATTTGGACTATGTAGGCTCCCTAGCGGTCATTTGGACTATATAGATTACCTAGCGGGCACTTAGAATTTGTAGGTTACCTAGCGGGCACTTGGACTATCTAGGTTACCTAGCGGGCACTAGGACTATCTAGGTTAACTAAAAGTCACTTGGAGTATGTAGGTTCCCTAGCGGGCCCTTGGACTATGTGGGTTACCTAGCGGGCATTTGGACTATCTAGGTTACCTAACGGGCACTTGGACTATGTAGGTTCCCTAGCGGGCACTTGGATTATGTAGGTTCCCTATCGGGCAGTTGGAATATGTAGGTTAACTAGCGGACATTTGGACTATGTAGGTTACCAAGCGGGCACTTGGACTATCTAGATTACCTAGGGGGAACCTGGACTATGGAGGTTAACTAGTGGGCACTTGGACTATCTAGGTTACCTAGCAGTCACTTGGACTATGTAGGTTAACTAGCGGGCACTTGGACTATCTAGGTTACCTAGCGGGCACTTGGGCTATGTACGTTCCCTATCAGGCACTTTGACTATCTACGTTACCTAGCGGGCACTTGGACTATGTACGTTACCTAGGGGGCACTTGGACTATGTACGTTTCCTAGCGGGTACTTGGACCATCTACGTTAACTAGCGGGCACTTGGACTATGTAGGTTCCCTATGGGGCACTTGGACTAGATAGGTTCCCTAGGGGGCACTTGGTCTATCTAGGTTAACTAGCGGGCACTTGGAATATCTAGGTTTACTAGCTGGTTCTTGGACTATGTAGGTTAACTAGCAGGCACTTGAACAATCTAGGTTAACTAGCGGGCACTTGCACAATGCAGCTTCCCTAGCGGGCACTTTGACTATGTAGGTTTCCTAGCGGGCACTTGGACTATATAGGTTCCCAACGGGCACTTGGACTATCTAGGTTCCCTAACGGGCACTTGGAATATGTAGGTTCCCTATCGGGCACTTGGACTATGTAGGTTAACTAGCGGGCACTTGGATGATCAATGTTAACTAGCGGGCACTTGGACTATCTTGGTTAATTAGCGGGCACTTGTACAATGCAGGTTCCCTAGCGGGCACTTTGACTATGTAGGTTCCCTAGCGGGCACTTGGACTATATAGGTTCCCTATGGGCACTTGGACTATATTGGTTCCCTATGGGCACTTGGACTATCCAGGTTCCCTAACGGACACTTGGAATATGTAGGTTCCCTCTCGGGCACTTGGACTATGTAAGTTCCCTAGCGGGCACTTGGACTATGTGGGTTTCTTGGCGGGCATTTGTACTATCTAGGTTACCTACCGGGCACTTGGACTCTGTAGGTTCCCTAGCGGGCACTTGGAGTATCTACATTAGCTAACAGGAACTTGGACTATCTAGGTTACCTAGCGGGCACTTGGACTATCTAGGTTATCTAACGGGCACTTTGACTACCTAGGTTACCTAGCGGGCACTTGGACTATCTTAGTTAGCTAAAATGAACTTGGACTATCTAGGTTACTTAGCGGGCACTAGGACTATGTAGGTTACCTAACGGGCACGTGGACTATGTAGGATAACTAGCGGACACTTGGACGATCTAGGTTAACTAGCCGGCACTTGGAATATCTAGGTTAACTAGCGGGCACTTGGACTATCTAGGTTAACTAGCGGGTTCTTGGACTATGTAGGTTAACTAGCGGGCCCTTGGACTATGTAGGTTAACAAACGGGCACTTGGACGATCTAGGTTAACTAGCGGGCAATTGGACTATCTAGTTTAACTAGCGGGCACTTGGACTATCTAGGTTAACTAGCGGGCACTTGGACAATGCAGGTTCCCTAACGGGCACTTTGCCTATGTAGGTTCCCTAGCGGGAACTTGGACTATATAGGTTCCCTATGGGCACTTGGACTCTCTAGTTTCCCTAAAGGGCACTTGGATTATGTAGGTTCCCTAGCGGGCACTTGGACTATGCAGATTCCGTATCGGGCACTTGGACTATGTAGGTTATCTAGCAGGCCCTTGGACTCTCTAGGTTACCTGGCGAGCACTTGGACGATGCAGGTTCCCTAGTGGGCACTTGGCCTGTCTAGGTTCCCTAACGGGCACTTGGACTGTGTAGGTTCCATAGGGGGCACTTGGACTATATAGGTTCCCTATTGGGCATTTGGACTATGTAGGTTTGTATCGGGCATTGGGACTATGTAGGTTAACTACCGGGCACTTGGACTATGTAGGTTACCTAGCGGGCACTTGATCTATGTACATACCCTAGCTGGCACTTGGACTATGTAGGTTACCTAGCGGACCCTTAGACTATCTAGGTTAGCTAGCGGGCACTTGAACTATGTAGGTTAACTAGGGGGCCCTTAGACTATCTAGGTTAGCTAACGGACACTTGGACAATATAGGTTAATTAGCCCGTACTTGGCTATGTAGGTCAACTAACGGGCCCTTGGACTATCTAGGTTAGCTAAGGGGCACTTGGATTATGTAGGTTAACTAGCGGGCACTTGGAAAATGTAGGTTAACTAGCGGACACTTGGACGATCTAGGTTAACTAGCGGGCCCTTTCACTATGTAGGTTAACCAACGGTCCCTTGGACTATGTAGGTTAACTAGCGGGCACTTGGACGATCTAGGTTAACTAGGGGGCACTTGGACTATGTAGGTTAGCTAGCGGGCACTTGAAATATGTAGGTTAACTAGTGGGCCCTTAGACTATCTAGGTTAGCTAGCGGGCACTTGGACTATGTAGGTTAAAGAACGGGTATTTCGACTATGTAGGTGCCCTAGCGGGCATTTGGACTATATAGATTACCTAGGGGGCACTTGGACATTGTAGGTTACATAGCGGGCACTTGGACTATCTAGGTTACCTAGCGTGCGCTTGAACTATCTACGTTACCTAGCGGGTACTTGGACTATCTAGGTTAACTAGCGGGCACTTGGACTATCTAGGTTAACTAACGGGCACTTGGACTATGTAAGTTCCCTAGCGGGCACTTGGATTATGTAGGTTCCCTATCAGGCACTTGGACTATGTAGGTTACTAGCGGGCATTTGGACTATGTAGGTTACCTAACGGGCACTTGGACTATCTAGGTTATGTAACGGGCACTTGGACTATCTAGGTTACCTAGTGGGAACTTGGACTATGTAGGTTACTTAGCGGGCACTTTGACTATCTTGGTTATTTAGCGGGCACTTGGACTATGTATGTTAACTAGCGGACACTTGGACGAACTAGGTTAAGGAGCGGGTCCTTGGACTATGTAGGTTACCTAGCAGGCACATGGACTATCTAGGTTAGCTAACAGGAACTTGGACTATCTAGGTTACCTAGCCGGCACTTTGACTATTTAGGTCACCTAGCGGGCACTTGGACTATCTAGGTTACCTAACGGGCAATTGGACTATGCAGGTAACCTAGCGGGCACGTGGACTGTCTAGGTTACCTAGCGGCGACATGGATTTCTAGGTTAACGAACGGGCACTTGTACTATGTATGTTGCCTAGCGGGTACTTGGACGATCTATGTTAGGTAACGGGCACTAGGACTATCTAGGTTACCTAGCGGGAACTAGGACTATGTAGGTAACCTAGCGAGCACATGGACTATCTAGGTTTCTTAACGGGCACTTGGACGATCTAGGTTAACTTGCGGGCACTTGGATTATTTAGGTTAACTAGCGGGCACTTGGACTATCTAAGTTAACTAGCGGGTACTTGGGCGATGCAGGTTCTCTAGCGGGCACTTGGACTATCTAGGTTCCCTAACGGCCACTTGGACTATGTAGGTTCCCTAGCGGGCACTTGGACTATGTAAGTCCCTTAGCGGGCACTTGGACTATGTTTGTTTCCTATCTGGCACTTGGACTATGGTGGTTAACTAGCGGGCCCTTGGACTATGTAGGTTAACTAGCGGGCACTTAGACTATCTAGGTTACCTAGCGGGCACTTGGACTATGTACATACCCTAGCGGGCACTTGGACTATCTAAGTTACCTAGCGGGCACATGGACTATGTACGTCCCCTAGTGGGCACTTGGACTATCTAAGTTACTTAGCGGGCACTTGGACTATGTAGGTTAACTAGAGGGCACTGGGAATATGTAGGTTAACTAGCGGACACTTGGACGATCTAGGTTAACTAGCGGGCCCTTGCACTATGTAGGTTAACTAGCGGGTCCTTGGATTATGTAGGTTTACTAGCAGGCACTTGGACTATCTAGGTTAACTAGCGGGCACTTGGACTATGTAGTTTCCCTAGCGGGCATTTGGACTATTTAGGTTACCTAGCGGGAAATTGGACTATGTAGGTTGCCTAGCGGGCACTTGGATTATGTAGGTTCCCTATCGGGCACTTGGACTATGTAGGTTAACTAGCGGGCACTTGGATTGTCAAGGTTACCTAGTGGGCACTTTGAAGATCTAGGTTAGCAAACGGGCACTTGGAATATGTAGGTTACCTAGCAGGCACTTGGACTGTCTAGGTTACTTAGCAGGCACTTGGACTATCTAGGTTAACGAACGGGCACTTGGACTATGTGGTTACCTAGCGGGCACTTGGACTATCTCTGTTAGCTAACGGGCACTTGGACTATCTAAGTTACCTAGTTGGCACTTGGACTACGTAGGTTCCCTAGCGGGCACTTGGTCTCTGTATGTTCCCTAGCGGGCACTTGGACTATGTATGTTCCCTACGGACACTTGAACTATGTAAGTTAACTACCGGGCACTTGGACTATGTAGGTTAACAAGCGGGCCCTTGGACTATCTAGGTTACCTAGCGGGCACTTGGACTACGTAGGTTAACTACCGGGCACTTGCACTATCTAGGTTCCCGAACGGGCATTTGGACTATGTAGGTAACCTAGCAGGCACTTGGACAGTCTAGGTTACCTAGCGGGTACTTGGACTTATAGGTTAACGAACGGGCACTTGGACTATGTATGTTGAGTAGCGGGCAATTGGACTATCAAGGTTAGGTAACGGGCACTTGGACTATCTAGGTTACCTAGCGGGAACTAGGACTATGTAGGTAACCTAGTGGGCACTTGGACTATCTAGGTTACCTAACGGGCACTTGGACTATCTAGGTTACGTAGCGGGAACTTGGACTATGTAGGTTACCTAGCGGGCACTTGGACTATCTAGGTTACCTAACGGGCACTTGGACTATCTAGGTTTCTTAGCGGGCACTTGGACTATGTAGGTTAACTAGCGGGACCTTCGACTATCTAGGTTACCTAGTGGGCACTTGAACTATGTAGGTTACGTAGCGGGCACGTGGACTATCTAGGTTAACGAAAGGGCACTTGGACTGTGTAGGTTACCTAGCGGGCACTTGGATTTTCTAGGTTAGCTAACAGGAACTTGGAATATCTAGGTTACCTAGCGGGCACTTGGACTATGTAGGTTACCTTGCTGGCACTTGTACTATCTATGTTACCTAACTGGAAGTTGGACAATGTAGGTAAACTAGCGGGCACTTGGAATATCTAGGTTAACTAGCGGGCTCTTGGAGTATGTAGGTTAACTAACGGGCACTTGGACTATCTAGGTTAACTAGCGGGTTCTTGGACTATGTAGGTTAACTAGCAGGCAATTGGACTATCTAGGTTAACTAGCAGACCGTGGACTATGTAGGTTAACTAGCGGGCACTTGGACTATCTAGGTTAACTAGCGGGCACTTGGACTATCTAGGTTAACTAGCGGGCACTTGCACAATACTGGTTCCCTAGCGGGCACTTTGACTATGTAGGTTCCCTAGCGGGCAGTTGGACTATATAGGTTCCCTACGGGCACTTGGACTATGTAGGTTCCCTATCAGGCACTTGGACTATGTAGGTTCCCTATCGGGCACTTGGACTATGTAGGTTCCGCAGCGGGCACTTGGACTATGTAGGTTCCCTATCAGGCACTTGGACTATGTAGGTTAACTAGTGGGCACGTGGATGATCAATGTTAACTAGTGGGCACTTTGACTATCTAGGTTAACTAGCGGGCAATTGGACTATCTAGGTTAATTAGCGTGCACTTGTACAATGCAGGTTCCCTAGCGGGCATTTTGACTATGTAGGTTACCTAGCGGGCACTTGGACTATATAGGTTCCCTATGGGCACTTGGACTATGTAGGTTCCCTAACGGGCACTTGGACTATGTAGGTTCCTCAGCGGGCACTTGGACTATGTAGGTTAACTAGCGGGACCTTGGACTATCTAGGTTACCTAGCGGGCACTTGAACTATGTACATACCCTAGCGGGTACTTGGACTATCTAGGTACCCTAACGGGCACTTGGAATATGTAGGTTCCCTATCGGGCACTTGGACTATGTAGGTTCCTCAGCGGGCACTTGGACTATGTAGGTTCCCTATCAGTCACTTGGACTATGTAGGTTAACTAGTGGGCATGTGGATGATCAATGTTAACTAGTGGGCACTTTGACTATCTAGGTTAACTAGCGGGCAATTGGACTATCTAGGTTAATTAGCGTGCACTTGTACAATGCAGGTTCCCTAGCGGGCACTTTGACTATGTAGGTTCCCTAGCGGGCACTTGGACTATATAGGTTCCCTATGGTATCTTGGACTATCTAGGTTCCCTAACGGGCACTTGGACTATGTAGGTTCCTCAGCGGGCACTTGGACTATGTAGGTTAACTAGCGGGACCTTGGACTATCTAGGTTACCTAGCGGGCACTTGAACTATGTACATATCCTAGCGGGCACTTGGACTATCTAGGTTAACTAGTGGGCACTTGGACTATCTAGATTAACTAGCGGGCACTTGGACTATGTAGGTTCCCTATCGGGCACTTGGACTATATAGGTTCCTCAGCGGGCACTTGGACTATGTAGGTTCCTTATCGGGCATTGGATTATGTAGGTTAACTAGCGGGACCTTGGACTATCTAGGTTACCTAGCGGGCACTTGGACAATCTAGGTTACCTAGCAGGCACTTCGACAATCTAGGTTACCTAGCGGGCACTTGAACTATGTACATACCCTAGCGGGCACTTGGACTATCTAGGTTACCTAGCGGACACTTGGACAATATACGTTCCCTAGCGGGCACTTGGACTAGCTAGGTTAACTAGAGGGCCCTTGGTCTATGTAGGTTAACTAGCGGGCACTTGGATTATCTAGGTTAACTAGCGGGCACATGGACGATCTAGGTTAACTAGCGGGCACTTGGACAATCTAGATTAACTAGCGGGCACTTGGACGATGCAGGTTCCCTAGGGGGCACTTGGATTACTAAGTTCCCTAACGGGCATTTGGACTATGTAGGTTCCCTAACGGGCACTTGGACTATGTACGTCCCTTAGCGGGCACTTGGACGATGTAGGTTCCATAAAGGGCACTTGGACTATGTAGGTTAACTAGCGGGTCCTTGGACTATGTACGTTCCCTAGTGGGAACTTGGACTATCTAGGTTAACTAACGGGCTGTTGTACTATCTAGGTTACCTAGAGGGCACTTGGACTATGTAGGTTACCTAGCGGGCACTTGGACTATCTAGGTTACCTAACGGGCACTTGGACTGTCTATGTTACCTAACAGGCACTTGGACTATCTAGGTTACCTAGCGAGCACTTGGACTCTAAAAAGGTTACCTAGCGGGCACTTGGACTATCTATGTTATTAACGGGCACTTGGACAGTCTAGGTTACCTAGCGGGCACTTGGACAGTCTAGGTTACCTAGCGGGCACTTGGACTTCTAGGTTAACGAACGGGCACTTGTACTATGTAGGTTGCCTAGCGGGCACTTGGACTATCTAGGTTAGGTAACGGGCACTTGGACTATCTAGGTTACCTAGCGGGAACTTGCCTATGTAGGTTACCTAGCGGGCACTTGGACTATCTAGGTTACCTATCGGGCACTTGGACTATCTAGGTTACCTAGTGGGCACTTGGAATATGTAGGTTACCTTGCGGGCACTTGGACTATCTAGGTTACCTAACGGGAACTTGGACTATGTAGGTTAACTAGCGGACTCTTGGACGATCTAGGTTAACTAGCGGGCACTTGGTCTATCTAGGTTAACTAGCGGGCACTTGGACTATCTAGGTTAACTAGCGGGCATTTGGACTCTTAGGGCCCCTAGCGGGCATTTGGACTATATTTGTTACCTAGTGGGCACTTGGACTATGTAGGTTAACTAGCGGGCACTTGGACTATCTAGGTTAACTAGCAGGCCCTTGGACGATGTAGGTTAACTAGCGGTCCCTTGGACTATGTAGGTTAACTAGCGGGCCCTTGGACTATGTAGGTTACCTAGCGGACACTTGGACGATCTAGGTTAACTAGCGGGTACTTGGACTATGTAGGTTAATAGCGGGCCCTTGGACTATGTAGATTAACTAGCGGCACTTGGACTATCTACATTAACTAGCGGGCCCTTGGACTATGTAGATTCCCTAGCGAGCACTTGGACTATGTATGTTCCAGCGCGTGCACTTGGAATATGTAGGTTCCCTAGCAGGCACTTGGACTATGTAGGTTCCAGAGCGGGCACTTGGACTAACTAGATTCCTGAGCGGGCACTTGTACTATGTAGATTAACTAGCGGACACTTGGACGGTCTAGGTTAACTAGCGGGTACTTGGACTATGTAGGTTAACTAGCGAGCCCTTGAACTATGTAGATTAACTAGCGGAACTTGGACTATCTACATTAACTAGCGGGCCCTTGGACTATGTAGATTCCCTAGCGGGCACTTGGACTATGTATTTTCCCTAGCGGGCACTTGGGCTATATATGTTCCCTATGGGCACTTGAACTATGTAAGTTAACTACCGGGCACTTGGACTATGTAGGTTAACTAGCAGGCCCTTGGACGATGTAGGTTAACTAGCGCTCCCTTGGACTATGTAGGTTAACTAGCGGGCCCTTGGACTATGTAGGTTACCTAGCGGACACTTGGACGATCTAGGTTAACTAGCGGATACTTGGACTGTGTAGGTTAATAGCGGGCCCTTGGACTATGTAGATTAACTAGCGGCATTTGGACTATCTACATTAACTAGCGGGCCCTTGGACTATGTAGATTCCCTAGCGAGCACTTGGACTATGTATGTTCCAGCACGTGCACTTGGAATATGTAGGTTCCCTAGCAGGCACTTGGACTATGTAGGTTCCAGAGCGGGCACTTGGACTAACTAGATTCCCGAGTGGGCACTTGTACTATGTAGATTAACTAGCGGACACTTGGACGATCTAGGTTAACTAGCGGGCACTTGGACTATGTGGGTTTCCTAGCGGTCATTTGGACTATCTAGGTAACATAACGTGCACTTGGACTATGTAGGTTCCCTAGCGGGCACATGGATTATGTAGGTTCCCTATCGGGCACTTGGACTATGTAGGTTACCTAGCAGGCACTTGGACTATGTAGGTTACCTAGCGGGCCCTTGAACTATCTAGGTTACCTAAGGGGAACCTGGACTATGTAGGTTAACTAGTGGGCACTTGGACTATCTAGGTTACCTAGCAGGCACTTGGACTATGTAGGTTAACTAGCGAGCACTTGGACTATCTAGGTTAACTAATGGGCACTTGGACTATGTAGGTTCCCTAGCGGGCACATGGACTATGTAAGTTCCCTAGCGGGCACTTGGACTATGTGGGTTTCCTAGCGGGCATTTGGACTATCTAGGTTACCTAACGGGCACTTGGACTATGTAGGTTCCCTAGCGGGCACTTGGATTATGTAGGTTCCCTATCGGGCACTTGGACTATGTAGGTTACCTAGCGGGCACTTGGACTATGTAGGTTACCAGCGGGCCCTTGAACTATCTAGGTTACCTAGGGGGAACCTGGACTATGTAGGTTAACTAGTGGGCACTTGGACTATCTATGTTACCTAGCGGGCACTTGGACTATGTACGTTTCCTAGCGGGTACTTGGACTAGATATGTTCCCTAGGGGGCAGTTGGTCTATCTAGGTTAACTAGCGGGCACTTGGACTATCTAGGTTAACTAGTGAGCACTTGGACTATCTAGGTTAACAAGCGGGCATTTGGACTATTATGGCCCCTAGCGGGTATTTGGACTATATTGGTTACTTAGCGGGCACTTGGTCTATGTAGGTTAACTAGCGGGCACTTGGACTATCTAGGTTAACTAGCAGGCCCTTGAACGATGTAGGTTAACTAGCGGTCCCTTGGACTATGTAGGTTAATAGCGGGCCCTTGGACTATGTAGGTTACCTAGCGGGCACATGGACGATCTAGGTTAACTAGCGGGTACTTGGACTATGTAGGTTAACTAGCGGGCCCTTGGACTATGTAGATTAACTAGCGGCACTTGGACTATCTACATTAACTAGCGGGCCCTAGGACTATGTAGATTCCCTAGCGAGCACTTGGACTATGTATGTTCCAGCGCGGGCTCTTGGAATATGTAGGTTCCAGAGCGGGCACTTGGACTAACTAGATTCCCTAGCGGGCACTTGTACTATGTAGATTAACTAGCGGACACTTGGACGATCTAGGTTAAGTAGCGGGTACTTGGACTATGTAGGTTAACTTGCGGGCCCTTGAACTATGTAGATTAACTAGCGGAACTTGGACTATCTGCATTAACTAGCGGGCCCTTGGAGTATGTAGATTCCCTAGCGGGCACTTGGACTATGTATGTTCCCTAGCGGGCACTTGGGCTATGTATGTTCCCTATGGACACTTGAACTATGTAAGTTAACTACCGGGCACTTGGACTATGTAGGTTAACTAGCGGGCCCTTGGACTATCTAGGTTACCTAGCGGGCCCTTAGACTATGTAGATTAACTAGCGGCACTTGAACTATCTACGTTAACTAGCGGGCCCTTGGACTATGTAGATTCCCTGGCGGGCATTTGGACTATATAGATATACTAGTGGGCACTTACACTTTGTAGGTTACCTAGAGGACACTTGGACTATCTAGGTTAACTAGCGAGCACTTGGACTATCTAGGTTAACGAACGGGCACTTGGACTATGTAGGTATCCTAGTGGGCACTTGGATAGTCTAGGTTACCTAGCGGGCACTTGGACTATATAGGTTAACAAACGGGCACTTGGACTATGTAGGTTACCTAGCGGGCACTTGGACTATGTAGGATCCCTATCGGACATTTGGACTTCTTAGGTTACCTAGCGGGCACTTGGAATTTCTAGGTTAAGTAGCGGGCACTTGGACTATCTAGGTCAACTAGCGGGCCCTTGTACTATGTAGGTTAACTAGCGAGCACTTGGACTATCTAGGTTAACTAGCGGACCTTGAACTACGTAGGTTAACTAGCGTGCACTTGGACTATCTAGGGTAACTAGCAGGCACTTGGATGCTCAATGTTAACTAGCGGTCACTTGGACTATCTAGGTTAGCTAACGGGCACTTGGACTAAGTACGTCCCCTAGTGGGCACTTGGACACTCTAGGTTAACTAACGGGCACTAGGACTATCTAGGTTAACTAGCGGGCACTTGGACTATCTAGGTTACCTAGCTGGCACTAGGACTATGATGGTTCCCTAGCGGGCACTAGGATTATCTAGGTTACCTAGCGGGCACTTGGATTATGTAGGTTCCCTATCGGGGCCTTGGACTATGTAGGTTAACTAGAGGGCATTTGGACTATGTAGGTTACCTAGCAGGCACTTGGACTATGTAGGTTTCCTATCGGGTACTTGGAAAATGTAGTTTAACTACGGGGCACTAGGACTATGTAGGTTACCTAGCGGGCCCATAGACTATCTAGGTTACCTAGCGGGCATTTGGACTATGTAGGCTCCCTAGCGTTTATTTGGACTATATAGATTATTTAGCGGGCACTTAGACTTTGTAGGTTACCTAGCGGGCACTTTGACTATCTAGGTTACCTAGCAGGCACTTGAACTATCTACGTTACCTAGCGGGTACTTGGAGTATGTAGGTTACCTACCAGGCTGTTGGACAATCTAGGTTAACTAGCGGGCACATGGACTATCTAGGTTAACTAACGGGCACTTGGACTATGTAGGTTCCCTAGCGGGCACTTGGATTATGTAGGTTCCCTATCGGGCACTAGGACAATGTAGGTTACCTAGCGGGCCCTTGGACTATGTAGGTTACCTAGGGGGAACCTGGACTATGTACATTAACTAGTGGGCACTTGGACTATCTACGTTACCTAGCAGGCACTTGGACTATGTACGTTCCCAAGCAGGCCCTTGGACTCTCAACGTTACCTAGCGGGCACTTAGACTATGTACGTTACCTAGCGAGCACTTGGAGTATGTACGTTTCCTAGCGGGTATTTGGACTAGATTGGTTCCCTAGTGGGCACTTGGTCTATCTAGGTTAACTAGTGGGCACTTGGACTATCTAGGTTAACTAGCGGACATTTGGACTATTAGGGCCCCTAGCGGGCATTTGGACTATATTGGTTACCTAGCGGGCACTTGGACTATGTAGGTTAACGAAAGGGCACTTGGACTATGCAGGTAACCTAGTGGTCACTTCAAATGTCTAGGTTACCTCGCGGGCACTTGGACTATGTAGGTTAACTAGCGGGCACTTGGACTATCTAGGTTAACTAGCAGGCCCTTGGACGATGTAGGTTAACTAGCGGGCCCTTGGACTATGTAGGTTAACTAGCGGGCCCTTGGACTATGTAGGTGACATAGAGGGCACTTGGACGATCTACGTTAACTAGCGGGTACTTGGACTATGTAGGTTAACTAGCGGGCCCTTGGACTATGTAGATTAACTAGCGGCACTTGGACTATCTACATTAACTAGCGGGCCCTTGGACTATGTAGATTCCCTTGCGGGCACTTGAACTATATATGTTCCAGAGCGGGCACTTGGACTATCTAGGTTCCCTAGCGGGCACTTGTACTATGTGGGTTAATTAGCGGGCACTTGGACGATCTAGGTTAACTAGCGGGTACTTGGATTATGTAGGTTAACCAGCGGGCCCTTGAACTATGTAGATTAACTAGCGGCACTTGGACTATCTACATTAACTAGCGGGCACTTGGACTATGTAGGCTAACTAGGGGGGCCTTGGACTATGTAGGTTCCCTAGCGGGCACTTGGACTCTATATGTTCCCTACGGACACTTGAACTATGTAAGTTAACTACCGGGCACTTGGACTATGTAGGTTAACAAAAGGGCCCTTGGACTATCTAGGTTACCGAACGGGCATTTGGACTATGTAGGTAACCTAGCGGGCACTTGGGGAGTCTAGCTTACCTAGCGGGCACTTGGACTTCTAGGTTAAAGAACGGGCACTTGGACTATGTATGTTGCATAGCGGGCAATTGGACTATCTAGGTTAGGTAACGGGCACAAGAAGTATCTAGGTTACCTAGCTGGCACTTGAACTATCTACGTTATAGCGGGTTCTTGGAGTACGTAGGTTACCTAGCGGGCTGTTGGACTATCTAGTTTAACTAACGGACACTTGGCCTATGTAGGTTCCCTAGCGGGCCCTTGGACTATGTAAATTCCCTAGCGGGCACTTGGACTATGTGGGTTTCATGGCGGGCATTTGGACTATCTAGGTTACCTAACGGGCACTTGGACTATGTAGGTTCCCTAGCGGGCACTTGGATTATGTAGGTTCCCTATCGGGCACTTGGACAATATAGGTTACCTAGCGGGCACTTGGACTATGTAGGTTCCCTATCGGGCACTTGGAGAATGTAGGTTAACTAGGGGGCACTAGGACTATGTAGGTTTCCTAGCGGGCCCTTGGACTACCTAGGTTACCTAGCGGGCATTTGGACTATGTAGGCTCCCTAGTGGTCATTTGGACTATATAGATTACCTAGCGGGCACTTAGACTTTGTAGGTTACCTAGCGGGCACTTGAAATATCTACGTTACCTAGCGGGTACTTGGAGTATGTAGGTTACCTACCGGGCTGTTGGACAATCTAGGTTACCAAGCGGGCACTTGGACTATCTAGGTTAACTAATGGGCACTTGGACCATGTAGGTTCCCTAGCGGGCACTTGGACTATGTAAGTTCCCTAGCGGGCACTTGGACTATGTGGGTTTCCTAGCGGTCATTTGGACTATCTAGGTTACATAACGGGCACTTGGACTATGTAGGTTCCCTAGCGGGCACTTGGATTATGTAGGTTCCCTATCGGGCACTTGGACTATGTAGGTTACCTAGCAGGCACTTGGACTATGTAGGTTACCTAGCGGGCCCTTGAACTATCTAGGTTACCTAAGGGGAACCTGGACTATGTAGGTTAACTAGTGGGCACTTGGACTATCTAGGTTACCTAGCAGGCACTTGGACTATGTAGGTTAACTAGCGAGCACTTGGACTATCTAAGTTAACTAATGGACACTTGGACTATGTAGGTTCCCTAGCGGGCACATGGACTATGTAAGTTCCCTAGCGGGCACTTGGACAATGTGGGTTTCCTAGCGGGCATTTGGACTATCTAGGTTACCTAACGGGCACTTGGACTATGTAGGTTCCCTAGCGGGCACTTGGATTATGTAGGTTCCCTATCGGGCACTTGGACTATGTAGGTTACCTAGCGGGCACTTGGACTATGTAGGTTACCAGCGGGCCCTTGAACTATCTAGGTTACCTAGGGGGAACCTGGACTATGTAGGTTAACTAGTGGGCACTTGGACTATCTATGTTACCTAGCGGGCACTTGGACTATGTACGTTTCCTAGCGGGTACTTGGACTAGATATGTTCCCTAGGGGGCAGTTGGTCTATCTAGGTTAACTAGCGGGCACTTGGACTATCTAGGTTAACTAGTGAGCACTTGGACTATCTAGGTTAACAAGCGGGCATTTGGACTATTAGGGCCCCTAGCGGGTATTTGGACTATATTGGTTACTTAGCGGGCACTTGGTCTATGTAGGTTAACTAGCGGGCACTTGGACTATCTAGGTTAACTAGCAGGCCCTTGAACGATGTAGGTTAACTAGCGGTCCCTTGGACTATGTAGGTTAATAGCGGGCCCTTGGACTATGTAGGTTACCTAGCGGGCACATGGACGATCTAGGTTAACTAGCGGGTACTTGGACTATGTAGGTTAACTAGCGGGCCCTTGGACTATGTAGATTAACTAGCGGCACTTGGACTATCTACATTAACTAGCGGGCCCTAGGACTATGTAGATTCCCTAGCGAGCACTTGGACTATGTATGTTCCAGCGCGGGCTCTTGGAATATGTAGGTTCCAGAGCGGGCACTTGGACTAACTAGATTCCCTAGCGGGCACTTGTACTATGTAGATTAACTAGCGGACACTTGGACGATCTAGGTTAAGTAGCGGGTACTTGGACTATGTAGGTTAACTTGCGGGCCCTTGAACTATGTAGATTAACTAGCGGAACTTGGACTATCTGCATTAACTAGCGGGCCCTTGGAGTATGTAGATTCCCTAGCGGGCACTTGGACTATGTATGTTCCCTAGCGGGCACTTGGGCTATGTATGTTCCCTATGGACACTTGAACTATGTAAGTTAACTACCGGGCACTTGGACTATGTAGGTTAACTAGCGGGCCCTTGGACTATCTAGGTTACCTAGCGGGCCCTTAGACTATGTAGATTAACTAGCGGCACTTGAACTATCTACGTTAACTAGCGGGCCCTTGGACTATGTAGATTCCCTGGCGGGCATTTGGACTATATAGATATACTAGTGGGCACTTACACTTTGTAGGTTACCTAGAGGACACTTGGACTATCTAGGTTAACTAGCGAGCACTTGGACTATCTAGGTTAACGAACGGGCACTTGGACTATGTAGGTATCCTAGTGGGCACTTGGATAGTCTAGGTTACCTAGCGGGCACTTGGACTATATAGGTTAACAAACGGGCACTTGGACTATGTAGGTTACCTAGCGGGCACTTGGACTATGTAGGATCCCTATCGGACATTTGGACTTCTTAGGTTACCTAGCGGGCACTTGGAATTTCTAGGTTAAGTAGCGGGCACTTGGACTATCTAGGTCAACTAGCGGGCCCTTGTACTATGTAGGTTAACTAGCGAGCACTTGGACTATCTAGGTTAACTAGCGGACCTTGAACTACGTAGGTTAACTAGCGTGCACTTGGACTATCTAGGGTAACTAGCAGGCACTTGGATGCTCAATGTTAACTAGCGGTCACTTGGACTATCTAGGTTAGCTAACGGGCACTTGGACTAAGTACGTCCCCTAGTGGGCACTTGGACACTCTAGGTTAACTAACGGGCACTAGGACTATCTAGGTTAACTAGCGGGCACTTGGACTATCTAGGTTACCTAGCTGGCACTAGGATTATGATGGTTCCCTAGCGGGCACTAGGATTATCTAGGTTACCTAGCGGGCACTTGGATTATGTAGGTTCCCTATCGGGGCCTTGGACTATGTAGGTTAACTAGAGGGCATTAGGACTATGTAGGTTACCTAGCAGGCACTTGGACTATGTAGGTTTCCTATCGGGTACTTGGAAAATGTAGTTTAACTAGGGGGCACTAGGACTATGTAGGTTACCTAGCGGGCCCATAGACTATCTAGGTTACCTAGCGGGCATTTGGACTATGTAGGCTCCCTAGCGTTTATTTGGACTATATAGATTATTTAGCGGGCACTTAGACTTTGTAGGTTACCTAGCGGGCACTTTGACTATCTAGGTTACCTAGCAGGCACTTGAACTATCTACGTTACCTAGCGGGTACTTGGAGTATGTAGGTTACCTACCGGGCTGTTGGACAATCTAGGTTAACTAGCGGGCACATGGACTATCTAGGTTAACTAACGGGCACTTGGACTATGTAGGTTCCCCAGCGGGCACTTGGATTATGTAGGTTCCCTATCGGGCACTAGGACAATGTAGGTTACCTAGCGGGCCCTTGGACTATGTAGGTTACCTAGGGGGAACCTGGACTATGTACATTAACTAGTGGGCACTTGGACTATCTACGTTACCTAGCAGGCACTTGGACTATGTACGTTCCCAAGCAGGCCCTTGGACTCTCAACGTTACCTAGCGGGCACTTAGACTATGTACGTTACCTAGCGAGCACTTGGAGTATGTACGTTTCCTAGCGGGTATTTGGACTAGATTGGTTCCCTAGTGGGCACTTTGTCTATCTAGGTTAACTAGTGGGCACTTGGACTATCTAGGTTAACTAGCGGACATTTGGACTATTAGGGCCCCTAGCGGGCATTTGGACTATATTGGTTACCTAGCGGGCACTTGGACTATGTAGGTTAACGAAAGGGCACTTGGACTATGTAGGTAACCTAGTGGTCACTTCAAATGTCTAGGTTACCTCGCGGGCACTTGGACTATGTAGGTTAACTAGCGGGCACTTGGACTATCTAGGTTAACTAGCAGGCCCTTGGACGATGTAGGTTAACTAGCGGGCCCTTGGACTATGTAGGTTAACTAGCGGGCCCTTGGACTATGTAGGTGACATAGAGGGCACTTGGACGATCTACGTTAACTAGCGGGTACTTGGACTATGTAGGTTAACTAGCGGGCCCTTGGACTATGTATATTAACTAGCGGCACTTGGACTATCTACATTAACTAGCGGGCCCTTGGACTATGTAGATTCCCTTGCGGGCACTTGAACTATATATGTTCCAGAGCGGGCACTTGGACTATCTAGGTTCCCTAGCGGGCACTTGTACTATGTGGGTTAATTAGCGGGCACTTGGACGATCTAGGTTAACTAGCGGGTACTTGGATTATGTAGGTTAACCAGCGGGCCCTTGAACTATGTAGATTAACTAGCGGCACTTGGACTATCTACATTAACTAGCGGGCACTTGGACTATGTAGGCTAACTAGGGGGGCCTTGGACTATGTAGGTTCCCTAGCAGGCACTTGGACTCTATATGTTCCCTACGGACACTTGAACTATGTAAGTTAACTACCGGGCACTTGGACTATGTAGGTTAACAAAAGGGCCCTTGGACTATCTAGGTTACCGAACGGGCATTTGGACTATGTTGGTAACCTAGCGGGCACTTGGGGAGTCTAGCTTACCTAGCGGGCACTAGGACTTCTAGGTTAAAGAACGGGCACTTGGACTATGTATGTTGCATAGCGGGCAATTGGACTATCTAGGTTAGGTAACGGGCACAAGAAGTATCTAGGTTACCTAGCTGGCACTTGAACTATCTACGTTATAGCGGGTTCTTGGAGTACGTAGGTTACCTAGCGGGCTGTTGGACTATCTAGTTTAACAAACGGACACTTGGCCTATGTAGGTTCCCTAGCGGGCCCTTGGACTATGTAAATTCCCTAGCGGGCACTTGGACTATGTGGGTTTCATGGCGGGCATTTGGACTATCTAGGTTACCTAACGGGCACTTGGACTATGAAGGTTCCCTAGCGGGCACTTGGATTATGTAGGTTCCCTATCGGGCACTTGGACAATATAGGTTACCTAGCGGGCACTTGGACTATGTAGGTTCCCTATCGGGCACTTGGAGAATGTAGGTTAACTAGGGGGCACTAGGACTATGTAGGTTTCCTAGCGGGCCCTTGGACTACCTAGGTTACCTAGCGGGCATTTGGACTATGTAGGCTCCCTAGTGGTCATTTGGACTATATAGATTACCTAGCGGGCACTTAGACTTTGTAGGTTACCTAGCGGGCACTTGAAATATCTACGTTACCTAGCGGGTACTTGGAGTATGTAGGTTACCTACCGGGCTGTTGGACTTTCTAGGTTACCTAGCGGGCACTGGGACTATCTAGGTTAACTAACGGGCACTTGGACTATGTAGGTTCCCTAGCGGGCGCTTGGACTATGTAAGTTCCCTAGCGGGCACTTGGACTATGTGGGTTCCCTAGCGGGCATTTGGACTATCTAGGTTACACAACGGGCACTTGGACAATGTAGGTTCCCTAGCGGGCACTTGGATTATGTAGGTTCCCTATCGGGCACTTGGACTATGTAGGTTAACTAGCAGGCATTTGGACTATGTAGGTTACCTAGCGGGCTCTTGGACTATGTAGGTTCCCTATGGGGCATTTGGACTATGTAGGTTACCTAGTGAGCCCTTGGACTATCTAAGTTACCTAGGGGGAACCTGGACTATGTAGGTTAACTAGTGGGCACTTGGACTATCTAGGTTACCTAGCAGGCACTTGGAGTATGTAGGTTAACTAGCGAGCACTTGGACTATCTAGGTTACCTAGCGGGCACTTGGACTATGTACGTTCCCTAGCGGGCACTTGGACTATCTATTTTACCTAGCGGGCACTTGGACTATGTACGTTTCCTAGAGGGTACTTGGACTAGATAGGTTCCCTAGCGGGTACTTGGTCTATCTAGGTTAACTAGCGGGCACTTGAACTATCTAGGTTAACTAGCGAGCACTTGGACTATCTAGGTTAACGAAGGGGCACTTGGACTATGTAGGTAACCTAGCGGGCACTTGGACAGTCTAGGTTACCTAGCGGGCACTTGGACTATTTAGGTTAACGAACGGGCACTTGGACTATGTAGGTTACCTAGCGGGCACTTGGACTATGTAGGATCCCTATCAGACATTTGGACTTCTTAGGTTACCTAGCGGGCACTTGGAATTTCTAGGTTAACTAGCGGGCACTTGGACTATCTAGGTCAACTAGCGGGCCCTTGTACTATGTAGGGTAACTAGCGAGCACTTGGACTACGTAGGTTAACTAGCGTGCACTTGGACTATCTAGGTTAACTAGCGGGCACTTGGATGCTCAATGTTAACTAGCGGTCACTTGGATTATCTAGGTTAGCTAACGGGCACTTGGACTAAGTACGTCCCCTAGTGGGCACTTGGACACTCTAGGTTAACTAACGGGCACTAGGACTATCTAGGTTAACTAGCGGGCACTTGGACTATCTAGGTTACCTAGCTGGCACTAGGACTATGAAGGTTCCCTAGCGGGCACTAGAATTATCTAGGTTACCGAGCGGGCACTTGGACTATGTAGGTCAACTAGCGGGCACTTGGATTATGTAGGTTCCCTATCGGGCCCTTGGACTATGTAGGTTAACTAGAGGGCATTTGGACTATGTAGGTTACCTAGCAGGCACTTGGACTATGTAGGTTCCTATCGGGCACTTGGAAAATGTAGGTTACCTAGCGGGCACTAGGACTATGTAGGTTACCTAGCGGGCCCATAGACTATCTAGGTTACCTAGCGGGCATTTGGACTATGTAGGCTCCCTAGCGTTTATTTGGACTATATAGATTATTTAGCGGGCACTTAAACTTTGTAGGTTACCTAGCGGGCACTTTGACTATCTAGGTTACCTAGCAGGCACTTGAACTATCTACGTTACCTAGCGGGTACTTGGTGTATGTAGGTTATCTACCGGGCTGTTGGACAATCTAGGTTACCTAGCGGGCACATGCACTATCTAGGTTAACTAACGGGCACTTGGACTATGTAGGTTCCCTAGCGGGCACTTGGATTATGTAGGTTCCCTATCGGGCACTAGGACAATGTAGGTTACCTAGCGGGCCCTTGGATTATCTAGGTTACCTAGGGGGAACCTGGACTATGTACGTTAACTAGTGGGCACTTGGACTATCTACGTTACCTAGCAGGCACTTGGACTATGTACGTTCCCAAGCAGGCCCTTGGACTATCAACGTTACCTAGCGGGCACTTAGACTATGTACGTTACCTAGCGAGCACTTGGAGTATGTACGTTTCCTAGCGGGTATTTGGACTAGATTGGTTCCCTAGTGGGCACTTGGTCTATCTAGGTTAACTAGTGGGCACTTGGACTATCTAGGTTAACTAGCGGACATTTGGACTATTAGGGCCCCTAGCGGGCATTTGGACTATATTGGTTACCTAGCGGGCACTTGGACTATGTAGGTTAACGAAAGGGCACTTGGACTATGTAGGTAACCTAGTGGTCACTTCAAATGTCTAGGTTACCTCGCGGGCACTTGGACTATGTAGGTTAACTAGCGGGCACTTGGACTATCTAGGTTAACTAGCAGGCCCTTGGACGATGTAGGTTAACTAGCGGGCCCTTGGACTATGTAGGTTAACTAGCGGGCCCTTGGACTATGTAGGTGACATAGAGGGCACTTGGACGATCTACGTTAACTAGCGTGTACTTGGACTATGTAGGTTAACTAGCGGGCCCTTGGACTATGTATATTAACTAGCGGCACTTGGACTATCTACATTAACTAGCGGGCCCTTGGACTATGTAGATTCCCTTGCGGGCACTTGAACTATATATGTTCCAGAGCGGGCACTTGGACTATCTAGGTTCCCTAGCGGGCACTTGTACTATGTGGGTTAATTAGCGGACACTTGGACGATCTAGGTTAACTAGCGGGTACTTGGATTATGTAGGTTAACCAGCGGGCCCTTGAACTATGTAGATTAACTAGCGGCACTTGGACTATCTACATAAACTAGCGGGCACTTGGACTATGTAGGCTAACTAGGGGGGCCTTGGACTATGTAGGTTCCCTAGCGGGTACTTGGACTCTATATGTTCCCTACGGACACTTGAACTATGTAAGTTAACTACCGGGCACTTGGACTATGTAGGTTAACAAAAGGGCCCTTGGACTATCTAGGTTACCGAACGGGCATTTGGACTATGTAGGTAACCTAGCGGGCACTTGGGGAGTCTAGCTTACCTAGCGGGCACTAGGACTTCTAGGTTAAAGAACGGGCACTTGGACTATGTATGTTGCATAGCGGGCAATTGGACTATCTAGGTTAGGTAACGGGCACAAGAAGTATCTAGGTTACCTAGCTGGCACTTGAACTATCTACGTTATAGCGGGTTCTTGGAGTACGTAGGTTACCTAGCGGGCTGTTGGACTATCTAGTTTAACTAACGGACACTTGGCCTATGTAGGTTCCCTAGCGGGCCCTTGGACTATGTAAATTCCCTAGCGGGCACTTGGACTATGTGGGTTTCATGGCGGGCATTTGGACTATCTAGGTTACCTAACGGGCACTTGGACTATGTAGGTTCCCTAGCGGGCACTTGGATTATGTAGGTTCCCTATCGGGCACTTGGACAATATAGGTTACCTAGCGGGCACTTGGACTATGTAGGTTCCCTATCGGGCACTTGGAGAATGTAGGTTAACTAGGGGGCACTAGGACTATGTAGGTTTCCTAGCGGGCCCTTGGACTACCTAGGTTACCTAGCGGGCATTTGGACTATGTAGGCTCCCTAGTGGTCATTTGGATTATATAGATTACCTAGCGGGCACTTAGACTTTGTAGGTTACCTAGCGGGCACATGAAATATCTACGTTACCTAGCGGGTACTTGGAGTATGTAGGTTACCTACCGGGCTGTTGGACTTTCTAGGTTACCTAGCGGGCACTGGGACTATCTAGGTTAACTAACGGGCACTTGGACTATGTAGGTTCCCTAGCGGGCGCTTGGACTATGTAAGTTCCCTAGCGGGCACTTGGACTATGTGGGTTCCCTAGCGGGCATTTGGACTATCTAGGTTACACAACGGGCACTTGGACAATGTAGGTTCCCTAGCGGGCACTTGGATTATGTAGGTTCCCTATCGGGCACTTGGACTATGTAGGTTAACTAGCAGGCATTTGGACTATGTAGGTTACCTAGTGGGCACTTGGACTATGTAGGTTCCCTATCGGGCATTTGGACTATGTAGGTTACCTAGTGAGCCCTTGGACTATCTAAGTTACCTAGGGGGAACCTGGACTATGTAGGTTAACTAGTGGGCACTTGGACTATCTAGGTTACCTAGCAGGCACTTGGAGTATGTAGGTTAACTAGCGAGCACTTGGACTATCTAGGTTACCTAGCGGGCACTTGGACTATGTACGTTCCCTAGCGGGCACTTGGACTATCTATGTTACCTAGCGGGCACTTGGACTATGTACGTTTCCTAGAGGGTACTTGGACTAGATAGGTTCCCTAGCGCGTACTTGGTCTATCTAGGTTAACTAGCGGGCACTTGAACTATCTAGGTTAACTAGCGAGCACTTGGACTATCTAGGTTAACGAACGGGCACTTGGACTATGTAGGTAACCTAGCGGGCACTTGGACAGTCTAGGTTACCTAGCGGGCACTTGGACTATTTAGGTTAACGAACGGGCACTTGGACTATGTAGGTTACCTAGCGGGCACTTGGACTATGTAGGATCCCTATCAGACATTTGGACTTCTTAGGTTACCTAGCGGGCACTTGGAATTTCTAGGTTAACTAGCGGGCACTTGGACTATCTAGGTCAACTAGCGGGCCCTTGTACTATGTAGGGTAACTAGCGAGCACTTGGACTACGTAGGTTAACTAGCGTGCACTTGGACTATCTAGGTTAACTAGCGGGCACTTGGATGCTCAATGTTAACTAGCGGTCACTTGGATTATCTAGGTTAGCTAACGGGCACTTGGACTAAGTACGTCCCCTAGTGGGCACTTGGACACTCTAGGTTAACTAACGGGCACTAGGACTATCTAGGTTAACTAGCGGGCACTTGGACTATCTAGGTTACCTAGCTGGCACTAGGACTATGAAGGTTCCCTAGCGGGCACTAGGATTATCTAGGTTACCTAGCGGGCACTTGGACTATGTAGGTCAACTAGCGGGCACTTGGATTATGTAGGTTCCCTATCGGGCCCTTGGACTATGTAGGTTAACTAGAGGGCATTTGGACTATGTAGGTTACCTAGCAGGCACTTGGACTATGTAGGTTCCTATCGGGCACTTGGAAAATGTAGGTTAACTAGGGGGCACTAGGACTATGTAGGTTACCTAGCGGGCCCATAGACTATCTAGGTTACCTAGCGGGCATTTGGACTATGTAGGCTCCCTAGCGTTTATTTGGACTATATAGATTATTTAGCGGGCACTTAAACTTTGTAGGTTACCTAGCGGGCACTTTGACTATCTAGGTTACCTAGCAGGCACTTGAACTATCTACGTTACCTAGCGGGTACTTGGTGTATGTAGGTTACCTACCGGGCTGTTGGACAATCTAGGTTACCTAGCGGGCACATGCACTATCTAGGTTAACTAACGGGCACTTGGACTATGTAGGTTCCCTAGCGGGCACTTGGATTATGTAGGTTCCCTATCGGGCACTAGGACAATGTAGGTTACCTAGCGGGCCCTTGGATTATCTAGGTTACCTAGGGGGAAACTGGACTATGTAGGTTAACTAGTGGGCACTTGGATTATCAACGTTACCTAGCAGGCACTTGGACTATGTACGTTCCCAAGCAGGCCCTTGGACTATCTATGTTACCTAGCGGGCACTTAGACTATGTACGTTACCTAGCGAGCACTTGGAGTATGTACGTTTCCTAGCGGGTACTTGGACTAGATTGGTTCCCTAGCGGGCACTTGGTCTATCTAGGTTAACTAGCGGGCACTTGGACTCTCTAGGTTAACTAGCGGACATTTGGACTATTAGGGCCCCTAGCGGGCATTTGGACTATATTGGTTACCTACCGGGCACTTGGACTATGTAGGTTAACGAAAGGGCACTTGGACTATGTAGGTAACCTAGTGGTCACTTGAAATGTCTAGGTTACCTCGCGGGCAATTGGACTATGTAGGTTAACTAGCGGGCACTTGAACTATCTAGGTTAACTAGCAGGCCCTTGGACGATGTAGGTTAACTAGCGGGCCCTTGGACTATGTAGGTTAACTAGCGGACCCTTGGACTATGTAGGTGACATAGAGGGCACTTGGACGATCTAAGTTAACTAGCGGGTACTTGGACTATGTAGGTTAACTAGCGGGCCCTTGGACTATGTAGATTAACTAGCGGCACTTGGACTATCTACATTAACTAGCGGTCCCTTGGACTATGTAGATTCCCTAGCGGGCACCTCGACTGTATATGTTCTAGAGCGGGCACTTGGACTATGTAGGTTCCCTAGCAGTCACTTGGACTATGTAGGTTCCAGAGCGGGCACTTGGACTATCTAGGTTCCCTAGCGGCCACTTGTACTATGTAGGTTAATTAGCGGACACCTGGACGATCTAGGTTAACTAGCGGGTACTTGGATTATGTAGGTTAACCAGCGGGCCCTTGATCTATGTTGATAAACTAGCGGCACTTGGACTATCTACATTAACTAGCGGGCACTTGGACTATGTAGGCTAACTAGGGGGGCCTTGGACTATGTAGGTTCCCTAGCGGGCACTTGGACTCTATATGTTCCCTACGGACACTTGAACTATGTAAGTTAACTACCGGGCACTTGGACTATGTACGTTAACTAGAGGGCCCTTGGACTACCTAGGTTACCTAGCGGGCACTTGGACTATGTAGGTTAACTAGCGGACACTTGGACTCTCTAGGTTAACTAGCGGACATTTGGACTATTAGGGCCCCTAGCGGGCATTTGGACTATATTGGTTACCTACCGGGCACTTGGACTATGTAGGTTAACGAAAGGGCACTTGGACTATGTAGGTAACCTAGTGGTCACTTGAAATGTCTAGGTTACCTCGCGGGCAATTGGACTATGTAGGTTAACTAGCGGGCACTTGAACTATCTAGGTTAACTAGCAGGCCCTTGGACGATGTAGGTTAACTAGCGGGCCCTTGGACTATGTAGGTTAACTAGCGGACCCTTGGACTATGTAGGTGACATAGAGGGCACTTGGACGATCTAAGTTAACTAGCGGGTACTTGGACTATGTAGGTTAACTAGCGGGCCCTTGGACTATGTAGATTAACTAGCGGCACTTGGACTATCTACATTAACTAGCGGTCCCTTGGACTATGTAGATTCCCTAGCGGGCACCTCGACTGTATATGTTCTAGAGCGGGCACTTGGACTATGTAGGTTCCCTAGCAGTCACTTGGACTATGTAGGTTCCAGAGCGGGCACTTGGACTATCTAGGTTCCCTAGCGGCCACTTGTACTATGTAGGTTAATTAGCGGACACCTGGACGATCTAGGTTAACTAGCGGGTACTTGGATTATGTAGGTTAACCAGCGGGCCCTTGATCTATGTTGATTAACTAGCGGCACTTGGACTATCTACATTAACTAGCGGGCACTTGGACTATGTAGGCTAACTAGGGGGGCCTTGGACTATGTAGGTTCCCTAGCGGGCACTTGGACTCTATATGTTCCCTACGGACACTTGAACTATGTAAGTTAACTACCGGGCACTTGGACAATGTACGTTAACTAGAGGGCCCTTGGACTACCTAGGTTACCTAGCGGGCACTTGGACTATGTAGGTTAACTACCGGGCACTTGCACTATCTAGGTTACCGAACGGGCATTTGGACTATGTAGGTAACCTAGCGGGCACTTGGAGAGTCTAGGTTACCTAGCGGGCACTTGGACTTCTAGGTTAAAAAACGGGCACTAGGACTATGTATGTTGCATAGCGGGCAATTGGACTATCTAGGTTAGGTAACGGGCACGAGAACTATCTAGGTTACCTAGCTGGCACTTGAACTATCTACGTTATAGCGGGTTCTTGGAGCATGTAGGTTACCTTGCGGGCTGTTGGAGTATCTTAGTTACCAAGCGGGCACTGGGATTATCTAGGTTAACTAACGGGCACTTGGAATATGTAGGTTCCCTAGCGGGCCCTTGGAATATGTAGGTTCCCTAGCGAGCACTTGGACTATGTGGGTTCCCTAGCGGGCATTTGGACTATCTAGGTTAAATAACGGGCACTTGGACTATGTAGGATCCCTAGTGGGCACTTGGATTATGTAGGTTCCCTATCAGGCACTTGGACTATGTAGGTTACCTAGCAGGCATTAGGACTATGTAAGTTACCTAGCGGGCAATTGGACTATATAGGTTACCTAGCAGGCACTTTGACTCTCTAGGTTAACTAACGGGCACTTGGACTACGCAGGTTGCCTAGCAGGTACTTGGATTATGTAGGTTCACTATCGGGCACTTGGACTATGTAGGTTAACTAGCAGGCATTTAGACTATGTAGGTTAACTAGCGGGTATTTGGACTATGTAGGTTACCTAGCGGGCACTTGGACTATATAGGTTCCCTATCGGGCATTTGGACTATGTAGGTTAACTAGTGGGCACTTGGACTATCTAGGTTACCTAGCAGGCACTTGGACTATGTAGGTCAACTAGCGGGCACTTGGACTATCTAGGTTACCTAGTGGGCACTTTGACTATGTACGTTCCCTAGCGGGCACTTGGACTATCTACGTTACCTAGCGAGCACTTGGACTATGTACGTTACCTAGCGGGCACTTGGACTATGTACGTTTCCTAGCGGGTACTTGGACTAGTAGGTTCCCAGCGGGCACTTAGTCTATCTAGGTTAACTAGCGGGCACTTGGACTGTCTAAGTTAACTAGCGGGCATTTGGACTATTACGGCCCCTAGCGGGCATTTGGACTATATTGGTTACCTCACGGGCACTTGGACTATTTGGTTAACGAACGGGCACATGGACTATGTAGGTAACCTAGTGATCACTTGAACTGTCTTGGATACCTAGCGGGCACTTAGACTATGTAGGTTAACTAGCGGGCACTTGGACTATCTAGGTTAACTAGTGGGCATTTGGACTATTTAGGTTACCTAGCGGGCACTTGGACTATGTAGGTTACCTAGCGGGCACTTGGACTATCTAGGTTACCTAGCAGGCACTTTGACTATCTAGGTTAACTAACGGGCACTTGGACTATGTAGGTTGCCTAGCAGGCACTTGGATTATGTAGGTTCCCTATCGGGCACTTGGACTATGTAGGTTAACTAGCGGGCACTTTGACTGTCTAGGTTACCTAGTGGTCATTTGGATTATCTACGTCAAAGAACGGGCACTTGGATTATCTAGGTTAACGAACGGGCACTTGGACTATGTAGGTTACCTAGCCTCCACTTGGACTATCTAGGTTAGCTTACAGGCACTTGTAATATCTAGGTTACCTAGCTGGCACTTTGACTATATAGGTCAACTAGCGGGACTTTGGACTATCTAGGTTAGCCAACGGGCACTTAGATTATGTAGGTTAACTAGCGGGAACTTGGAATATGTAGGTTAAGTTGCGGACACTTGCAATATGAAGGTTAACTAGCGGGCACATGGATTATGTAGGTTTACTATCGGGCCCTTGGACTATCTAGGTTACCTAGCGGGCACTTGGACTATGTAGGCTTACTAGGGGGCCCTTTGACGATCTAGTTTACCTAGCGGGTACTTGAACTATGTAGGTTACCTAGCGGGTACTTGAACTATCTAGGTTACCTAGCGGGCACTTGGATTATGTACATTCCCTAGTGGGCACTTGGACTATCCAGGTTAAGTAGCGGACACTTGGACTATCTAGGTTAACTAGTGGGCCCTTGGACTATGTACGTTCCCTAGCGGGCACTTGGACTATCTATGTTACCTAGCGGGCACTTGGACTATGTACGTTTCCTAGCGGGTCCTTGGACTAGATATGTTCCCTAGCGGGCACTTGGTCTATCTAGGTTAACTAGCGGCCACTTGGACTATCTAGGTTAACTAGTGAGCACTTGGACTATCTAGGTTAACTAGCGGGCATTTGGACTATTAGGGCCCCTAGCGGGCATTTGGACTATATTGGTTACCTAGCGGGCACTTGGACTATGTAGGTTAACTAGCGGGCACTTGGACTATCTAGGTTAACTAGCAGGCCCTTGGACGATGTAGGTTAACTAGCGGTCCCTTGGACTATGTAGGTTAACTAGCGGGCCCTTGGACTATGTAGGTTACCTAGCGGGCACTTGGACGATCTAGGTTAACTAGCGGGTACTTGGACTTTGTAGGATAACTAGCGGGCCCTTGCACTATGTGGATTAACTAGCGGCACTTGGACTATCTACATTAACTAGCGGGCCCTTGGACTATGTAGATTCCCTAGCGAGCACTTGGACAATGTATGTTCCAGCGCGGGCACTTGGAATATGTAGGTTCCCTGGCAGGCACTTGGACTATGTAGGTTCCAGAGTGGGCACTTGGACTAACTAGATTCCCGAGCGGGCACTTGTACTATGTAGATTAACTAGCGGACACTTGGACGATCTAGGTTAACTAGCGGGTACTTGGACTATGTAGGTTAACTAGCGGGCCCTTGAACTCTGTAGATTAACTAGCGGAACTTGGACTATCTACATTAACTAGCGGGCCCTTGGACTATGTAGATTCCCTAGCGGGCACTTGGACTATGTATGTTCCCTAGCGGGCACTTGGGCTATGTATGTTCCCTATGGACACTTGAACTATGTAATTTAACTAACGGGCACTTGGACTCTGTAGGTTAACTAGTGGGCCCTTGGACTATCTAGGTTACCTAGCGGGCCCTTGGACTATGTAGATTAACTAGCGGCATTTGGACTATCTACGTTAACTAGCGGGCCCTTGGACTATGTAGATTCCCTAGCGGGCATTTGGACTATATAGATATACTAGCGGGCACTTAGACTTTGTAGGTTACCTAGCAGACACTTGGACTATCTAGGTTACCTAGCTGGCACTTGAACTATCTTCGTTACCTAACGGGCACTTGGACTATGTAGGATCCCTAGCGGGCACTTGGATTATGTATGTTCCCTATCGGGCACTTGGACTATGTAGGGTACCTAGCGGGCACTTGGACTATGTAGGTTCCCTATCGGGCACTTGGAGAATGTAGGTTAACTAGGGGGCACTAGGACTATGTAGGTTTCCTAGCGGGCCCTTGGACTACCTAGGTTACTGAGCGGGCATTTGGACTATGTATGCTCCCGAGTGGTCATTTGGACTATATAGATTAACTAGCGGGCACTTAGAATATGTAGATTACCTAGCGGGCACTTAGACTATCTAGGTTACCTAGCTGGCACTTGAACTATCTTCGTTACCTAACGGGCAATTGGACAATGTAGGTTCCCTAGCGGGCACTTGGATTATGTATGTTCCCTATCGGGCACTTGGACTATGTAGGGTACCTAGCGGGCACTTGGACTATGTAGGTTCCCTATCGGGCACTTGGAGAATGTAGCTTAACTAGGGGGCACTAGGACTATGTAGGTTTCCTAGCGGGCCCTTGGACTACCTAGGTTACCTAGCGGGCATTTGGACTATGTAGGCTCCCTAGTGGTCATTTGGACTATATAGATTACCTAGCGGGCACTTAGACTTTGTAGGTTACCTAGCGGGCACTTGAAATATCTACGTTACCTAGCGGGTACTTGGAGTATGTAGGTTACCTACCGGGCTGTTGGACTTTCTAGGTTACCTAGCGGGCACTGGGACTATCTAGGTTAACTAACGGGCACTTGGACTATGTAGGTTCCCTAGCGGGCGCTTGGACTATGTAAGTTCCCTAGCGGGCACTTGGACTATATGGGTTCCCTAGCGGGCATTTGGACTATCTAGGTTACATAACGGGCACTTGGACAATGTAGGTTCCCTAGCGGGCACTTGGATTATGTAGGTTCCCTATCGGGCACTTGGACTATGTAGGTTAACTAGCAGGCATTTGGACTATGTAGGTTACCTAGCGGGCACTTGGACTATGTAGGTTCCCTATCGGGCATTTGGACTATGTAGGTTACCTAGTGAGCCCTTGGACTATCTAGGTTACCTAGGGGGAACCTGGACTATGTAGGTTAACTAGTGGGCACTTGGACTATCTAGGTTACCTAGCAGGCACTTGGAGTATGTAGGTTAACTAGCGAGCACTTGGACTATCTAGGTTACCTAGCGGGCACTTGGAATATGTACGTTCCCTAGCGGGCACGTGGACTATCTATGTTACCTAGCGGGCACTTGGACTATGTACGTTTCCTAGAGGGTACTTGGACTAGATAGGTTCCCTAGCGGGTACTTGGTCTATCTAGGTTAACTAGCGGGCACTTGAACTATCTAGGTTAACTAGCGAGCACTTGGACTATCTAGGTTAACGAACGGGCACTTGGACTATGTAGGTAACCTAGCGGGCACTTGGACAGTCTAGGTTACCTAGCGGGGACTTGGACTATTTAGGTTAACGAACGCGCACTTGGACTATGTAGGTTACCTAGCGGGCACTTGGACTATGTAGGATGCCTATCGGACATTTGGACTTCTTAGGTTACCTAGCGGGCACTTGGAATTTCTAGGTTAACTAGCGGGCACTTGGACTATCTAGGTTAACTAGCGGGCCCTTGTACTATGTAGGGTAACTAGCGAGCACTTGGACTACGTAGGTTAACTAGCGTGCACTTGGACTATCTAGGTTAACTAGCGGGCACTTGGATGCTCAATGTTAACTAGCGGTCACTTGGATTATCTAGGTTAGCTAACGGGCACTTGGACTAAGTACGTCCCCTAGTGGGCACTTGGACACTCTAGGTTAACTAACGGGCACTAGGACTATCTAGGTTAACTAGCGGGCACTTGGACTATCTAGGTTACCTAGCTGGCACTAGGACTATGAAGGTTCCCTAGCGGGCACTAGGATTATCTAGGTTACCTAGCGGGCACTTGGACTATGTAGGTCAACTAGCGGGCACTTGGATTATGTAGGTTCCCTATCGGGCCCTTGGACTATGTAGGTTAACTAGAGGGCATTTGGACTATGTAGGTTACCTAGCAGGCACTTGGACTATGTAGGTTTCTATCGGGCACTTGGAAAATGTAGGTTAACTAGGGGGCACTAGGACTATGTAGGTTAACTAGCAGGCATTTGGACTATGTAGGTTAACTAGCGGGTATTTGGACTATGTAGGTTACCTAGCGGGCACTTGGACTATATAGGTTCCCTATCGGGCATTTGGACTATGTAGGTTAACTAGTGGGCACTTGGACTATCTAGGTTACCTAGCAGGCACTTGGACTATGTAGGTCAACTAGCGGGCACTTGGACTATCTAGGTTACCTAGTGGGCACTTTGACTATGTACGTTCCCTAGCGGGCACTTGGACTATCTACGTTACCTATCGAGCACTTGGACTATGTACGTTACCTAGCGGGCACTTGGACTATGTACGTTTCCTAGCGGGTACTTGGACTAGTAGGTTCCCAGCGGGCACTTAGTCTATCTAGGTTAACTAGCGGGCACTTGGACTGTCTAAGTTAACTAGCGGGCATTTGGACTATTACGGCCCCTAGCGGGCATTTGGACTATATTGGTTACCTCACGGGCACTTGGACTATTTGGTTAACGAACGGGCACATGGACTATGTAGGTAACCTAGTGATCACTTGAACTGTCTTGGTTACCTAGCGGGCACTTAGACTATGTAGGTTAACTAGCGGGCACTTGGACTATCTAGGTTAACTAGTGGGCATTTGGACTATTTAGGTTACCTAGCGGGCACTTGGACTATGTAGGTTACCTAGCGGGCACTTGGACTATCTAGGTTACCTAGCAGGCACTTTGACTATCTAGGTTAACTAACGGGCACTTGGACTATGTAGGTTGCCTAGCAGGCATTTGGATTATGTAGGTTCCCTATCGGGCACTTGGACTATGTAGGTTAACTAGCGGGCACTTTGACTGTCTAGGTTACCTAGTGGTCATTTGGATTATCTACGTCAAAGAACGGGCACTTGGATTATCTAAGTTAACGAACGGGCACTTGGACTATGTAGGTTACCTAGCCTCCACTTGGACTATCTAGGTTAGCTTACAGGCACTTGTACTATCTAGGTTACCTAGCTGGCACTTTGACTATATAGGTCAACTAGCGGGACTTTGGACTATCTAGGTTAGCCAACGGGCACTTAGATTATGTAGGTTAGCTAGCGGGAACTTGGAATATGTAGGTTAAGTTGCGGACACTTGCAATATGAAGGTTAACTAGCGGGCACATGGATTATGTAGGTTTACTATCGGGCCCTTGGACTATCTAGGTTACCTAGCGGGCACTTGGACTATGTAGGCTTACTAGGGGGCCCTTTGACGATCTAGGTTACCTAGCGGGTACTTGAACTATGTAGGTTACCTAGCGGGTACTTGAACTATCTAGGTTACCTAGCGGGCACTTGGATTATGTACATTCCCTAGTGGGCACTTGGACTATCCAGGTTAAGTAGCGGACACTTGGACTATCTAGGTTAACTAGTGGGCCCTTGGACTATGTACGTTCCCTAGCGGGCACTTGGACTATCTATGTTACCTAGCGGGCACTTGGACTATGTACGTTTCCTAGCGGGTCCTTGGACTAGATATGTTCCCTAGCGGGCACTTGGTCTATCTAGGTTAACTAGCGGCCACTTGGACTATGTAGGTTAACTAGTGAGCACTTGGACTATCTAGGTTAACTAGCGGGCATTTGGACTATTAGGGCCCCTAGCGGGCATTTGGACTATATTGGTTACCTAGCGGGCACTTGGACTATGTAGGTTAACTAGCGGGCACTTGGACTATCTAGGTTAACTAGCAGGCCCTTGGACGATGTAGGTTAACTAGCGGTCCCTTGGACTATGTAGGTTAACTAGCGGGCCCTTGGACTATGTAGGTTACCTAGCGTGCACTTGGACGATCTAGGTTAACTAGCGGGTACTTTGACTTTTTAGGTTAACTATCGGGCCCTTGCACTATGTGGATTAACTAGCGGCACTTGGACTATCTACATTAACTAGCGGGCCCTTGGACTATGTAGATTCCCTAGCGAGCACTTGGACAATGTATGTTCCAGCGGGGGCACTTGGAATATGTAGGTTCCCTGGCAGGCACTTGGACTATGTAGGTTCCAGAGTGGGCACTTGGACTAACTAGATTCCCGAGCGGGCACTTGTACTATGTAGATTGACTAGCGGACACTTGGACGATCTAGGTTAACTAGCGGGTACTTGGACTATGTAGGTTAACTAGCGGGCCCTTGAACTCTGTAGATTAACTAGCGGAACTTGGACTATCTACATTAACTAGCGGGCCCTTGGACTATGTAGATTCCCTAGCGGGCACTTGGACTATGTATGTTCCCTAGCGGGCACTTGGGCTATGTATGTTCCCTATGGACACTTGAACTATGTAATTTAACTACCGGGCACTTGGACTATGTAGGTTAACTAGTGGGCCCTTGGACTATCTAGGTTACCTAGCGGGCCCTTGGACTATGTAGATTAACTAGCGGCATTTGGACTATCTACGTTAACTAGCGGGCCCTTGGACTATGTAGATTCCCTAGCGGGCATTTGGACTATATAGATATACTAGCGGGCACTTAGACTTTGTAGGTTACCTAGCAGACACTTGGACTATCTAGGTTACCTAGCTGGCACTTGAACTATCTTCGTTACCTAACGGGCACTTGGACTATGTAGGTTCCCTAGCGGGCACTTGGATTATGTATGTTCCCTATCGGGCACTTGGACTATGTAGGGTACCTACCGGGCACTTGGACTATGTAGGTTCCCTATCGGGCACTTGGAGAATGTAGGTTAACTAGGGGGCACTAGGACTATGTAGGTTTCCTAGCGGGCCCTTGGACTACCTAGGTTACTGAGCGGGCATTTGGACTATGTATGCTCCCGAGTGGTCATTTGGACTATATAGATTAACTAGCGTTCACTTAGAATTTGTAGGTTACCTAGCGGGCACTTAGACTATCTAGGTTACCTAGCTGGCACTTGAAATATCTTCGTTACCTAACGGGCAATTGGACTATGTAGGTTCCCTAGCGGGCACTTGGATTATGTATGTTCCCTATCGGGCACTTGGACTATGTAGGGTACCTAGCGGGCACTTGGACTATGTAGGTTCCCTATCGGGCACTTGGAGAATGTAGCTTAACTAGGGGGCACTAGGACTATGTAGGTTTCCTAGCGGGCCCTTGGACTACCTAGGTTACCTAGCGGGCATTTGGACTATGTAGGCTCCCTAGTGGTCATTTGGACTATATAGATTACCTAGCGGGCACTTAGACTTTGTAGGTTACCTAGCGGGCACTTGAAATATCTACGTTACCTAGCGGGTACTTGGAGTATGTAGGTTACCTACCGGGCTGTTGGACTTTCTAGGTTACCTAGCGGGCACTGGGACTATCTAGGTTAACTAACGGGCACTTGGACTATGTAGGTTCCCTAGCGGGCGCTTGGACTATGTAAGTTCCCTAGCGGGCACTTGGACTATGTGGGTTCCCTAGCGGGCATTTGGACTATCTAGGTTACATAACGGGCACTTGGACAATGTAGGTTCCCTAGCGGGCACTTGGATTATGTAGGTTCCCTATCGGGCACTTGGACTATGTAGGTTAACTAGCAGGCATTTGGACTATGTAGGTTACCTAGCGGGCACTTGGACTATGTAGGTCCCCTATCGGGCATTTGGACTATGTAGGTTACCTAGTGAGCCCTTGGACTATCTAGGTTACCTAGGGGGAACCTGGACTATGTAGGTTAACTAGTGGGCACTTGGACTATCTAGGTTACCTAGCAGGCACTTGGAGTATGTAGGTTAACTAGCGAGCACTTGGACTATCTAGGTTACCTAGCGGGCACTTGGACTATGTACGTTCCCTAGCGGGCACTTGGACTATCTATGTTACCTAGCGGGCACTTGGACTATGTACGTTTCCTAGAGGGTACTTGGACTAGATAGGTTCCCTAGCGGGTACTTGGTCTATCTAGGTTAACTAGCGGGCACTTGAACTATCTAGGTTAACTAGCGAGCACTTGGACTATCTAGGTTAACGAACGGGCACTTGGACTATGTAGGTAACCTAGCGGGCACTTGGACAGTCTAGGTTACCTAGCGGGCACTTGGACTATTTAGGTTAACGAACGCGCACTTGGACTATGTAGGTTACCTAGCGGGCACTTGGACTATGTAGGATGCCTATCGGACATTTGGACTTCTTAGGTTACCTAGCGGGCACTTGGAATTTCTAGGTTAACTAGCGGGCACTTGGACTATCTAGGTCAACTAGCGGGCCCTTGTACTATGTAGGGTAACTAGCGAGCACTTGGACTACGTAGGTTAACTAGCGTGCACTTGGACTATCTAGGTTAACTAGCGGGCACTTGGATGCTCAATGTTAACTAGCGGTCACTTGGATTATCTAGGTTAGCTAACGGGCACTTGGACTAAGTACGTCCCCTAGTGGGCACTTGGACACTCTAGGTTAACTAACGGGCACTAGGACTATCTAGGTTAACTAGCGGGCACTTGGACTATCTAGGTTACCTAGCTGGCACTAGGACTATGAAGGTTCCCTAGCGGGCACTAGGATTATCTAGGTTACCTAGCGGGCACTTGGACTATGTAGGTCAACTAGCGGGCACTTGGATTATGTAGGTTCCCTATCGGGCCCTTGGACTATGTAGGTTAACTAGAGGGCATTTGGACTATGTAGGTTACCTAGCAGGCACTTGGACTATGTAGGTTTCTATCGGGCACTTGGAAAATGTAGGTTAACTAGGGGGCACTAGGACTATGTAGGTTACCTAGCGGGCCCATAGACTATCTAGGTTACCTAGCGGGCATTTGGACTATGTAGGCTCCCTAGCGTTTATTTGGACTATATAGATTATTTAGCGGGCACTTAAACTTTGTAGGTTACCTAGCGGGCACATTGACTATCTAGGTTACCTAGCAGGCACTTGAACTATCTACGTTACCTAGCGGGTACTTGGAGTATGTAGGTTACCTACCGGGCTGTTGGACAATCTAGGTTACCTAGCGGGCACATGCACTATCTAGGTTAACTAACGGGCACTTGGACTATGTAGGTTCCCTAGCGGGCACTTGGATTATGTAGGTTCCCTATCGGGCACTAGGACAATGTAGGTTACCTAGCGGGCCCTTGGATTATCTAGGTTACCTAGGGGGAAACTGGACTATGTAGGTTAACTAGTGGGCACTTGGACTATCTACGTTACCTAGCAGGCACTTGGACTATGTACGTTCCCAAGCAGGCCCTTGGACTATCTACGTTACCTAGCGGGCACTTAGACTATGTACGTTACCTAGCGAGCACTTGGAGTATGTACGTTTCCTAGCGGGTACTTGGACTAGATTGGTTCCCTAGCGGGCACTTGGTCTATCTAGGTTAACTAGCGGGCACTTGGACTCTCTAGGTTAACTAGCGGACATTTGGACTATTAGGGCCCCTAGCGGGCATTTGGACTATATTGGTTACCTACCGGGCACTTGGACTATGTAGGTTAACGAAAGGGCACTTGGACTATGTAGGTAACCTAGTGGTCACTTGAAATGTCTAGGTTACCTCGCGGGCAATTGGACTATGTAGGTTAACTAGCGGGCACTTGAACTATCTAGGTTAACTAGCAGGCCCTTGGACGATGTAGGTTAACTAGCGGGCCCTTGGACTATGTAGGTTAACTAGCGGACCCTTGGACTATGTAGGTGACATAGAGGGCACTTGGACGATCTAGGTTAACTAGCGGGTACTTGGACTATGTAGGTTAACTAGCGGGCCCTTGGACTATGTAGATTAACTAGCGGCACTTGGACTATCTACATTAACTAGCGGTCCCTTGGACTATGTAGATTCCCTAGCGGGCACCTCGACTGTATATGTTCTAGAGCGGGCACTTGGACTATGTAGGTTCCCTAGTAGTCACTTGGACTATGTAGGTTCCAGAGCGGGCACTTGGACTATCTAGGTTCCCTAGCGGCCACTTGTACTATGTAGGTTAATTAGCGGACACCTGGACGATCTAGGTGAACTAGCGGGTACTTGGATTATGTAGGTTAACCAGCGGGCCCTTGAACTATGTAGATTAACTAGCGGCACTTGGACTATCTACATTAACTAGCGGGCACTTGGACTATGTAGGCTAACTAGGGGGGCCTTGGACTATGTAGGTTCCCTAGCGGGCACTTGGACTCTATATGTTCCCTACGGACACTTGAACTATGTAAGTTAACTACCGGGCACTTGGACTATGTACGTTAACTAGAGGGCCCTTGGACTACCTAGGTTACCTAGCGGGCACTTGGACTATGTAGGTTAACTACCGGGCACTTGCACTATGTAGGTTACCGAACGGGCATTTGGACTATGTAGGTAACCTAGCGGGCACTTGGAGAGTCTAGGTTACCTAGCGGGCACTTGGACTTCTAGGTTAAAAAACGGGCACTAGGACTATGTATGTTGCATAGCGGGCAATTGGACTATCTATGTTAGGTAACGGGCACGAGAACTATCTAGGTTACCTAGCTGGCACTTGAACTATCTACGTTATAGTGGGTTCTTGGAGTATGTAGGTTACCTTGCGGGCTGTTGGAGTATCTTAGTTACCAAGCGGGCACTGGGATTATCTAGGTTAACTAACGGGCACTTGGAATATGTAGGTTCCCTAGCGAGCACTTGGACTATGTGGGTTCCCTAGCGGGCATTTGGACTATCTAGGTTAAATAACGGGCACTTGGACTATGTAGGATCCCTAGTGGGCACTTGGATTATGTAGGTTCCCTATCAGGCACTTGGACTATGTAGGTTACCTAGCAGGCATTAGGACTATGTAAGTTACCTAGCGGGCAATTGGACTATATAGGTTACCTAGCAGGCACTTTGACTCTCTAGGTTAACTAACGGGCACTTGGACTATGCAGGTTGCCTAGCAGGTACTTGGATTATGTAGGTTCCCTATCGGGCACTTGGACTATGTAGGTTAACTAGCAGGCATTTGGACTATGTAGGTTAACTAGCGGGTATTTGGACTATGTAGGTTACCTAGCGGGCACTTGGACTATATAGGTTCCCTATCGGGCATTTGGACTATGTAGGTTAACTAGTGGGCACTTGGACTATCTAGGTTACCTAGCAGGCACTTGGACTATGTAGGTCAACTAGCGGGCACTTGGACTATCTAGGTTACCTAGTGGGCACTTTGACTATGTACGTTCCCTAGCGGGCACTTGGACTATCTACGTTACCTAGCGAGCACTTGGACTATGTACGTTACCTAGCGGGCACTTGGACTATGTACGTTTCCTAGCGGGTACTTGGACTAGTAGGTTCCCAGCGGGCACTTAGTCTATCTAGGTAACTAGCGGGCAATTGGACTGTCTAAGTTAACTAGCGGGCATTTGGACTATTACGGCCCCTAGCGGGCATTTGGACTATATTGGTTACCTCGCGGGCACTTGGACTATTTGGTTAACGAACGGGCACATGGACTATGTAGGTAACCTAGTGATCACTTGAACTGTCTTGGTTACCTAGCGGGCACTTAGACTATGTAGGTTAACTAGCGGGCACTTGGACTATCTAGGTTAACTAGTGGGCATTTGGACTATTTAGGTTACCTAGCGGGCACTTGGACTATGTAGGTTACCTAGCGGGCACTTGGACTATCTAGGTTACCTAGCAGGCACTTTGACTATCTAGGTTAACTAACGGGCACTTGGACTATGTAGGTTGCCTAGCAGGCACTTGGATTATGTAGGTTCCCTATCGGGCACTTGGACTATGTAGGTTAACTAGCGGGCACTTTGACTGTCTAGGTTACCTAGTGGGCATTTGGATTATCTACGTCAAAGAACGGGCACTTGGATTATCTAGGTTAACGAACGGGCACTTGGACTATGTAGGTTACCTAGCCTCCACTTGGACTATCTAGGTTAGCTTACAGGCACTTGTACTATCTAGGTTACCTAGCTGGCACTTTGACTATATAGGTCATCTAGCGGGACTTTGGACTATCTAGGTTAGCCAACGGGCACTTAGATTATGTAGGTTAACTAGCGGGAACTTGGAATATGTAGGTTAAGTTGCGGACACTTGCAATATGAAGGTTAACTAGCGGGCACATGGATTATGTAGGTTTACTATCGGGCCCTTGGACTATCTAGGTTACCTAGCGGGCACTTGGACTATGTAGGCTTACTAGGGGGCCCTTTGACGATCTAGGTTGCCTAGCGGGTACTTGAACTATCTAGGTAACCTAGCGGGCACTTGGATTATGTACATTCCCTAGTGGGCACTTGGACTATCCAGGTTAAGTAGCGGACACTTGGACTATCTAGGTTAACTAGTGGGCCCTTGGACTATGTACGTTCCCTAGCGGGCACTTGGACTATCTATGTTACCTAGCGGGCACTTGGACTATGTACGTTTCCTAGCGGGTCCTTGGACTAGATATGTTCCCTAGCGGGCACTTGGTCTATCTAGGTTAACTAGCGGCCACTTGGACTATCTAGGTTAACTAGTGAGCACTTGGACTATCTAGGTTAACTAGCGGGCATTTGGACTATTAGGGCCCCTAGCGGGCATTTGGACTATATTGGTTACCTAGCGGGCACTTGGACTATGTAGGTTAACTAGCGGGCACTTGGACTATCTAGGTTAACTAGCAGGCCCTTGGACGATGTAGGTTAACTAGCGGTCCCTTGGACTATGTAGGTTAACTAGCGGGCCCTTGGACTATGTAGGTTACCTAGCGGGCACTTGGACGATCTAGGTTAACTAGCGGGTACTTGGACTTTTTAGGTTAACTATCGGGCCCTTGCACTATGTGGATTAACTAGCGGCACTTGGACTATCTACATTAACTAGCGGGCCCTTGGACTATGTAGATTCCCTAGCGAGCACTTGGACAATGTATGTTCCAGCGCGGGCACTTGGAATATGTAGGTTCCCTGGCAGGCACTTGGACTATGTAGGTTCCAGAGTGGGCAATTGGACTAACTAGATTCCCGAGCGGGCACTTGTACTATGTAGATTAACTAGCGGACACTTTGACGATCTAGGTTAACTAGCGGGTACTTGGACTATGTAGGTTAACTAGCGGGCCCTTGAACTCTGTAGATTAACTAGCGGAACTTGGACTATCTACATTAACTAGCGGGTCCTTGGACTATGTAGATTCCCTAGCGGGCACTTGGACTATGTATGTTCCCTAGCGGGCACTTGGGCTATGTATGTTCCCTATGGACACTTGAACTATGTAATTTAACTACCGGGCACTTGGACTATGTAGGTTAACTAGTGGGCCCTTGGACTATCTAGGTTACCTAGCGGGCCCTTGGACTATGTAGATTAACTAGCGGCATTTGGACTATCTACGTTAACTAGCGGGCCCTTGGACTATGTAGATTCCCTAGCGGGCATTTGGACTATATAGATATACTAGCGGGCACTTAGACTTTGTAGGTTACCTAGCAGACACTTGGACTATCTAGGTTACCTAGCTGGCACTTGGATTATGTATGTTCCCTATCGGGCACTTGGACTATGTAGGGTACCTAGCGGGCACTTGGACTATGTAGGTTCCCTATCGGGCACTTGGAGAATGTAGGTTAACTAGGGGGCACTAGGACTATGTAGGTTTCCTAGCGGGCCCTTGGACTACCTAGGTTACTGAGCGGGCATTTGGACTATGTATGCTCCCGAGTGGTCATTTGGACTATATAGATTAACTAGCGGGCACTTAGAATTTGTAGGTTACCTAGCGGGCACTTAGACTATCTAGGTTACCTAGCTGGCACTTGAACTATCTTCGTTACCTAGCGGGTACTTGGAGTATGTAGGTTACCTACCGGGCTGTTGGACTATCTAGGTTACCTAGCGGGCACTGGGACTATCTAGGTTAACTAACGGGCACTTGGACTATGTAGGTTCCCTAGCGGGCCCATGGACTATTTAAGTTCCCTAGCGGGCACTTCGACTATGTGGGTTCCCTAGCGGGCATTTGGACTATCTAGGTTACCTAACGGGCACTTGGACAATTTAGGTTCCCTAGCGGGCACTTGGATTATGTAGGTTGCCTATCGGGCACTTGTACTATGTAGGTTAACTAGCGGGCATTTGGACTATGTAGGTTACCTAGCAGGCACTTGGACTATGTAGGTTCCCTATCTGGCATTTTGACTATGTAGGTTACCTAGCGGGCCCTTGGACTATCTAGGTTACCTAGGGGGAACCTGGACTATGTAGGTTAACTACTGGGCACTTGGACTACCTAGGTTACTTAGCAGGCACTTGGACTATCTAGGTTACCTAGCGGGCACTTGGACTATGTACGTTCCCTAGCGGGCACTTGGACTATCTATGTTACCTAGCGGGCACTTGGACTATGTACGTTTCCTAGCGGGTACTTGGAGTAGATAGGTTCCCTAGCAGGCACTTGGTCTATCTAGGTTAACTAGCGGGCACTTGGACTATCTAGGTTAACTAGCGAGCACTTGGACTATCTAGGTTAACTAGCGGGCATTTGGACTATTAGGGCCCCTAGCAAGCATTTGGACTATATTGGTTACCTAGCGGTCATTTGGACTTTGTAGGTTAACGAACGGGCACTTGGACTATGTAGGTAACCTAGTGGTCACTTGAACTGTCTAGGTTACCTCGCGGGCACTTGGACTAGGTAGGTTAACTAGCGGGCCCTTGCACTATGTGGATTAACTAGCGGGCCCTTGGACGATGTAGGTTAACTAGCGGGCCCTTGGACTATGTAGGTCAACTAGCGGGCCCTTGGACTATGTAGGTTACCTAGCGGGCACTTGGACGATCTAGGTTAACTAGTGGGTACTTGGACTATGTAGGTTAACTAGCAGGCCCTTGGACTATGTTGATTAACTAGCGGTACTTGGACTTTCTACGTTAACTAGCGGGCCCTTGGACTATGTAGATTCCCTAGCGGGCACTTGGACTATGTATGATCCAGCACGGGCACTTGGACTATGTAGGTTCCCTAGCAGTCACTTGGACTATGTAGGTTCTAGAGCGGGCACTTGGACTAACTAGATTCCCGAGCGGGCTCTTGTACTATGTAGATTAACTAGCGGACACTTGGACGATCTAGGTTAACTAGTGGGTACTTGGACTATGTAGGTTAACTAGCGGGCCCTTGTACTATGTAGATTAACTAGCGGTACTTGGACTATCTACATTAACTAGCGGGCCCTTGGACTATGTAGATTCCCTAGCGGGCACTTGGACTATGTATGTTCCCTAGCGGGCACGTGGACTATGTATGTTCCCTATGGACACTTGAACTATGTAAGTTAACTACCGGACACTTGGAATATGTAGGTTAACTAGCGGGCCCTTGGACTATCTAGGTTACCTAGCGGGCACTTGGACTATGTAGGTAACCTAGCGGGCACTTGGACAGTCTAGGTTACCTAGCGGGCACTTGGACTTCTAGGTTAACGAACGGGCACTTGGACTATGTATGTTCTATAGCGGGCAATTGGACTATCAGTTTAGGTAATGGGCACTTGGACTATCTAGGTTACCTAGTGGGAACTTGGACTATGTAGGTCACCTAGCGGGCACTTGGACTATCTAGGTTACATAACGGGCACTTGAACTGTCTAGGTTTCTTAGCGAGCACTTGGACGATCTAGGGTAACTAGAAGGCACTTGGACTATCTAGGTTAACTAGCGTGCACTTGGACTATCTAGGTTAACTAGCGGGCACTTGGATGATCAATGTTAACTAGCGGGCACTTGGACTATCTAGGTTAGCTAACGGGCACTTGGACTAAGTACATCCCCTGGTGGGCACTTGGACACTCTAGGTTAACTAACGGGCACTAGGACGATCTAGGTTAACTAGCGGGGACTAGGACTATCAAAGTTAACAAGTGAGCCCTTGGACTATGTAGGCTAACTAGCGGGCCCTTGGACAATCTAGGTTACCTAGCGGGCACTTGGACTATATAGGTTACCTAGCGGGCACTTGGACTATGTAGGTTACCTAGTTGGCACTTGGACTATGTAGGTTAACGAACGGGCACTTGGAACATGCAGGTAACCTAGCGGGCACTTGGACTGTCTAGGTTACCTAGCGGGCACTTGGACTTCTAGGTTAACGAACGGGCACTTGGACTATGTAGGTTGCTTAGCGGGCACTTGGACTATCTAGGTTAGGTAACGGGCACTTTGAGTATCTAGGTTACCTAGCGGGCACTTGGACTATCTAGGTTACCTAACGAGCACTTTGACTATCTAGGTTACATAGCGGGCACTTGGACTATGTAGGTTAACTAGCGAGCACTTGGAGTATCTAGGTTAACTAGCGGACCTTGGACTACGTAGGTTAACTAGCATGCACTTGGACTATATAGGGTAACTAGCGGGCACTTGGATGCTCAATGTTAACTAGCGGTCACTTGGACTATCTAGGTTAGCTAACGCGCACTTGGACTAAGTACGTCCCCTAGTGGGCACTTGGACACTCTAGGTTAACTAACGGGCAGTAGGACTATCTAGGTTAACTAGCGGACACTTGGACTATCTAGGTTACCTAGCTGGCACTAGGACTATGAAGGTTCCCTAGCGGGCACTAGGATTATCTAGGTTACCTAGCGGGCACTTGGACTATGTAGGTTAACTAGAGGGCATTTGGACGATGTAGGTTACCTAGCAGGCACTTGGACTATATAGGTTTCCTATCGGGCACTTGGAAAATGTAGGTTAACTAGGGGGCACTAGGACTATGTAGGTTACCTAGCGGGCCCATAGACTATCTAGGTTACCTAGCGGGCATTTGGACTGTATAGGCTCCCTAGCGTTTATTTGGACTATAAAGATTATTTAGCGGGCACTTAGACTTTGTAGGTTACCTAGCGGGCACATGGACTATCTAGGTTACCTAGCAGGCACTTGAACTATCTACGTTACCTAGCGGGTACTTGGAGTATGTAGGTTACCTACCGGGCTGTTGGACAATCTAGGTTACCTAGCGGGCACTTGGACTATCTAGGTTAACTAACGGGCACTTGGACTATGTAGGTTCCCTAGCGGGCACTTGGACTATGTACGTTAACTAGCGGGCATTTGGAACATGTTGGTTACCTAGCGGGCACTTGGACTATGTAGGTTCCCTATCGGGCACTTGGAGAATGTAGGCTAACTAGGGGGCACTAGGACAATGTAGGTTACCTAGCGGGCCCTTGGACTATCTAGGTTCCCTAGGGGGAACCTGGACTATGTAGGTTAACTAGTGGGCACTTGGACTATCTAGGTTTCCTAGCAGGCACTTGGACTATGTACGTTCCCAAACAGGCCCTTGGACTATCTACGTTACCTAGCGGGCACTTAGACTATGTACGTTACCTAGCGGGCACTTGGAGTATGTACGTTTCCTAGCGGGTACTTGGACTAGATAGGTTCCCTAGCGGGCACTTGGTCTATCTAGGTTAACTAGCGGGCACTTGGACTATCTAGGTTAACTAGCGGACATTTGGACTATTAGGGCCCCTAGCGGGTATTTGGATTATATTGGTTACCTAGCGGGCACTTGGACTATGTAGGTTAGGTAACGGGCACTTGGACTATGTAGGTTCCCTAGCGGGAACTTGGACTATTTAGGTTACCTAGCGGGCCCTTGGATTATGTAGGGTACCTTGCGGGCACTTGGACGATCTAGGTTAACGAACGTGCACTTGGACTATGTAGGTAACCTAGAGGGCATTTGGACAGTCTAGGTTACCTAGCGGGCACTTGGACTATCTAGGTTAAGGAATGGGCACTTGGACTATGTAGGTTACCTAGCAGGCACTTGGACTATCTAGGTTAGCTAACAGGAACTTGGAATATCTAGTTTACCTAGCGGGCACTTGGATTATGTAGGTTACCTTGCGGGCACTTGGGCTATCTAGGTTACCTAACGGGAACTTGGACTATGTAGGTTAACAAGCGGACTCTTGGATGATCTAGGTTAACTAGCGGGCACTTGGAATATCTAGGTTAACTAGTGGGCCCTTGGACTATATAGGTTATCTAGCGGGCACTTGGACCATCTAGGTAAACTAGTGGGTTCTGGACTATGTAGGTTAACTAGCGGGCACTTGGACAATGCAGGTTCCCTAGTGGGCACTTTGACTATGTAGGTTCCCTAGCGGGCACTTGGACTATATATGTTCCCTACGGGCACTTGGACTATCTAAGTTCCCTAACAGGCACTTGGAATATGTAGGTTCCCTATCGGGCACTTGGACTATGTAGGTTCCTCAGCGGGCACTTGGACTATGTAGGTTCCCTATCGGGCACTTGGACTATCTAGGTTAACTAGCGGGCACTTGGACGATCTAGGTTAACTAGCGAGCACTTGTACAATGCAGGTTCCCTAGCGGGCACTTGGACTATATAGGTTCCCTACGGGCACTTGGACTATCTAGGTTCCCTAACGGGCACTTGGAATATGTAGGTTCCCTATCGGGCACTTGGACTATGTAGGTTCCTCAGCGGGCACTTGGACTATGTAGGTTAACTAGCGGGCACTTGGACAATCTAGGTTAACTAGCAGGCCCTGGGCTATGTAGGTTAACTAGCGGGCACTTGGACTATGTAGGTTAACTAGCAGGCACTTGAACTATCAGGTTAACCAGCGGTCACTTGGACTATGTAGGTAACCTAGCGGGAACATGGACTGTCTAGGTTACCTAGTGGGCACTTGGACTATCTAGGATAACAAACGGGCACTTGGACTATGTCCGTCCCCTAGCGGGCACTTGGAATATCTAGGTTAACTAGAGGGCACTTGGACTATGTAGGTTAACTAGCGGGCACTTGGACTATCTAGGTTAAGTAGAGGACCTTGGACTATGTAGGTTGACTAGCGGGCACTTGGACTGTCTAGATTAACAAGCGGGCACTTGGATGATGCAGGTTCCCTAGCGGGCACTTGGACTATCTAGGTTCCCTAACGGGCACGTGGACTATGTAGGTTCCCTAGCGGGCACTTAGACTATGTAATTCCCTTAGCGGGCGCTTGGACTATGTAGGTTCCCTATTGCGCACTTGGACTATGTAGGTTAACTTGCGGGCCCTTGGACTATGTAGGTTAACTAGCGAGCACTTAGACTATCTAGGTTACCTAGAAGGCACTTGGACTATGTACGTCCCCTAGTGGGCACTTGGACTATCTAGGATAACTAACGGGCACTTGGACTATCTAGGTTAACGTACGGGCACTTGGACTATCTAGGTTACCTAGCGGGCACTTGGACTATGTAGGTTACCTAGCGGGCACTTGGACTATCTAGGTTACCTAACGGGCACTTGGACTATGCAGGATACCTAGTGGGCTCTTGGACTATATAGGTTAACGAACGGGCACTTGGACTATGTAGGTTACCTAGCAGGCACTTGGACTGTCTAGGGTTCCTAGCAGGCACTTGGACTATCTAGGTTAACATACGGGCACTTGGACTATCTAGGTTACCTAGCGGGCACTTGGACTATCTAAGTTACCTAGCGGGCACTTGGACTATGTAGGTTCCCTATGGGGCACTTGGACTAGATAGGTTCCCTAGGGGGCACTTGGTCTATCTAGGTTAACTAGCGGGCACTTGGAATATCTAGGTTTCCTAACGGGCCCTTGGACTATCTAGGTTACCTAGCGGGCACTTGGACTATCTATGCTATTAACGGGCACTTGGACTATGTAAGTAACCTAGCGGGCACTTGGACAGTCTAGGTTACCTAGCGGGCACATGGACTTCTAGGTTAACGAACGGGCACTTGGACTATGTAGGTTAGGTAGCGGGCACTTGGACTATCTATGCTATTAACGGGCACTTGGACTATGTAGGTAACCTAGCGGGCACTTGGACAGTCTAGGTTACCTAGCGGGCACTTTGACTATCTAGGTTAACGAACGGGCACTTGGGCTATCTAGGTTAGGTAACGGGCATTTGGACTATCTAGGTTACCTAGCGGTAACTTGGACAATGTAGGTTACCTAGGGGGAACTTGGACTATCTAGGTTACCTAACGGGCACTTGGATTATCTCGGTTACATAGCGGGTACTTGGAGTATGTAGGTTACCTAGCGGGCCTTAGGACTATGTAGGTTACCTTGCGGGCACTTGGACTATCTAGGTAAACTAGCGGATTCTGGACTATGTAGATTAACTAGCGGGCATTTGGACAATGCAGGTTCCCTTGCGGGCACTTTGACTATGTAGGTTCCCTAGCGGGCACTTGGAGTATATATGTTCCCTACGGGCACTTGGACTATCTAAGTTCCCTAACAGGCACTTGGAATATGTAGGTTCCCTATTGGGCACTTGGATTATGTAAGTTCCCTAGCGGGCACTTGGACTCTGTGGGTTTCCTGGCGGGCATTTGGGCTATATAGGTTACCTACCGGGCACTTGGACTCTATCGGTTCCCTAGCGGGAACTTGGATTATGTAGGTTCCCTATCGGCCACTTGGACTATGTAGGTTAACTAGAGGGCATTTGGACTATGTAGGTAACCTTGCGGGCACTTGGACTCTGTAGGTTCCCTATCGGGAACTTGGAGAATGTAGGTTAACTAGGGGGCACTAGGACTATGTAGGTTACCTAGTGGGCCCTTGGAATATCTAGGTTACCTAGCGGGCATTTGGACTATGTAGGCTCCCTAGCGGTAATTTGGACTATATAGATTACCTAGCGGGCACTTAGAATTTGTAGGTTACCTAGCGGGCACTTGGACTATCTAGGTTACCTAGCGGGCACTAGGACTATCTAGGTTAACTAAAAGTCACTTGGAGTATGTAGGTTCCCTAGCGGGCCCTTGGACTATGTGGGTTCCCTAGCGGGCATTTGGACTATCTAGGTTACCTAACGGGCACTTGGACTATGTAGGTTCCCTAGCGGGCACTTGGAATATGTAGGTTAACTAGCGGGCATTTGGACTATGTAGGTTACCTAGAGGGTACTTGAACTATCTAGATTACCTATTGGGAACCTGGACTATGGAGGTTAACTAGTGGGCACTTAGACTATCTAGGTTACCTAGCAGTCACTTGGACTATGTAGGTTAACTAGCGGGCACTTGGACTATCTAGGTTAACTAGCGGGCACTTGGGCTATGTACGTTCCCTAGCAGGCACTTGGACTATCTACGTTACCTAGCGGGCACTTGGACTATGTACGTTACCTAGGGGGCACTTGGACTATGTATGTTTCCTAGCGGGTACTTGGACCATCTACGTTAACTAGCGGGCACTTGGACTATGTAGGTTCCCTATGGGGCACTTGGACTAGATAGGTTCCCTAGGGTGCACTTGATCTATCTAGGTTAACTAGCGGGCACTTGGAATATCTAGGTTAACTAGCTGGTTCTTGGACAATGTAGGTTAACTAGCAGGCACTTGGACAATCTAGGTTAACTAGCGGGCACTTGCACAATGCAGGTTCCCTAGCGGGCACTTTGACTATGTAGGTTCCCTAGCGGGCACTTGGACTATATAGGTTCCCAACGTTCACTTGGACTATCTAGGTTCCCTAACGGACACTTGGAATATGTAGGTTCCCTATCGGGCACTTGGACTATGTAGGTTAACTAGCGGGCACTTGGATGATCAATGTTAACTAGCGGGCACTTGGACTATCTTGGTTAATTAGCGGGCACCTGTACAATGCAGGTTCCCTAGCGGGCACTTTGACTATGTAGGTTCCCTAGCGGGCACTTGGACTATATAGGTTCCCTATGGGCACTTGGACTATATATGTTCCCTATGGGCACTTGGACTATCTAGGTTCCCTAACGGGCACTTGGAATATGTAGGTTCCCTCTCGGGCAATTGGACTATGTAAGTTCCCTAGCGGGCACTTGGACTATGTGGGTTTCCTGGCGCGCATTTGGACTATCTAGGTTACCTACCGGGCACTTGGACTCTGTAGGTTCCCTAGCGGGCACTTGGACTATGTAGGTTACCTAGCGGGCACTTGGAGTATCTACGTTAGCTAACAGGAACTTGGACTATCTAGGTTATCTAACGGGCACCTTGACTACCTAGGTTACCTAGCGGGCACTTGGACTATCTTAGTTAGCTAAAATGAACTTTGACTATCTAGGTTACCTAGCGGGCACTAGGACTATGTAGGTTACCTAACGGGCACTTGGACTATGTAGGTTAACTAGCGGACACTTGGACGATCTAGGTTAACTAGCCGGCACTTGCAATATCTAGGTTAACTAGCGGGCACTTGGACTATCTAGGTTAACTAGCGGGTTCTTGGACTATGTTGGTTAACTAGCGGGCCCTTGGACTATGTAGGTTAACAAACGGGCACTTGGACGATCTAGGTTAACTAGCGGGCAATTGGACTATCTAGTTTAACTAGCGGGCACTTGGACTATCTAGGTTAACTAGCGGGCACTTGGACGATGCAGGTTCCCTAACGGGCACTTTGCCTATGTAGGTTCACTAGCGGGAACTTGGACTATATAGGTTCCCTATGGGCACTTGGACTCTCTAGTTTCCCTAAAGGGCACTTGGATTATGTAGGTTCCCTAGCGGGCACTTGGACTATGCAGATTCCGTATCGGGCACTTGGACTATGTAGGTTATCTAGCAGGCCCTTGGACTCTCTAAGTTACCTGCGAGCACTTGGACGATGC